>NW_027331979.1:2092850-2393522 GCF_048418815.1 Hemitrygon akajei | reverse complement strand
AGGTTCAGGGCAAATTTGTGTGTAGTTCTGCAGTGGGACATTCCAGTGAGACATGAGGTTATGGAGGGGTACAGGTTCAGGGCATTTTCTGTGAATTTCTGCTTTGGTACGTTCCAGTGAGACAGGGAGGTTATGGAGGGGTACAGGTTCAGGGCATGTTTCTGTGGAGGTCTGCATTGGTACGCTCCAGTGAGACAAGGAGGTTATGGGCGGGTACAGGTTCAGGGCATATTTGTGTGGAGTTCTGCATTGGTACGTTCCAGTGCGACAGGGAGGTTATGGAGGGTACAGGTTCAGGGCATATTTTTGTGGAGTTCTGCATTGGTGCGTTCCAGTGAGACAGGGAGGTTTTGGAGGGGTACAGTTTCAGGGAATATTTGTTTGGAGTTCTGCGTTGGTACGTTCCAGTGTGACTGGGAGGTTATGGAGGGGTATAGGTTCAGGGCATATTTGTTTGGAGTTCTGCATTGGTACGTTCCAGTGTGACTGGGAGGTTACGGAGTGTTCACGTTCAGGGCATATTTGTGTTTATTTCTGCAGTGGGACGTTCCAGTGAGACAGGGAGGTTATGGACGGGTACAGGTTCAGGGCATATTTGTGTGGAGTTCTGCATTGGTACGTTCCTGTGAGACAGGGAAGTTATGGAGGGTACAGGTTCAGGGCACATTTGTGTGGAGTTCTGCATTGGTACGTTCCAGTGAGACAGGGAGGTTATGGAGGGTAGAGGTTCAGTGCAAATTTGAGTGTAGTTCTGCATTGGTACGTTCCAGTGAGACAGGGAGTTTATGGAGGTTACAGGTTCAGGGCATATTTGTGTGGAGTTCTGCAGTGGTACGTTCCAGTGAGACAGGGTGGTTATGGTGGAGTACAGGTTCAGGGCATATTTTTGTGGATTTCTGCATTGGTACGTTCCAGTGAGACAGGGAGGTTATGGAGGGGTACAGGTTCAGGGTATATTTGTGTGGAGTTCTGCAGTGGTACGTTCCAGTGAGACAGGGAGGTTAAGGTGGAGTACAGGTTCAGGGGATATTTGTGTGGATTTCTGCATTGGTACGTTCCAGTGAGACAGGGAAGTTATGGAGGGGTAAAGGTTCAGGGCATATTTGTGCGGAGTTCTGCATTGGTACGTTCCAGTGAGACAGGGAGGTTATGGAGGGGTACAGGTTCAGGGCATATTTGTGTGGAGTTCTGCAGTGGGACGTTCCAGTGAGACAGGGAGGTTAAGGTGGAGTACAGGCTCAGGGCATATTTGTGTGGATTTCTGCATTGGTACGTTCCAGTGAGACAGGGAGGTTATGGAGGGGTACAGGTTCAGGGGATATTTGTGTGGAGTTCTGCAATGGTACGTTCAGTTGAGACAGGGAGGTATTGGAGGGGTACAGGTTCAGGGTATATTTGTGTGGAGTTCTGCGTTGGTACGTTCCAGGGTAACTGGGAGGTTATGGAGGGGTACAGGTTCAGGGCATATTTGTGTGGAGCTCTGCATTGGTACGTTCCAGTGAGACAGGGAGGTTATGGAGGGTACAGGTTCAGGGCAAATTTGAGTGTAGTTCTGCTTTGGTACGTTCCTGTGAGACAGGGATGTTATGGAGGGTTAAAGGTTCAGGGCATATTTGTGGGGAGTTCTGCAGTGGGACGTTCCAGTGAGACAGGGAGGTTAAGGTGGAGTACAGGTTCAGGGCATATTTGTGTGGAACTCTGCATTGGTACGTTCCAGTGAGACAGTTAGGTTATGGAGGGGTTCAGGTTCAGGGCAAATTTGTGTGTAGTTCTGCAGTGGGACATTCCAGTGAGACATGAGGTTATGGAGGGGTACAGGTTCAGGGCATTTTCTGTGAATTTCTGCTTTGGTACGTTCCAGTGAGACAGGGAGGTTATGGAGGGGTACAGGTTCAGGGCATGTTTCTGTGGAGTTCTGCATTGGTACGCTCCAGTGAGACAAGGAGGTTATGGGCGGGTACAGGTTCAGGGCATATTTGTGTGGAGTTCTGCATTGGTACGTTCCAGTGCGACAGGGAGGTTATGGAGGGTACAGGTTCAGGGCATATTTTTGTGGAGTTCTGCATTGGTGCGTTCCAGTGAGACAGGGAGGTTTTGGAGGGGTACAGTTTCAGGGAATATTTGTTTGGAGTTCTGCGTTGGTACGTTCCAGTGTGACTGGGAGGTTATGGAGGGGTATAGGTTCAGGGCATATTTGTTTGGAGTTCTGCATTGGTACGTTCCAGTGTGACTGGGAGGTTACGGAGTGTTCACGTTCAGGGCATATTTGTGTGGATTTCTGCAGTGGGACGTTCCAGTGAGACAGGGAGGTTATGGACGGGTACAGGTTCAGGGCATATTTGTGTGGAGTTCTGCATTGGTACGTTCCTGTGAGACAGGGAAGTTATGGAGGGTACAGGTTCAGGGCACATTTGTGTGGAGTTCTGCATTGGTACGTTCCAGTGAGACAGGGAGGTTATGGAGGGTAGAGGTTCAGGGCAAATTTGAGTGTAGTTCTGCATTGGTACGTTCCAGTGAGACAGGGAGTTTATGGAGGTTACAGGTTCAGGGCATATTTGTGTGGAGTTCTGCAGTGGTACGTTCCAGTGAGACAGGGTGGTTATGGTGGAGTACAGGTTCAGGGCATATTTTTGTGGATTTCTGCATTGGTACGTTCCAGTGAGACAGGGAGGTTATGGAGGGGTACAGGTTCAGGGTATATTTGTGTGGAGTTCTGCAGTGGTACGTTCCAGTGAGACAGGGAGGTTAAGGTGGAGTACAGGTTCAGGGGATATTTGTGTGGATTTCTGCATTGGTACGTTCCAGTGAGACAGGGAAGTTATGGAGGGGTAAAGGTTCAGGGCATATTTGTGCGGAGTTCTGCATTGGTACGTTCCAGTGAGACAGGGAGGTTATGGAGGGGTACAGGTTCAGGGCATATTTGTGTGGAGTTCTGCAGTGGGACGTTCCAGTGAGACAGGGAGGTTAAGGTGGAGTACAGGCTCAGGGCATATTTGTGTGGATTTCTGCATTGGTACGTTCCAGTGAGACAGGGAGGTTATGGAGGGGTACAGGTTCAGGGGATATTTGTGTGGAGTTCTGCAATGGTACGTTCAGTTGAGACAGGGAGGTATTGGAGGGGTACAGGTTCAGGGTATATTTGTGTGGAGTTCTGCGTTGGTACGTTCCAGGGTAACTGGGAGGTTATGGAGGGGTACAGGTTCAGGTCATATTTGTGTGGAGCTCTGCATTGGTACGTTCCAGTGAGACAGGGAGGTTATGGAGGGTACAGGTTCAGGGCAAATTTGAGTGTAGTTCTGCTTTGGTACGTTCCTGTGAGACAGGGAGGTTATGAAGGTTACAGGTTCAGGGTATATTTGTGTGGAGTTCTGCAGTGGTACGTTCCAGTGAGACAGGGTGGTTATGGTGGAGTACAGGTTCAGGGCATATTTTTGTGGATTTCTGAATTGGTGCGTTCCAGTGAGACATGGAGGTTATGGAGGGGTACAGGTTCAGGGCATATTTGTGTGGAGTTCTGCAATGGTACGTTTCAGTGAGACAGGGAGGTTATGGAGGGCTACAGGTTCAGGGTATATTTGTGTGGAGTTCTGCGTTGGTACGTTCCAGGGTAACTGGGAGGTTATGGAGGGGTACAGATTCAGGGCATATTTGTGTGTAGCTCTGAATTGGTACGTTCCAGTGAGACAGGGAGGTTATGGTGGGGTACAGGTTCAGGGCAAATTTGTGTGTAGTTCTGCAGTGGGACGTTCCAGTGAGACATCAGGTTATGGACGGGTACAGGTTCAGGGCACATTTGTGTGGACTTCTGCATTGGTACGTTCCAGTGAGACCGGGAGGTTATGGAGGGGTACAGGTTCAGGGCATATTTGTGTGGAGTTCTGCATTGGTACGTTCCAGTGAGACAGGGAGGTTATGGAGGGGTACAGGTTAGGAGAAATTTGAGTGTAGTTCTGCATTGGTACGTTCCAGTGAGACAGGGAGGTTATGGATGGTACAGGTTCACCGCATATTTGTGTGGAGTTCTGCAGTGGTACGTTCCAGAGAGACAGGGAGGTTATGGACGGGTACAGGTTCAGGGCATATTTGTGTGGAGTTCTGCATTGGTACTTTCCAGTGAGACAGGGAGGTTATGGAGGATACAGGTTCATGGCAGATTTGTGTGGAGTTCTGCAGTGGCACGTTCCAGTGAGACAGGGAGGTTATGGACGTGTACATGTTCGTGGCATATTTGTGTGGAGTTCTGCATTGGTACATTCCAGTGAGACAGGGATGTTATGGAGGGTTAAAGGTTCAGGGCATATTTGTGGGGAGTTCTGCAGTGGGACGTTCCAGTGAGACAGGGAGGTTAAGGTGGAGTACAGGTTCAGGGCATATTTGTGTGGATTTCTGCATTGGTTCGTTCCAGTGAGACAGGGAGGTTATGGAGGGGTACAGGTTCAGGGCATATTTGTGTCGAGTTCTGCAATGGTACGTTCCAGTGAGACAGGGAGGTTATGGAGGGGTACAGGTTCAGGGTATATTTGTGTGGAGTTCTGCGTTGGTACGTTCCAGGGTAACTGGGAGGTTATGGAGGGGTACAGGTTCAGGGCATATTTGTGTGGAGCTCTGCATTGGTACGTTCCAGTGCGACAGGGAGGTTATGGAGGGTACAGGTTCAGGGCATATTTTTGAGGAGTTCTGCATTGGTACGTTCCAGTGAGACAGGGAGGTTTTGGAGGGGTACAGGTTCAGGGAATATTTGTTTGGAGTTCTGCGTTGGTACGTTCCAGTGTGACTGGGAGGTTACGGAGGGTACACGTTCAGGGCATATTTGTGTGGATTTCTGCAGTGGTACGTTCCTGTGAGACAGGGAAGTTATGGAGGGTACAGGTTCAGGGCACATTTGTGTGGAGTTCTGCATTGGTACGTTCCAGTGAGACAGGGAAGTTATGGAGGGTACAGGTTCAGGGCACATTTGTGTGGAGTTCTGCAATGGTACGTTCCAGTGAGACAGGGAGGTTATGGAGGGGTACAGGTTCAGGGTATATTTGTGTGGAGTTCTGCGTTGGTACGTTCCAGGGTAACTGGGAGGTTATGGAGGGGTACAGGTTCAGGGCATATTTGTGTGGAACTCTGCATTGGTACGTTCCAGTGAGACAGTTAGGTTATGGAGGGGTTCAGGTTCAGGGCAAATTTGTGTGTAGTTCTGCAGTGGGACATTCCAGTGAGACATGAGGTTATGGAGGGGTACAGGTTCAGGGCATTTTCTGTGAATTTCTGCTTTGGTACGTTCCAGTGAGACAGGGAGGTTATGGAGGGGTACAGGTTCAGGGCATGTTTCTGTGGAGTTCTGCATTGGTACGCTCCAGTGAGACAAGGAGGTTATGGGCGGGTACAGGTTCAGGGCATATTTGTGTGGAGTTCTGCATTGGTACGTTCCAGTGCGACAGGGAGGTTATGGAGGGTACAGGTTCAGGGCATATTTTTGTGGAGTTCTGCATTGGTGCGTTCCAGTGAGACAGGGAGGTTTTGGAGGGGTACAGTTTCAGGGAATATTTGTTTGGAGTTCTGCGTTGGTACGTTCCAGTGTGACTGGGAGGTTATGGAGGGGTATAGGTTCAGGGCATATTTGTTTGGAGTTCTGCATTGGTACGTTCCAGTGTGACTGGGAGGTTACGGAGTGTTCACGTTCAGGGCATATTTGTGTTTATTTCTGCAGTGGGACGTTCCAGTGAGACAGGGAGGTTATGGACGGGTACAGGTTCAGGGCATATTTGTGTGGAGTTCTGCATTGGTACGTTCCTGTGAGACAGGGAAGTTATGGAGGGTACAGGTTCAGGGCACATTTGTGTGGAGTTCTGCATTGGTACGTTCCAGTGAGACAGGGAGTTTATGGAGGTTACAGGTTCAGGGCATATTTGTGTGGAGTTCTGCAGTGGTACGTTCCAGTGAGACAGGGTGGTTATGGTGGAGTACAGGTTCAGGGCATATTTTTGTGGATTTCTGCATTGGTACGTTCCAGTGAGACAGGGAGGTTATGGAGGGGTACAGGTTCAGGGTATATTTGTGTGGAGTTCTGCAGTGGTACGTTCCAGTGAGACAGGGAGGTTAAGGTGGAGTACAGGTTCAGGGGATATTTGTGTGGATTTCTGCATTGGTACGTTCCAGTGAGACAGGGAAGTTATGGAGGGGTAAAGGTTCAGGGCATATTTGTGCGGAGTTCTGCATTGGTACGTTCCAGTGAGACAGGGAGGTTATGGAGGGGTACAGGTTCAGGGCATATTTGTGTGGAGTTCTGCAGTGGGACGTTCCAGTGAGACAGGGAGGTTAAGGTGGAGTACAGGCTCAGGGCATATTTGTGTGGATTTCTGCATTGGTACGTTCCAGTGAGACAGGGAGGTTATGGAGGGGTACAGGTTCAGGGGATATTTGTGTGGAGTTCTGCAATGGTACGTTCAGTTGAGACAGGGAGGTATTGGAGGGGTACAGGTTCAGGGTATATTTGTGTGGAGTTCTGCGTTGGTACGTTCCAGGGTAACTGGGAGGTTATGGAGGGGTACAGGTTCAGGGCATATTTGTGTGGAGCTCTGCATTGGTACGTTCCAGTGAGACAGGGAGGTTATGGAGGGTACAGGTTCAGGGCAAATTTGAGTGTAGTTCTGCTTTGGTACGTTCCTGTGAGACAGGGAGGTTATGAAGGTTACAGGTTCAGGGTATATTTGTGTGGAGTTCTGCAGTGGTACGTTCCAGTGAGACAGGGTGGTTATGGTGGAGTACAGGTTCAGGGCATATTTTTGTGGATTTCTGAATTGGTGCGTTCCAGTGAGACATGGAGGTTATGGAGGGGTACAGGTTCAGGGCATATTTGTGTGGAGTTCTGCAATGGTACGTTTCAGTGAGACAGGGAGGTTATGGAGGGCTACAGGTTCAGGGTATATTTGTGTGGAGTTCTGCGTTGGTACGTTCCAGGGTAACTGGGAGGTTATGGAGGGGTACAGATTCAGGGCATATTTGTGTGTAGCTCTGAATTGGTACGTTCCAGTGAGACAGGGAGGTTATGGTGGGGTACAGGTTCAGGGCAAATTTGTGTGTAGTTCTGCAGTGGGACGTTCCAGTGAGACATGAGGTTATGGACGGGTACAGGTTCAGGGCACATTTGTGTGGACTTCTGCATTGGTACGTTCCAGTGAGACCGGGAGGTTATGGAGGGGTACAGGTTCAGGGCATATTTGTGTGGAGTTCTGCATTGGTACGTTCCAGTGAGACAGGGAGGTTATGGAGGGGTACAGGTTAGGAGAAATTTGAGTGTAGTTCTGCATTGGTACGTTCCAGTGAGACAGGGAGGTTATGGATGGTACAGGTTCACCGCATATTTGTGTGGAGTTCTGCAGTGGTACGTTCCAGAGAGACAGGGAGGTTATGGAGGGGTACAGGTTCAGGGCATATTTGTGTGGAACTCTGCATTGGTACGTTCCAGTGAGACAGTTAGGTTATGGAGGGGTTCAGGTTCAGGGCAAATTTGTGTGTAGTTCTGCAGTGGGACATTCCAGTGAGACATGAGGTTATGGAGGGGTACAGGTTCAGGGCATTTTCTGTGAATTTCTGCTTTGGTACGTTCCAGTGAGACAGGGAGGTTATGGAGGGGTACAGGTTCAGGGCATGTTTCTGTGGAGTTCTGCATTGGTACGCTCCAGTGAGACAAGGAGGTTATGGGCGGGTACAGGTTCAGGGCATATTTGTGTGGAGTTCTGCATTGGTACGTTCCAGTGCGACAGGGAGGTTATGGAGGGTACAGGTTCAGGGCATATTTTTGTGGAGTTCTGCATTGGTGCGTTCCAGTGAGACAGGGAGGTTTTGGAGGGGTACAGTTTCAGGGAATATTTGTTTGGAGTTCTGCGTTGGTACGTTCCAGTGTGACTGGGAGGTTATGGAGGGGTATAGGTTCAGGGCATATTTGTTTGGAGTTCTGCATTGGTACGTTCCAGTGTGACTGGGAGGTTACTGAGTGTTCACGTTCAGGGCATATTTGTGTTTATTTCTGCAGTGGGACGTTCCAGTGAGACAGGGTGGTTATGGACGGGTACAGGTTCAGGGCATATTTGTGTGGAGTTCTGCATTGGTACGTTCCTGTGAGACAGGGAAGTTATGGAGGGTACAGGTTCAGGGCACATTTGTGTGGAGTTCTGCATTGGTACGTTCCAGTGAGACAGGGAGGTTATGGAGGGTAGAGGTTCAGTGCAAATTTGAGTGTAGTTCTGCATTGGTACGTTCCAGTGAGACAGGGAGTTTATGGAGGTTACAGGTTCAGGGCATATTTGTGTGGAGTTCTGCAGTGGTACGTTCCAGTGAGACAGGGTGGTTATGGTGGAGTACAGGTTCAGGGCATATTTTTGTGGATTTCTGCATTGGTACGTTCCAGTGAGACAGGGAGGTTATGGAGGGGTACAGGTTCAGGGTATATTTGTGTGGAGTTCTGCAGTGGTACGTTCCAGTGAGACAGGGAGGTTAAGGTGGAGTACAGGTTCAGGGGATATTTGTGTGGATTTCTGCATTGGTACGTTCCAGTGAGACAGGGAAGTTATGGAGGGGTAAAGGTTCAGGGCATATTTGTGCGGAGTTCTGCATTGGTACGTTCCAGTGAGACAGGGAGGTTATGGAGGGGTACAGGTTCAGGGCATATTTGTGTGGAGTTCTGCAGTGGGACGTTCCAGTGAGACAGGGAGGTTAAGGTGGAGTACAGGCTCAGGGCATATTTGTGTGGATTTCTGCATTGGTACGTTCCAGTGAGACAGGGAGGTTATGGAGGGGTACAGGTTCAGGGGATATTTGTGTGGAGTTCTGCTTTGGTACGTTCCAGTGAGACATGGAGGTTATGGAGGGGTACAGGTTCAGGGCATATTTGTGTGGAGTTCTGCAATGGTACGTTTCAGTGAGACAGGGAGGTTATGGAGGGCTACAGGTTCAGGGTATATTTGTGTGGAGTTCTGCGTTGGTACGTTCCAGGGTAACTGGGAGGTTATGGAGGGGTACAGATTCAGGGCATATTTGTGTGTAGCTCTGAATTGGTACGTTCCAGTGAGACAGGGAGGTTATGGTGGGGTACAGGTTCAGGGCAAATTTGTGTGTAGTTCTGCAGTGGGACGTTCCAGTGAGACATGAGGTTATGGACGGGTACAGGTTCAGGGCACATTTGTGTGGACTTCTGCATTGGTACGTTCCAGTGAGACCGGGAGGTTATGGAGGGGTACAGGTTCAGGGCATATTTGTGTGGAGTTCTGCATTGGTACGTTCCAGTGAGACAGGGAGGTTATGGAGGGGTACAGGTTAGGAGAAATTTGAGTGTAGTTCTGCATTGGTACGTTCCAGTGAGACAGGGAGGTTATGGATGGTACAGGTTCACCGCATATTTGTGTGGAGTTCTGCAGTGGTACGTTCCAGAGAGACAGGGAGGTTATGGACGGGTACAGGTTCAGGGCATATTTGTGTGGAGTTCTGCATTGGTACTTTCCAGTGAGACAGGGAGGTTATGGAGGATACAGGTTCATGGCAGATTTGTGTGGAGTTCTGCAGTGGCACGTTCCAGTGAGACAGGGAGGTTATGGACGTGTACATGTTCGTGGCATATTTGTGTGGAGTTCTGCATTGGTACATTCCAGTGAGACAGGGATGTTATGGAGGGTTAAAGGTTCAGGGCATATTTGTGGGGAATTCTGCAGTGGGACGTTCCAGTGAGACAGGGAGGTTAAGGTGGAGTACAGGTTCAGGGCATATTTGTGTGGATTTCTGCATTGGTTCGTTCCAGTGAGACAGGGAGGTTATGGAGGGGTACAGGTTCAGGGCATATTTGTGTCGAGTTCTGCAATGGTACGTTCCAGTGAGACAGGGAGGTTATGGAGGGGTACAGGTTCAGGGTATATTTGTGTGGAGTTCTGCGTTGGTACGTTCCAGGGTAACTGGGAGGTTATGGAGGGGTACAGGTTCAGGGCATATTTGTGTGGAGCTCTGCATTGGTACGTTCCAGTGCGACAGGGAGGTTATGGAGGGTACAGGTTCAGGGCATATTTTTGAGGAGTTCTGCATTGGTACGTTCCAGTGAGACAGGGAGGTTTTGGAGGGGTACAGGTTCAGGGAATATTTGTTTGGAGTTCTGCGTTGGTACGTTCCAGTGTGACTGGGAGGTTACGGAGGGTACACGTTCAGGGCATATTTGTGTGGATTTCTGCAGTGGTACGTTCCTGTGAGACAGGGAAGTTATGGAGGGTACAGGTTCAGGGCACATTTGTGTGGAGTTCTGCATTGGTACGTTCCAGTGAGACAGGGAGGTTATGGAGGGTACAGGTTCAGGGCAAATTTGAGTGTAATTCTGCATTGGTACGTTCCAGTGAGACAGGGAGGTTATGGAGGGTACAGGGTCAGGGCATATTTGTGTGGAGTTCTGCAGTGGTACGTTCCAGTGAGACAGGGATGTTATGGTGGAGTACAGGTTCAGGGCATATTTTTGTGGATTTTTGCATTGGTACGTTCCAGTGAGACCGGGAGGTTATGGAGGGGTACAGGTTCAGGGCATATTTGTGTGGAGTTCTGCAGTGGTACGTTCCATTGAGACAGAGAGGTTAAGTTGGAGTACAGGTTCAGGGTATATTTGTGTGGATTTCTGCATTGCTACGTTCCAGTGAGACAAGGAGGTTCTGGGTGGGTACAGGTTCAGGGCATATTTGTGTGGAATTCTGCATTTGTTCGTTCCAGTGAGACAGGGAGGTTATGGAGGGTACAGGTAAAGGGCATATTTGTGTGGAGTACTGCATTGGTACGTTCCAGTGAGACAGGGAGTTTATGGAGGGTACAAGTTCAGGGCATATTTGTGTGGTGTTCTGCATTGGTACGTTCCAGTGAGACACTGAGGTTATGGATGGGTACAGGTTCAGGGCATATTTGTGTGGAGTTCTGCATTGGTACTTTCCAGTGGGTCAGGGAGGTTATGGAGGGTACCGGTTCATGGCACGTTTGTGTGGATTTCTGCAATGGGACGTTCCAGTGAGACAGGGAGTTTATGGACGTGTACAGGTTCAGGGCCTATTTGTTTGGAATTCTGCATTGGTACGTTCCAGTGAGACAGGGAGGTTTTGGAGGGTTACATTTTCAGGGCATATTTGTGTGGAGTTCTGCATTGGTATGTTCCAGTGAGACAAGGAGGTTATGGGCGGGTACAGGTTCAAGGCATATTTGTGTGGAATTCTGCATTGGTACGTTCCAGTGAGACAGAGAGGTTATGGAGGGTACAGGTTCAGGGCATATTTGTGTGGAATCCTGCTTTGGTACGTTCCAGTGAGACAGGGAGGTTTTGGAGGGGTACAGGTTAAGGGCATATTTGTTTGGAGTTCTGCATTGGTACGTTCCAGTGTGACTGGGAGGTTATGGAGGGTACACGTTCAGGGCATATTTGTGTGGAGTTCTGCATTGGTACGTTCCAGTGAGACAGGGAGGTTATGGAGGGTACAGGTTCAGGTCAAATTTGAGTGTAGTTCTGCATTGGTACGTTCCAGTGAGACAGGGAGTTTATGGAGGTTACAGGTTCAGGGCATATTTGTGTGGAGTTCTGCAGTGGTACGTTCCAGTGAGACAGGGTGGTTATGGTGGAGTACAGGTTCAGGGCATATTTTTGTGGATTTCTGCATTGGTACGTTCCAGTGAGACAGGGAGGTTATGGAGGGGTACAGGTTCAGGGCATATTTGTGTGGAGTTCTGCAGTGGTACGTTCCAGTGAGACAGGGAGGTTAAGGTGGAGTACAGGTTCAGGGGATATTTGTGTGGATTTCTGCATTGGTACGTTCCAGTGAGACAGGGAAGTTATGGAGGGGTAAAGGTTCAGGGCATATTTGTGCGGAGTTCTGCATTGGTACGTTCCAGTGAGACAGGGAGGTTATGGTGGGGTACAGGTTCAGAGCATATTTGTGTGGAGTTCTGCAGTGGGACGTTCCAGTGAGACAGGGAGGTTAAGGTGGAGTACAGGCTCAGGGCATATTTGTGTGGATTTCTGCATTGGTACGTTCCAGTGAGACAGGGAGGTTATGGAGGGGTACAGGTTCAGGGGATATTTGTGTGGAGTTCTGCAATGGTACGTTCAGTTGAGACAGGGAGGTTATGGAGGGGTACAGGTTCAGGGTATATTTGTGTGGAGTTCTGCGTTGGTACGTTCCACGGTAACTGGGAGGTTATGGAGGGGTACAGGTTCAGGGCATATTTGTGTGGAGTTCTGCAATGGTACGTTTCAGTGAGACAGGGAGGTTATGGAGGGGTACAGGTTCAGGGTATATTTGTGTGGAGTTCTGCGTTGGTACGTTCCAGGGTAACTGGGAGGTTATGGAGGGGTACAGGTTCAGGGCATATTTGTGTGTAGCTCTGCATTGGTACGTTCCTTTGAGACAGGGAGGTTATGGAGGGGTACAGGTTCAGGGCAAATTTGTGTGTAGTTCTGCAGTGGGACGTTCCAGTGAGACATGAGGTTATGGACGGGTACAGGTTCAGGGCACATTTGTGTGGACTTCAGCATTGGTACGTTCCAGTGAGACCGGGAGGTTATGGAGGGGTACAGGTTCAGGGCATATTTGTGTGGAGTTCTGCATTGGTACGTTCCAGTGAGACAGGGAGGTTATGGAGGGGTACAGGTTAGAGGAAATTTGAGTGTAGTTCTGCATTGGTACGTTCCAGTGAGACAGGGAGGTTATGGAGGGTACAGGTTCACCGCATATTTGTGTGGAGTTCTGCAGTGGTACGTTCCAGAGAGACAGGGAGGTTATGGACGGGTACAGTTTCAGGGCATATTTGTGTGGAGTTCTGCATTGGTACTTTCCAGTGAGACAGGGAGGTTATGGAGGATACAGGTTCATGGCAGATTTGTGTGGAGTTCTGCAGTGGCACGTTCCAGTGAGACAGGTAGGTTATGGACGTGTACATGTTCGTGGCATATTTGTGTGGAGTTCTGCATTGGTTCATTCCAGTGAGACAGGGATGTTATGGAGGGTTAAAGGTTCATGGCATATTTGTGGGGAGTTCTGCAGTGGGACGTTCCAGTGAGACAGGGAGGTTAAGGTGGAGTACAGGTTCAGGGCATATTTGTGTGGATTTCTGCATTGGTACGTTCCAGTGAGACAGGGAGGTTATGGAGGGGTACAGGTTCAGGGCATATTTGTGTGGAGTTCTGCAATGGCACGTTCCAGTGAGACAGGCAGGTTATGGAGGGGTACAGGTTCAGGGTATATTTGTGTGGAGTTCTGCGTTGGTACGTTCCAGGGTAACTGGGAGGTTATGGAGGGGTACAGGTTCAGGGCATATTTGTGTGCAATTCTGCATTGGTACGTTCCAGTGCGACAGGGAGGTTATGGAGGGTACAGGTTCAGGGCATATTTTTGTGGAGTTCTGCATTGGTACGTTCCAGTGAGACAGAGAGGTTTTGGAGGGGTACAGGTTCAGGGAATATTTGTTTGGAGTTCTGCGTTGGTACGTTCCAGTGTGACTGGGAGGTTATGGAGGGGTATAGGTTCAGGGCATATTTGTTTGGAGTTCTGCATTGGTACGTTCCAGTGTGACTGGGAGGTTACGGAGGGTACACGTTCAGGGCATATTTGTGTGGATTTCTGCAGTGGGGCGTTCCAGTGAGACAGGGAGGTTATGGACGGGTACAGGTTCAGGGCATATTTGTGTGGAGTTCTGCATTGGTACGTTCCTGTGAGACAGGGAAGTTATGGAGGGTACAGGTTCAGGGCAAATTTGAGTGTAGTTCTGCATTGGTACGTTCCAGTGAGACAGGGAGGTTATGGAGGGTACAGGTTCAGGGCAAATTTGAGTGTAGTTCTGCATTGGTACGTTCCAGTGAGACAGGGAGTTTATGGAGGTTACAGGTTCAGGGCATATTTCTGTGGAGTTCTGCAGTGGTACGTTCCAGTGAGACAGGGTGGATATGGTGGAGTACAGGTTCAGGGCATATTTTTGTGGATTTCTGCATTGGTACGTTCCAGTGAGACAGGGAGGTTATGGAGGGGTACAGGTTCAGGGCATATTTGTGTGGAGTTCTGCAGTGGTACGTTCCAGTGAGACAGGGAGGTTAAGGTGGAGTACAGGTTCAGGGGATATTTGTGTGGATTTCTGCATTGGTACGTTCCAGTGAGACAGGGAAGTTATGGAGGGGTAAAGGTTCAGGGCATATTTGTGCGGAGTTCTGCATTGGTACGTTCCAGTGAGACAGGGAGATTATGGAGGGGTACAGGTTCAGGGCATATTTGTGTGGAGTTCTGCAGTGGGACGTTCCAGTGAGACAGGGAGGTTAAGGTGGAGTACAGGCTCAGGGCATATTTGTGTGGATTTCTGCATTGGTACGTTCCAGTGAGACAGGGAGGTTATGGAGGGGTACAGGTTCAGGGGATATTTGTGTGGAGTTCTGCAATGGTACGTTCAGTTGAGACAGGGAGGTTATGGAGGGGTACAGGTTCAGGGTATATTTGTGTGGAGTTCTGCGTTGGTAAGTTCCAGGGTAACTGGGAGGTTATGGAGGGGTACAGGTTCAGGGCATATTTGTGTGGAGCTCTGCATTGGTACGTTCCAGTGAGACAGGGAGGTTATGGAGGGGTACAGGTTCAGGGCAAATTTGTGTGGAGCTCTGCATTGGTACGTTCCAGTGTGACTGGGAGGTTATGGAGGGTACACGTTCAGGGCATATTTGTGTGGAGTTCTGCATTGGTACGTTCCAGTGAGACAGGGAGATTATGGAGGGTACAGGTTCAGGGCAAATTTGAGTGTAGTTCTGCATTGGTACGTTCCAGTGAGACAGGGAGGTTATGGAGGGGTACAGGTTCAGGGCATATTTGTGTGGAGTTCTGCAGTGGTACGTTCCATTGAGACAGAGAGGTTAAGTTGGAGTACAGGTTCAGGGCATATTTGTGTGGATTTCTGCATTGCTACGTTCCAGTGAGACAAGGAGGTTCTGGGTGGGTACAGGTTCAGGGCATATTTGTGTGGAATTCTGCATTTGTTCGTTCCAGTGAGACAGGGAGGTTATGGAGGGTACAGGTAAAGGGCATATTTGTGTGGAGTGCTGAATTGGTACGTTCCAGTGAGACAGGGAGTTTATGGAGAGTACAAGTTCAGGGCATATTTGTGTGGTGTTCTGCATTGGTACGTTCCAGTGAGACAGGGAGGTTATGGATGGGTACAGGTTCAGGGCATATTTGTGTGGAGTTCTGCATTGGTACTTTCCAGTGGGTAAGGGAGGTTATGGAGGGTACCGGTTCATGGCATGTTTGTGTGGATTTCTGCAATGGGACGTTCCAGTGAGACAGGGAGTTTATGGACGTGTACAGGTTCAGGGCCTATTTGTTTGGAATTCTGCATTGGTACGTTCCAGTGAGACAGGGAGTTTTTGGAGGGTTACATTTTCAGGGCATATTTGTGTGGAGTTCTGTATTGGTATGTTCCAGTGAGACAAGGTGGTTATGGGCGGGTACAGGTTCAAGGCATATTTGTGTGGAATTCTGCATTGGTACGTTCCAGTGAGACAGAGAGGTTATGGAGGGTACAGGTTCAGGGCATATTTGTGTGGAATCCTGCATTGGTACGTTCCAGTGAGACAGGGAGGTTTTGGAGGGGTACAGGTTAAGGGCATATTTGTTTGGAGTTCTGCATTGGTACGTTCCAGTGTGACTGGGAGGTTATGGAGGGTACACGTTCAGGGCATATTTGTGTGGAGTTCTGCATTGGTACGTTCCAGTGAGACAGGGAGATTATGGAGGGTACAGGTTCAGGGCAAATTTGAGTGTAGTTCTGCATTGGTACGTTCCAGTGAGACAGGGAGGTTATGGAGGGGTACAGGTTCAGGGCATATTTGTGTGGAGTTCTGCAGTGGTACGTTCCATTGAGACAGAGAGGTTAAGTTGGAGTACAGGTTCAGGGCATATTTGTGTGGATTTCTGCATTGCTACGTTCCAGTGAGACAAGGAGGTTCTGGGTGGGTACAGGTTCAGGGCATATTTGTGTGGAATTCTGCATTTGTTCGTTCCAGTGAGACAGGGAGGTTATGGAGGGTACAGGTAAAGGGCATATTTGTGTGGAGTGCTGCATTGGTACGTTCCAGTGAGACAGGGAGTTTATGGAGGGTACAAGTTCAGGGCATATTTGTGTGGTGTTCTGCATTGGTACGTTCCAGTGAGACAGGGAGGTTATGGATGGGTACAGGTTCAGGGCATATTTGTGTGGAGTTCTGCATTGGTACTTTGCAGTGGGTCAGGGAGGTTATGGAGGGTATCGGTTCATGGCATGTTTGTGTGGATTTCTGCAATGGGACGTTCCAGTGAGACAGGGAGTTTATGGACGTGTACAGGTTCAGGGCCTATTTGTTTGGAATTCTGCATTGGTACGTTCCAGTGAGACAGGGAGGTTTTGGAGGGTTACATTTTCAGGGCATATTTGTGTGGAGTTCTGCATTGGTACGTTCCAGTGAGACAAGGAGGTTATGGGCGGGTACAGGTTCAAGGCATATTTGTGTGGAATTCTGCTTTGGTACGTTCCAGTGAGACAGAGAGGTTATGGAGGGTACAGGTTCAGGGCATATTTGTGTGGAATCCTGCATTGGTACGTTCCAGTGAGACAGGGAGGTTTTGGAGGGGTACAGGTTAAGGGCATATTTGTTTGGAGTTCTGCATTGGTACGTTCCAGTGTGACTGGGAGGTTATGGAGGGTACACGTTCAGGGCATATTTGTGTGGAGTTCTGCAGTGGTACGTTCCAGTGAGACAGGGAGGTTAAGGTGGAGTACAGGTTCAGGGGATATTTGTGTGGATTTCTGCATTGGTACGTTCCAGTGAGACAGGGAAGTTATGGAGGGGTAAAGGTTCAGGGCATATTTGTGCGGAGTTCTGCATTGGTACGTTCCAGTGAGACAGGGAGGTTATGGTGGGGTACAGGTTCAGAGCATATTTGTGTGGAGTTCTGCAGTGGGACGTTCCAGTGAGACAGGGAGGTTAAGGTGGAGTACAGGCTCAGGGCATATTTGTGTGGATTTCTGCATTGGTACGTTCCAGTGAGACAGGGAGGTTATGGAGGGGTACAGGTTCAGGGGATATTTGTGTGGAGTTCTGCAATGGTACGTTCAGTTGAGACAGGGAGGTTATGGAGGGGTACAGGTTCAGGGTATATTTGTGTGGAGTTCTGCGTTGGTACGTTCCACGGTAACTGGGAGGTTATGGAGGGGTACAGGTTCAGGGCATATTTGTGTGGAGTTCTGCAATGGTACGTTTCAGTGAGACAGGGAGGTTATGGAGGGGTACAGGTTCAGGGTATATTTGTGTGGAGTTCTGCGTTGGTACGTTCCAGGGTAACTGGGAGGTTATGGAGGGGTACAGGTTCAGGGCATATTTGTGTGTAGCTCTGCATTGGTACGTTCCATTGAGACAGGGAGGGTATGGAGGGGTACAGGTTCAGGGCAAATTTGTGTGTAGTTCTGCAGTGGGACGTTCCAGTGAGACATGAGGTTATGGACGGGTACAGGTTCAGGGCACATTTGTGTGGACTTCTGCATTGGTACGTTCCAGTGAGACCGGGAGGTTATGGAAGGGTACAGGTTCAGGGCATGTTTCTGTGGAGTTCTGCATTGGTACGTTCCAGTGAGACAGGGAGATTATGGAGGGGTACAGGTTCAGGGCAAATTTGTGTGGAGTTCTGCATTGGTACGTTCCAGTGAGACAAGGAGGTTATGGACGGGTACAGGTTCAGGGCATATTTGTGTGCAATTCTGCATTGGTACGTTCCAGTGCGACAGGGAGGTTATGGAGGGTACAGGTTCAGGGCATATTTTTGTGGAGTTCTGCATTGGTACGTTCCAGTGAGACAGGGAGGTTTTGGAGGGGTACAGGTTCAGGGAATATTTGTTTGGAGTTCTGCGTTGGTACGTTCCAGTGTGACTGGGAGGTTATGGAGGGGTATAGGTTCAGGGCATATTTGTTTGGAGTTCTGCATTGGTACGTTCCAGTGTGACTGGGAGGTTACGGAGGGTACACGTTCAGGGCATATTTGTGTGGATTTCTGCAGTTGGGCGTTCCAGTGAGACAGGGAGGTTATGGACGGGTACAGGTTCAGGGCATATTTGTGTGGAGTTCTGCATTGGTACGTTCCTGTGAGACAGGGAAGTTATGGAGGGTACAGGTTCAGGGCACATTTGTGTGGAGTTCTGCATTGGTACGTTCCAGTGAGACAGGGAGGTTATGGAGGGTACAGGTTCAGGGCATATTTCTGTGGAGTTCTGCAGTGGTACGTTCCAGTGAGACAGGGTGGATATGGTGGAGTACAGGTTCAGGGCATATTTTTGTGGATTTCTGCATTGGTACGTTCCAGTGAGACAGGGAGGTTATGGAGGGGTACAGGTTCAGGGCATATTTGTGTGGAGTTCTGCAGTGGTACGTTCCAGTGAGACAGGGAGGTTAAGGTGGAGTACAGGTTCAGGGGATATTTGTGTGGATTTCTGCATTGGTACGTTCCAGTGTGACAGGGAAGTTATGGAGGGGTAAAGGTTCAGGGCATATTTGTGCGGAGTTCTGCATTGGTACGTTCCAGTTGAGACAGGGAGGTTATGGAGGGGTACAGGTTCAGGGCATATTTGTGTGGAGTTCTGCAGTGGGACGTTCCAGTGAGACAGGGAGGTTATGGAGGGGTACAGGTTCAGGGGATATTTGTGTGGAGTTCTGTAATGGTACGTTCAGTTGAGACAGGGAGGTTATGGAGGGGTACAGGGTCAGGGTATATTTGTGTGGAGTTCTGCGTTGGTAAGTTCCAGGGTAACTGGGAGGTTATGGAGGGGTACAGGTTCAGGGCATATTTGTGTGGAGCTCTGCATTGGTACGTTCCAGTGAGACAGGGAGGTTATGGAGGGGTACAGGTTCAGGGCAAATTTGTGTGGAGCTCTGCATTGGTACGTTCCAGTGTGACTGGGAGATTATGGAGGGTACACGTTCAGGGCATATTTGTGTGGAGTTCTGCATTGGTACGTTCCAGTGAGACAGGGAGATTATGGAGGGTACAGGTTCAGGGCAAATTTGAGTGTAGTTCTGCATTGGTACGTTCCAGTGAGACAGGGAGGTTATGGAGGGGTACAGGTTCAGGGCATATTTGTGTGGAGTTCTGCAGTGGTACGTTCCATTGAGACAGAGAGATTAAGTTGGAGTACAGGTTCAGGGCATATTTGTGTGGATTTCTGCATTGCTACGTTCCAGTGAGACAAGGAGGTTCTGGGTGGGTACAGGTTCAGGGCATATTTGTGTGGAATTCTGCATTTGTTCGTTCCAGTGAGACAGGGAGGTTATGGAGGGTACAGGTAAAGGGCATATTTGTGTGGAGTGCTGCATTGGTACGTTCCAGTGAGACAGGGAGTTTATGGAGGGTACAAGTTCAGGGCATATTTGTGTGGTGTTCTGCATTGGTACGTTCCAG
The DNA here is from genome assembly GCF_048418815.1 of Hemitrygon akajei. NCBI lineage: Eukaryota > Metazoa > Chordata > Chondrichthyes > Myliobatiformes > Dasyatidae > Hemitrygon > Hemitrygon akajei. The sequence continues at coordinate 2,374,074 of NW_027331979.1, read as the reverse complement.
TGAGACAGGGAGGTTATGGATGGGTACAGGTTCAGGGCATATTTGTGTGGAGTTCTGCATTGGTACTTTCCAGTGGGTCAGGGAGGTTATGGAGGGTACCGGTTCATGGCATGTTTGTGTGGATTTCTGCAATGGGACGTTCCAGTGAGACAGGGAGTTTATGGACGTGTACAGGTTCAGGGCCTATTTGTTTGGAATTCTGCATTGGTACGTTCCAGTGAGACAGGGAGGTTTTGGAGGGTTACATTTTCAGGGCATATTTGTGTGGAGTTCTGCATTGGTATGTTCCAGTGAGACAAGGAGGTTATGGGCGGGTACAGGTTCAAGGCATATTTGTGTGGAATTCTGCATTGGTACGTTCCAGTGAGACAGAGAGGTTATGGAGGGTACAGGTTCAGGGCATATTTGTGTGGAATCCTGCATTGGTACGTTCCAGTGAGACAGGGAGGTTTTGGAGGGGTACAGGTTAAGGGCATATTTGTTTGGAGTTCTGCATTGGTACGTTCCAGTGTGACTGGGAGGTTATGGAGGGTACACGTTCAGGGCATATTTGTGTGGAGTTCTGCATTGGTACGTTCCAGTGAGACAGGGAGGTTATGGAGGGTACAGGTTCAGGGCAAATTTGAGTGTAGTTCTGCATTGGTACGTTCCAGTGAGACAGGGAGTTTATGGAGGTTACAGGTTCAGGGCATATTTGTGTGGAGTTCTGCAGTGGTACGTTCCAGTGAGACAGGGTGGTTATGGTGGAGTACAGGTTCAGGGCATATTTTTGTGGATTTCTGCATTGGTACGTTCCAGTGAGACAGGGAGGTTATGGAGGGGTACAGGTTCAGGGCATATTTGTGTGGAGTTCTGCAGTGGTGCATTCCAGTGAGACAGGGAGGTTAAGGTGGAGTACAGGTTCAGGGGATTTTTGTGTGGATTTCTGCATTGGGACGTTCCAGTGAGACAGGGAAGTTATGGAGGGGTAAAGGTTCAGGGCATATTTGTGCGGAGTTCTGCATTGGTACGTTCCAGTGAGACAGGGAGGTTATGGTGGGGTACAGGTTCAGAGCATATTTGTGTGGAGTTCTGCAGTGGGACGTTCCAGTGAGACAGGGAGGTTAAGGTGGAGTACAGGCTCAGGGCATATTTGTGTGTAGCTCTGCATTGGTACGTTCCATTGAGACAGGGAGGTTATGGAGGGGTACAGGTTCAGGGCAAATTTGTGTGTAGTTCTGCAGTGGGACGTTCCAGTGAGACATGAGGTTATGGACGGGTACAGGTTCAGGGCACATTTGTGTGGACTTCTGCATTGGTACGTTCCAGTGAGACCGGGAGGTTATGGAGGGGTACAGGTTCAGGGCAAATTTGTGTGGAGTTCTGCATTGGTACGTTCCAGTGAGACAGGGAGGTTATGGAGGGGTACAGGTTAGGGGAAATTTGAGTGTAGTTCTGCATTGGTACGTTCCAGTGAGACAGGGAGGTTATGGAGGGTACAGGTTCACCGCATATTTGTGTGGAGTTCTGCAGTGGTACGTTCCAGAGAGACAGGGAGGTTATGGACGGGTACAGTTTCAGTGCATATTTGTGTGGAGTTCTGCATTGGTACTTTCCAGTGAGACAGGGAGGTTATGGAGGATACAGGTTCATGGCAGATTTGTGTGGAGTTCTGCAGTGGCACGTTCCAGTGAGACAGGTAGGTTATGGACGTGTACATGTTCGTGGCATATTTGTGTGGAGTTCTGCATTGGTTTATTCCAGTGAGACAGGGATGTTATGGAGGGTTAAAGGTTCAGGGCATATTTGTGGGGAGTTCTGCAGTGGGACGTTCCAGTGAGACAGGGAGGTTAAGGTGGAGTACAGGTTCAGGGCATATTTGTGTGGATTTCTGCATTGGTACGTTCCAGTGAGACAGGGAGGTTATGGAGGGGTACAGGTTCAGGGCATATTTGTGTGGAGTTCTGCAATGGTACGTTCCAGTGAGACAGGCAGGTTATGGAGGGGTACAGGTTCAGGGTATATTTGTGTGGAGTTCTGCGTTGGTACGTTCCAGGGTAACTGGGAGGTTATGGAGGGGTACAGGTTCAGGGCATATTTGTGTGGAGCTCTGCATTGGTACGTTCCAGTGAGACAGGGAGGTTATGGAGGGGTACAGGTTCAGGGCAAATTTGTGTGTAGTTCTGCAGTGGGACGTTCCAGTGAGACATGAGGTTATGGAGGGGTACAGGGTCAGTGCATTTTCTGTGAATTTCTGATTTGGTACGTTCCAGTGAGACAGGGAGGTTATGGAGGGGTACAGGTTCAGGGCATGTTTCTGTGGAGTTCTGCATTGGTACGTTCCAGTGAGACAGGGAGATTATGGAGGGGTACAGGTTCAGGGCAAATTTGTGTGGAGTTCTGCATTGGTACGTTCCAGTGAGACAAGGAGGTTATGGAGGGTACAGGTTCAGGGCATATTTTTTGTGGAGTTCTGCATTGGTACGTTCCAGTGAGACAGGGAGGTTTTGGAGGGGTACAGGTTCAGGGAATATTTGTTTGGAGTTCTGCGTTGGTACGTTCCAGTGTGACTGGGAGGTTACGGAGGGTACACGTTCAGGGCATATTTGTGTGGATTTCTGCAGTGGGGCGTTCCAGTGAGACAGGGAGGTTATGGACGGGTACAGGTTCAGGGCATATTTGTGTGGAGTTCTGCATTGGTACGTTCCTGTGAGACAGGGAAGTTATGGAGGGTACAGGTTCAGGGCACATTTGTGTGGAGTTCTGCATTGGTACGTTCCAGTGAGACAGGGAGGTTATGGAGGGTACAGGTTCAGGGCAAATTTGAGTGTAGTTCTGCATTGGTACGTTCCAGTGAGACAGGGAGTTTATGGAGGTTACAGGTTCAGGGCATATTTCTGTGGAGTTCTGCAGTGGTACGTTCCAGTGAGACAGGGTGGTGATGGTGGAGTACAGGTTCAGGGCATATTTTTGTGGATTTCTGCATTGGTACGTTCCAGTGAGACAGGGAGGTTATGGGGGGGTACAGGTTCAGGGCATATTTGTGTGGAGTTCTGCAGTGGTACGTTCCAGTGAGACAGGGAGGTTAAGGTGGAGTACAGGTTCAGGGGATATTTGTGTGGATTTCTGCATTGGAACGTTCCAGTGAGACAGGGAAGTTATGGAGGGGTAAAGGTTCAGGGCATATTTGTGCGGAGTTCTGCATTGGTACGTTCCAGTGAGACAGGGAGGTTATGGAGGGGTACAGGTTCAGGGCATATTTGTGTGGAGTTCTGCAGTGGGACGTTCCAGTGAGACAGGGAGGTTAAGGTGGAGTACAGGCTCAGGGCATATTTGTGTGTAGCTCTGCATTGGTACGTTCCATTGAGACAGGGAGGTTATGGAGGGGTACAGGTTCAGGGCAAATTTGTGTGTAGTTCTGCAGTGGGACGTTCCAGTGAGACATGAGGTTATGGACGGGTACAGGTTCAGGGCACATTTGTGTGGACTTCTGCATTGGTACGTTCCAGTGAGACCGGGAGGTTATGGAGGGGTACAGGTTCAGGGCAAATTTGTGTGGAGTTCTGCATTGGTACGTTCCAGTGAGACAGGGAGGTTATGGAGGGGTACAGGTTAGGGGAAATTTGAGTGTAGTTCTGCATTGGTACGTTCCAGTGAGACAGGGAGTTTATGGAGGGTACAGGTTCACCGCATATTTGTGTGGAGTTCTGCATTGGTACTTTCCAGTGAGACAGGGAGGTTATGGAGGATTCAGGTTCATGGCAGATTTGTGTGGAGTTCTGCATTGGTTTATTCCAGTGAGACAGGGATGTTATGGAGGGTTAAAGGTTCAGGGCATATTTGTGGGGAGTTCTGCAGTGGGACGTTCCAGTGAGACAGGGAGGTTAAGGTGGAGTACAGGTTCAGGGCATATTTGTGTGGATTTCTGCATTGGTACGTTCCAGTGAGACAGGGAGGTTATGGAGGGGTACAGGTTCAGGGCATATTTGTGTGGAGTTCTGCAATGGTACGTTCCAGTGAGACAGGCAGGTTATGGAGGGGTACAGGTTCAGGGTATATTTGTGTGGAGTTCTGCGTTGGTACGTTCCAGGGTAACTGGGAGGTTATGGAGGGGTACAGGTTCAGGGCATATTTGTGTGGAGCTCTGCATTGGTACGTTCCAGTGAGACAGGGAGGTTATGGAGGGGTACAGGTTCAGGGCAAATTTGTGTGTAGTTCTGCAGTGGGACGTTCCAGTGAGACATGAGGTTATGGAGGGGTACAGGGTCAGTGCATTTTCTGTGAATTTCTGATTTGGTACGTTCCAGTGAGACAGGGAGGTTATGGAGGGGTACAGGTTCAGGGCATGTTTCTGTGGAGTTCTGCATTGGTACGTTCCAGTGAGACAGGGAGATTATGGAGGGGTACAGGTTCAGGGCAAATTTGTGTGGTGTTCTGCATTGGTACGTTCCAGTGAGACAAGGAGGTTATGGAGGGTACAGGTTCAGGGCATATTTTTTGTGGAGTTCTGCATTGGTACGTTCCAGTGAGACAGGGAGGTTTTGGAGGGGTACAGGTTCAGGGAATATTTGTTTGGAGTTCTGCGTTGGTACGTTCCAGTGTGACTGGGAGGTTACTGAGGGTACACGTTCAGGGCATATTTGTGTGGATTTCTGCAGTGGGGCGTTCCAGTGAGACAGGGAGGTTATGGACGGGTACAGGTTCAGGGCATATTTGTGTGGAGTTCTGCATTGGTACGTTCCTGTGAGACAGGGAAGTTATGGAGGGTACAGGTTCAGGGCACATTTGTGTGGAGTTCTGCATTGGTACGTTCCAGTGAGACAGGGAGGTTATGGAGGGTACAGGTTCAGGGCAAATTTGAGTGTAGTTCTGCATTGGTACGTTCCAGTGAGACAGGGAGTTTATGGAGGTTACAGGTTCAGGGCATATTTCTGTGGAGTTCTGCAGTGGTACGTTCCAGTGAGACAGGGTGGTTATGGTGGAGTACAGGTTCAGGGCATATTTTTGTGGATTTCTGCATTGGTACGTTCCAGTGAGACAGGGAGGTTATGGGGGGGGTACAGGTTCAGGGCATATTTGTGTGGAGTTCTGCAGTGGTACGTTCCAGTGAGACAGGGAGGTTAAGGTGGAGTACAGGTTCAGGGGATATTTGTGTGGATTTCTGCATTGGAACGTTCCAGTGAGACAGGGAAGTTATGGAGGGGTAAAGGTTCAGGGCATATTTGTGCGGAGTTCTGCATTGGTACGTTCCAGTGAGACAGGGAGGTTATGGAGGGGTACAGGTTCAGGGCATATTTGTGTGGAGTTCTGCAGTGGGACGTTCCAGTGAGACAGGGAGGTTAAGGTGGAGTACAGGCTCTGGGCATATTTGTGTGGAGTTCTGCGTTGGTACGTTCCAGGGAAACTGGGAGGTTATGGAGGGGTACAGGTTCAGGGCATATTTGTGTGGAGCTCTGCATTGGTACGTTCCAGTGAGACAGGGAGGTTATGGAGGGGTACAGGTTCAGGGCAAATTTGTGTGGAGCTCTGCATTGGTACGTTCCAGTGTGACTGGGAGGTTATGGAGGGTACACGTTCAGGGCATATTTGTGTGGAGTTCTGCATTGGTACGTTCCAGTGAGACAGGGAGATTATGGAGGGTACAGGTTCAGGGCAAATTTGAGTGTAGTTCTGCATTGGTACGTTCCTGTGAGACAGGGAGGTTATGGAGGTTACAGGTTCAGGGTATATTTGTGTGGAGTTCTGCAGTGGTACGATCCAGTGAGACAGGGTGGTTATGGTGGAGTACAGGTTCAGGGCATATTTTTGTGGATTTCTGAATTGGTGCGTTCCAGTGAGACATGGAGGTTATGGAGGGGTACAGGTTCAGGGCATATTTGTGTGGAGTTCTGCAATGGTACGTTTCAGTGAGACAGGGAGGTTATGGAGGGGTACAGGTTCAGGGTATATTTGTGTGGAGTTCTGCGTTGGTACGTTCCAGGGTAACTGGGAGGTTATGGAGGGGTACAGGTTCAGGGCATATTTGTGTGTAGCTCTGCATTGGTACGTTCCAGTGAGACAGGGAGGTTATGGAGGGGTACAGGTTCAGGGCAAATTTGTCTGTAGTTCTGCAGTGGGACGTTCCAGTGAGACATGAGGTTATGGACGGGTACAGGTTCAGGGCAAATTTGTGTGTAGTTCTACATTGGTACGTTCCAGTGAGACAGGGAGGTTATGGAGGGTACAGGTTCACCGCATATTTGTGTGGAGTTCTGCAGTGGTACGTTCCAGTGAGACAGGGAGGTTATGGACGGGTACAGGTTCAGGGCATATTTGTGTGGAGTTCTGCATTGGTACTTTCCAGTGAGACAGGGAGGTTATGGAGGATACCGGTTCATGGCAGATTTGTGTGGAGTTCTGCAGTGGGACGTTCCAGTGAGACAGGGAGGTTATGGACGTGTACATGTTCGGGGCATATTTGTGTGGAGTTCTGCATTGGTACATTCCAGTGAGACAGGGAAGTTATGGAGGGGTAAAGGTTCAGGGCATATTTGTGCGGAGTTCTGCATTGGTACGTTCCAGTGAGACAGGGAGGTTATGGAGGGGTACAGGTTCAGGGCATATTTGTGTGGAGTTCTGCAGTGGGACGTTCCAGTGAGACAGGGAGGTTAAGGTGGAGTACAGGCTCAGGGCATATTTGTGTGGATTTCTGCATTGGTACGTTCCAGTGAGACAGGGAGGTTATGGAGGGGTATAGGTTCAGGGCATATTTGTTTGGAGTTCTGCATTGGTACGTTCCAGTGTGACTGGGAGGTTACGGAGGGTACACGTTCAGGGCATATTTGTGTGGAGTTCTGCAGTGGGACGATCCAGTGAGACAGGGAGGTTATGGACGGGTACAGGTTCAGGGCATATTTGTGTGGAGTTCTGCATTGGTACGTTCCTGTGAGACAGGGAAGTTATGGAGGGTACAGGTTCAGGGCACATTTGTGTGGAGTTCTGCATTGGTACGTTCCAGTGAGACAGGGAGGTTATGGAGGGTACAGGTTCAGGGCAAATTTGAGTGTAGTTCTGCATTGGTACGTTCCAGTGAGACAGGAAGGTTATGGAGGGTACAGGATCAGGGCATATTTGTGTGGAGTTCTGCAGTGGTACGTTCCAGTGAGACAGGGAGGTTATGGTGGAGTACAGGTTCAGGGCATATTTTTGTGGATTTTTGCATTGGTACGTTCCAGTGGGACAGGGAGGTTATGGAGGGGTACAGGTTCAGGGCAAATTTTTGTGGAGTTCTGCATTGTTACATTCCAGTGAGACAAGGAGGTTCTGGGTGGGTACAGGTTCAGGGCATATTTGTGTGGAATTCTGCATTGGTTCGTTCCAGTGAGACAGGGAGGTTATGGAGGGTACAGGTAAAGGGCATATTTGTGTGGAGTGCTGCATTGGTACGTTCCAGTGAGACAGGGAGTTTATGGAGGGTACAAGTTGAGGGCATATTTGTGTGGTGTTCTGCATTGGTACGTTCCAGTGAGACAGGGAGGTTATGGAGGGTTACAGGTTCAGGGCATATTTGTGTGGAGTTCTGCATTGGTACGTTCCAGTGAGACAGGGAGGTTATGGAGGGGTACAGGTTCAGGGCAAATTTGTGTGTAGTTCTACATTGGTACGTTCCAGTGAGACCGGGAGGTTATGGAGGGTACAGGTTCAGCGCATATTTGTGTGGAGTTCTGCAGTGGGACGTTCCAGTGAGACAGGGAGGTTATGGACGGGTACAGGTTCAGGGCATATTTGTGTGGAGTTCTGCAGTGGTACGTTCCAGTGAGACAGGGAGGTTAAGGTGGAGTACAGGCTCAGGGCATATTTGTGTGGATTTCTGCATTGGTACGTTCCAGTGAGACAGGGAGGTTATGGAGGGGTACAGGTTCAGGGCAAATTTTTGTGGAGTTCTGCATTGGTACATTCCAGTGAGACAAGGAGGTTCTGGGTGGGTACAGGTTCAGGGCATATTTGTGTGGAATTCTGCATTGGTACGTTCCAGTGAGACAGGGAGGTTATGGAGAGTACAGGTAAAGGGCATATTTGTGTGGAGTGCTGCATTGGTACGTTCCAGTGAGACAGGGAGTTTATGGAGGGTACAAGTTCAGGGCATATTTGTGTTGAGTTCTGCATTGGTACGTTCCAGTGAGACAGGGAGGTTATGGATGGGTACAGGTTCAGGGCATATTTGTGTGGAGTTCTGCATTGGTACTTTCCAGTGTGACAGGGAGGTTATGGAGGGTACTGGTTCATGGCATATTTGTGTGGATTTCTGCAATGGGACGTTCCAGTGAGGCAGGGAGTTTATGGACGTGTACAGGTTCAGGGCCTATTTGTTTGGAATTCTGCATTGGTACGTTCCAGTGAGACAGGGAGGTTTTGGAGGGGTACAGTTTCAGGGCATATTTGTGTGGTGTTCTGCAATGGTTCGTTCCAGTGAGACAGGGAGGTTATGCACGGTACAGGATCAGGGCATATTTGAGTGGAGTTCGGCATTGGTGCGTTCCAGTGAGACAGGGAGTTTATGGAGGGTTACATTTTCAGGGCATATTTGTGTGGAGTTCTGCATTGGTATGTTCCAGTGATACAAGGAGGTTATGGGCGGGTACAGGTTCAAGGCATATTTGTGTGAAATTCTGCATTGGTACGTTCCAGTGCGACAGGGAGGTTATGGAGGGTACAGGTTCAGGGCATATTTTTGTGGAGTTCTGCATTGGTACGTTCCAGTGAGACAGGGAGGTATTGGAGGGGTACAGGTTCAGGGAATATTTGTTTGGAGTTCTGCGTTGGTACGTTCCAGTGTGACTGGGAGGTTATGGAGGGGTATAGGTTCAGGGCATATTTGTTTGGAGTTCTGCATTGGTACGTTCCAGTGTGACTGGGAGGTTACGGAGGGTACACGTTCAGGGCATATTTGTGTGGAGTTCTGCAGTGGGACGATCCAGTGAGACAGGGAGGTTATGGACGGGTACAGGTTCAGGGCATATTTGTGTGGAGTTCTGCATTGGTACGTTCCTGTGAGACAGGGAAGTTATGGAGGGTACAGGTCCAGGGCACATTTTTGTGGATTTCTGCATTGGTACGTTCCAGTGAGACAGGGAGGTTATGGGGGGGTACAGGTTCAGGGCATATTTGTGTGGAGTTCTGCAGTGGTACGTTCCAGTGAGACAGGGAGGTTAAGGTGGAGTACAGGTTCAGGGGATATTTGTGTGGATTTCTGCATTGGAACGTTCCAGTGAGACAGGGAAGTTATGGAGGGGTAAAGGTTCAGGGCATATTTGTGCGGAGTTCTGCATTGGTACGTTCCAGTGAGACAGGGAGGTTATGGAGGGGTACAGGTTCAGGGCATATTTGTGTGGAGTTCTGCAGTGGGACGTTCCAGTGAGACAGGGAGGTTAAGGTGGAGTACAGGCTCAGGGCATATTTGTGTGTAGCTCTGCATTGGTACGTTCCATTGAGACAGGGAGGTTATGGAGGGGTACAGGTTCAGGGCAAATTTGTGTGTAGTTCTGCAGTGGGACGTTCCAGTGAGACATGAGGTTATGGACGGGTACAGGTTCAGGGCACATTTGTGTGGACTTCTGCATTGGTACGTTCCAGTGAGACCGGGAGGTTATGGAGGGGTACAGGTTCAGGGCAAATTTGTGTGGAGTTCTGCATTGGTACGTTCCAGTGAGACAGGGAGGTTATGGAGGGGTACAGGTTAGGGGAAATTTGAGTGTAGTTCTGCATTGGTACGTTCCAGTGAGACAGGGAGTTTATGGAGGGTACAGGTTCACCGCATATTTGTGTGGAGTTCTGCAGTGGTACGTTCCAGAGAGACAGGGAGGTTATGGACGGGTACAGTTTCAGGGCATATTTGTGTGGAGTTCTGCATTGGTACTTTCCAGTGAGACAGGGAGGTTATGGAGGATTCAGGTTCATGGCAGATTTGTGTGGAGTTCTGCAGTGGCACGTTCCAGTGAGACAGGTAGGTTATGGACGTGTACATGTTCGTGGCATATTTGTGTGGAGTTCTGCATTGGTTTATTCCAGTGAGACAGGGATGTTATGGAGGGTTAAAGGTTCAGGGCATATTTGTGGGGAGTTCTGCAGTGGGACGTTCCAGTGAGACAGGGAGGTTAAGGTGGAGTACAGGTTCAGGGCATATTTGTGTGGATTTCTGCATTGGTACGTTCCAGTGAGACAGGGAGGTTATGGAGGGGTACAGGTTCAGGGCATATTTGTGTGGAGTTCTGCAATGGTACGTTCCAGTGAGACAGGCAGGTTATGGAGGGGTACAGGTTCAGGGTATATTTGTGTGGAGTTCTGCGTTGGTACGTTCCAGGGTAACTGGGAGGTTATGGAGGGGTACAGGTTCAGGGCATATTTGTGTGGAGCTCTGCATTGGTACGTTCCAGTGAGACAGGGAGGTTATGGAGGGGTACAGGTTCAGGGCAAATTTGTGTGTAGTTCTGCAGTGGGACGTTCCAGTGAGACATGAGGTTATGGAGGGGTACAGGGTCAGTGCATTTTCTGTGAATTTCTGATTTGGTACGTTCCAGTGAGACAGGGAGGTTATGGAGGGGTACAGGTTCAGGGCATGTTTCTGTGGAGTTCTGCATTGGTACGTTCCAGTGAGACAGGGAGATTATGGAGGGGTACAGGTTCAGGGCAAATTTGTGTGGAGTTCTGCATTGGTACGTTCCAGTGAGACAAGGAGGTTATGGAGGGTACAGGTTCAGGGCATATTTTTTGTGGAGTTCTGCATTGGTACGTTCCAGTGAGACAGGGAGGTTTTGGAGGGGTACAGGTTCAGGGAATATTTGTTTGGAGTTCTGCGTTGGTACGTTCCAGTGTGACTGGGAGGTTACTGAGGGTACACGTTCAGGGCATATTTGTGTGGATTTCTGCAGTGGGGCGTTCCAGTGAGACAGGGAGGTTATGGACGGGTACAGGTTCAGGGCATATTTGTGTGGAGTTCTGCATTGGTACGTTCCTGTGAGACAGGGAAGTTATGGAGGGTACAGGTTCAGGGCACATTTGTGTGGAGTTCTGCATTGGTACGTTCCAGTGAGACAGGGAGGTTATGGAGGGTACAGGTTCAGGGCAAATTTGAGTGTAGTTCTGCATTGGTACGTTCCAGTGAGACAGGGAGTTTATGGAGGTTACAGGTTCAGGGCATATTTCTGTGGAGTTCTGCAGTGGTACGTTCCAGTGAGACAGGGTGGTTATGGTGGAGTACAGGTTCAGGGCATATTTTTGTGGATTTCTGCATTGGTACGTTCCAGTGAGACAGGGAGGTTATGGGGGGGGTACAGGTTCAGGGCATATTTGTGTGGAGTTCTGCAGTGGTACGTTCCAGTGAGACAGGGAGGTTAAGGTGGAGTACAGGTTCAGGGGATATTTGTGTGGATTTCTGCATTGGAACGTTCCAGTGAGACAGGGAAGTTATGGAGGGGTAAAGGTTCAGGGCATATTTGTGCGGAGTTCTGCATTGGTACGTTCCAGTGAGACAGGGAGGTTATGGAGGGGTACAGGTTCAGGGCATATTTGTGTGGAGTTCTGCAGTGGGACGTTCCAGTGAGACAGGGAGGTTAAGGTGGAGTACAGGCTCAGGGCATATTTGTGTGGAGTTCTGCGTTGGTAAGTTCCAGGGAAACTGGGAGGTTATGGAGGGGTACAGGTTCAGGGCATATTTGTGTGGAGCTCTGCATTGGTACGTTCCAGTGAGACAGGGAGGTTATGGAGGGGTACAGGTTCAGGGCAAATTTGTGTGGAGCTCTGCATTGGTACGTTCCAGTGTGACTGGGAGGTTATGGAGGGTACACGTTCAGGGCATATTTGTGTGGAGTTCTGCATTGGTACGTTCCAGTGAGACAGGGAGATTATGGAGGGTACAGGTTCAGGGCAAATTTGAGTGTAGTTCTGCATTGGTACGTTCCTGTGAGACAGGGAGGTTATGGAGGTTACAGGTTCAGGGTATATTTGTGTGGAGTTCTGCAGTGGTACGATCCAGTGAGACAGGGTGGTTATGGTGGAGTACAGGTTCAGGGCATATTTTTGTGGATTTCTGAATTGGTGCGTTCCAGTGAGACATGGAGGTTATGGAGGGGTACAGGTTCAGGGCATATTTGTGTGGAGTTCTGCAATGGTACGTTTCAGTGAGACAGGGAGGTTATGGAGGGGTACAGGTTCAGGGTATATTTGTGTGGAGTTCTGCGTTGGTACGTTCCAGGGTAACTGGGAGGTTATGGAGGGGTACAGGTTCAGGGCATATTTGTGTGTAGCTCTGCATTGGTACGTTCCAGTGAGACAGGGAGGTTATGGAGGGGTACAGGTTCAGGGCAAATTTGTCTGTAGTTCTGCAGTGGGACGTTCCAGTGAGACATGAGGTTATGGACGGGTACAGGTTCAGGGCAAATTTGTGTGTAGTTCTACATTGGTACGTTCCAGTGAGACAGGGAGGTTATGGAGGGTACAGGTTCACCGCATATTTGTGTGGAGTTCTGCAGTGGTACGTTCCAGTGAGACAGGGAGGTTATGGACGGGTACAGGTTCAGGGCATATTTGTGTGGAGTTCTGCATTGGTACTTTCCAGTGAGACAGGGAGGTTATGGAGGATACCGGTTCATGGCAGATTTGTGTGGAGTTCTGCAGTGGGACGTTCCAGTGAGACAGGGAGGTTATGGACGTGTACATGTTCGGGGCATATTTGTGTGGAGTTCTGCATTGGTACATTCCAGTGAGACAGGGAAGTTATGGAGGGGTAAAGGTTCAGGGCATATTTGTGCGGAGTTCTGCATTGGTACGTTCCAGTGAGACAGGGAGGTTATGGAGGGGTACAGGTTCAGGGCATATTTGTGTGGAGTTCTGCAGTGGGACGTTCCAGTGAGACAGGGAGGTTAAGGTGGAGTACAGGCTCAGGGCATATTTGTGTGGATTTCTGCATTGGTACGTTCCAGTGAGACAGGGAGGTTATGGAGGGGTATAGGTTCAGGGCATATTTGTTTGGAGTTCTGCATTGGTACGTTCCAGTGTGACTGGGAGGTTACGGAGGGTACACGTTCAGGGCATATTTGTGTGGAGTTCTGCAGTGGGACGATCCAGTGAGACAGGGAGGTTATGGACGGGTACAGGTTCAGGGCATATTTGTGTGGAGTTCTGCATTGGTACGTTCCTGTGAGACAGGGAAGTTATGGAGGGTACAGGTTCAGGGCACATTTGTGTGGAGTTCTGCATTGGTACGTTCCAGTGAGACAGGGAGGTTATGGAGGGTACAGGTTCAGGGCAAATTTGAGTGTAGTTCTGCATTGGTACGTTCCAGTGAGACAGGAAGGTTATGGAGGGTACAGGATCAGGGCATATTTGTGTGGAGTTCTGCAGTGGTACGTTCCAGTGAGACAGGGAGGTTATGGTGGAGTACAGGTTCAGGGCATATTTTTGTGGATTTTTGCATTGGTACGTTCCAGTGGGACAGGGAGGTTATGGAGGGGTACAGGTTCAGGGCAAATTTTTGTGGAGTTCTGCATTGGTACATTCCAGTGAGACAAGGAGGTTCTGGGTGGGTACAGGTTCAGGGCATATTTGTGTGGAATTCTGCATTGGTTCGTTCCAGTGAGACAGGGAGGTTATGGAGGGTACAGGTAAAGGGCATATTTGTGTGGAGTGCTGCATTGGTACGTTCCAGTGAGACAGGGAGTTTATGGAGGGTACAAGTTGAGGGCATATTTGTGTGGTGTTCTGCATTGGTACGTTCCAGTGAGACAGGGAGGTTATGGAGGGTTACAGGTTCAGGGCATATTTGTGTGGAGTTCTGCATTGGTACGTTCCAGTGAGACAGGGAGGTTATGGAGGGGTACAGGTTCAGGGCAAATTTGTGTGTAGTTCTACATTGGTACGTTCCAGTGAGACAGGGAGGTTATGGAGGGTACAGGTTCAGCGCATATTTGTGTGGAGTTCTGCAGTGGGACGTTCCAGTGAGACAGGGAGGTTATGGACGGGTACAGGTTCAGGGCATATTTGTGTGGAGTTCTGCAGTGGTACGTTCCAGTGAGACAGGGAGGTTAAGGTGGAGTACAGGCTCAGGGCATATTTGTGTGGATTTCTGCATTGGTACGTTCCAGTGAGACAGGGAGGTTATGGAGGGGTACAGGTTCAGGGCAAATTTTTGTGGAGTTCTGCATTGGTACATTCCAGTGAGACAAGGAGGTTCTGGGTGGGTACAGGTTCAGGGCATATTTGTGTGGAATTCTGCATTGGTACGTTCCAGTGAGACAGGGAGGTTATGGAGAGTACAGGTAAAGGGCATATTTGTGTGGAGTGCTGCATTGGTACGTTCCAGTGAGACAGGGAGTTTATGGAGGGTACAAGTTCAGGGCATATTTGTGTTGAGTTCTGCATTGGTACGTTCCAGTGAGACAGGGAGGTTATGGATGGGTACAGGTTCAGGGCATATTTGTGTGGAGTTCTGCATTGGTACTTTCCAGTGGGACAGGGAGGTTATGGAGGGTACTGGTTCATGGCATATTTGTGTGGATTTCTGCAATGGGACGTTCCAGTGAGGCAGGGAGTTTATGGACGTGTACAGGTTCAGGGCCTATTTGTTTGGAATTCTGCATTGGTACGTTCCAGTGAGACAGGGAGGTTTTGGAGGGGTACAGTTTCAGGGCATATTTGTGTGGTGTTCTGCAATGGTTCGTTCCAGTGAGACAGGGAGGTTATGCACGGTACAGGATCAGGGCATATTTGAGTGGAGTTCGGCATTGGTGCGTTCCAGTGAGACAGGGAGTTTATGGAGGGTTACATTTTCAGGGCATATTTGTGTGGAGTTCTGCATTGGTATGTTCCAGTGATACAAGGAGGTTATGGGCGGGTACAGGTTCAAGGCATATTTGTGTGGAATTCTGCATTGGTACGTTCCAGTGAGACAGAGAGGTTATGGAGGGTACAGGTTCAGGGCAAATTTGTGTGTAGTTCTACATTGGTACGTTCCAGTGAGACAGGGAGGTTATGGAGGGTACAGGTTCACCGCATATTTGTGTGGAGTTCTGCAGTGGTACGTTCCAGTGAGACAGGGAGGTTATGGACGGGTACAGGTTCAGGGCATATTTGTGTGGAGTTCTGCATTGGTACTTTCCAGTGAGACAGGGAGGTTATGGAGGATACCGGTTCATGGCAGATTTGTGTGGAGTTCTGCAGTGGGACGTTCCAGTGAGACAGGGAGGTTATGGACGTGTACATGTTCGGGGCATATTTGTGTGGAGTTCTGCATTGGTACATTCCAGTGAGACAGGGAAGTTATGGAGGGGTAAAGGTTCAGGGCATATTTGTGCGGAGTTCTGCATTGGTACGTTCCAGTGAGACAGGGAGGTTATGGAGGGGTACAGGTTCAGGGCATATTTGTGTGGAGTTCTGCAGTGGGACGTTCCAGTGAGACAGGGAGGTTAAGGTGGAGTACAGGCTCAGGGCATATTTGTGTGGATTTCTGCATTGGTACGTTCCAGTGAGACAGGGAGGTTATGGAGGGGTATAGGTTCAGGGCATATTTGTTTGGAGTTCTGCATTGGTACGTTCCAGTGTGACTGGGAGGTTACGGAGGGTACACGTTCAGGGCATATTTGTGTGGAGTTCTGCAGTGGGACGATCCAGTGAGACAGGGAGGTTATGGACGGGTACAGGTTCAGGGCATATTTGTGTGGAGTTCTGCATTGGTACGTTCCTGTGAGACAGGGAAGTTATGGAGGGTACAGGTTCAGGGCACATTTGTGTGGAGTTCTGCATTGGTACGTTCCAGTGAGACAGGGAGGTTATGGAGGGTACAGGTTCAGGGCAAATTTGAGTGTAGTTCTGCATTGGTACGTTCCAGTGAGACAGGAAGGTTATGGAGGGTACAGGATCAGGGCATATTTGTGTGGAGTTCTGCAGTGGTACGTTCCAGTGAGACAGGGAGGTTATGGTGGAGTACAGGTTCAGGGCATATTTTTGTGGATTTTTGCATTGGTACGTTCCAGTGGGACAGGGAGGTTATGGAGGGGTACAGGTTCAGGGCAAATTTTTGTGGAGTTCTGCATTGGTACATTCCAGTGAGACAAGGAGGTTCTGGGTGGGTACAGGTTCAGGGCATATTTGTGTGGAATTCTGCATTGGTTCGTTCCAGTGAGACAGGGAGGTTATGGAGGGTACAGGTAAAGGGCATATTTGTGTGGAGTGCTGCATTGGTACGTTCCAGTGAGACAGGGAGTTTATGGAGGGTACAAGTTGAGGGCATATTTGTGTGGTGTTCTGCATTGGTACGTTCCAGTGAGACAGGGAGGTTATGGAGGGTTACAGGTTCAGGGCATATTTGTGTGGAGTTCTGCATTGGTACGTTCCAGTGAGACAGGGAGGTTATGGAGGGGTACAGGTTCAGGGCAAATTTGTGTGTAGTTCTACATTGGTACGTTCCAGTGAGACAGGGAGGTTATGGAGGGTACAGGTTCAGCGCATATTTGTGTGGAGTTCTGCAGTGGGACGTTCCAGTGAGACAGGGAGGTTATGGACGGGTACAGGTTCAGGGCATATTTGTGTGGAGTTCTGCAGTGCTACGTTCCAGTGAGACAGGGAGGTTAAGGTGGAGTACAGGCTCAGGGCATATTTGTGTGGATTTCTGCATTGGTACGTTCCAGTGAGACAGGGAGGTTATGGAGGGGTACAGGTTCAGGGCAAATTTTTGTGGAGTTCTGCATTGGTACATTCCAGTGAGACAAGGAGGTTCTGGGTGGGTACAGGTTCAGGGCATATTTGTGTGGAATTCTGCATTGGTACGTTCCAGTGAGACAGGGAGGTTATGGAGAGTACAGGTAAAGGGCATATTTGTGTGGAGTGCTGCATTGGTACGTTCCAGTGAGACAGGGAGTTTATGGAGGGTACAAGTTCAGGGCATATTTGTGTTGAGTTCTGCATTGGTACGTTCCAGTGAGACAGGGAGGTTATGGATGGGTACAGGTTCAGGGCATATTTGTGTGGAGTTCTGCATTGGTACTTTCCAGTGGGACAGGGAGGTTATGGAGGGTACTGGTTCATGGCATATTTGTGTGGATTTCTGCAATGGGACGTTCCAGTGAGGCAGGGAGTTTATGGACGTGTACAGGTTCAGGGCCTATTTGTTTGGAATTCTGCATTGGTACGTTCCAGTGAGACAGGGAGGTTTTGGAGGGGTACAGTTTCAGGGCATATTTGTGTGGTGTTCTGCAATGGTTCGTTCCAGTGAGACAGGGAGGTTATGCACGGTACAGGATCAGGGCATATTTGAGTGGAGTTCGGCATTGGTGCGTTCCAGTGAGACAGGGAGTTTATGGAGGGTTACATTTTCAGGGCATATTTGTGTGGAGTTCTGCATTGGTATGTTCCAGTGATACAAGGAGGTTATGGGCGGGTACAGGTTCAAGGCATATTTGTGTGGAATTCTGCATTGGTACGTTCGAGTGAGACAGAGAGGTTATGGAGGGTACAGGTTCAGGGCATATTTGTGTGGAATCCTGCATTGGTACGTTCCAGTGAGACAAGGAGGTTATGGGCGGGTACAGGTTCAGGGCATATTTGTGTGAAATTCTGCATTGGTACGTTCCAGTGCGACAGGGAGGTTATGGAGGGTACAGGTTCAGGGCATATTTTTGTGGAGTTCTGCATTGGTACGTTCCAGTGAGACAGGGAGGTATTGGAGGGGTACAGGTTCAGGGAATATTTGTTTGGAGTTCTGCGTTGGTACGTTCCAGTGTGACTGGGAGGTTATGGAGGGGTATAGGTTCAGGGCATATTTGTTTGGAGTTCTGCATTGGTACGTTCCAGTGTGACTGGGAGGTTACGGAGGGTACACGTTCAGGGCATATTTGTGTGGAGTTCTGCAGTGGGACGATCCAGTGAGACAGGGAGGTTATGGACGGGTACAGGTTCAGGGCATATTTGTGTGGAGTTCTGCATTGGTACGTTCCTGTGAGACAGGGAAGTTATGGAGGGTACAGGTCCAGGGCACATTTTTGTGGATTTCTGCATTGGTACGTTCCAGTGAGACAGGGAGGTTATGGGGGGGTACAGGTTCAGGGCATATTTGTGTGGAGTTCTGCAGTGGTACGTTCCAGTGAGACAGGGAGGTTAAGGTGGAGTACAGGTTCAGGGGATATTTGTGTGGATTTCTGCATTGGAACGTTCCAGTGAGACAGGGAAGTTATGGAGGGGTAAAGGTTCAGGGCATATTTGTGCGGAGTTCTGCATTGGTACGTTCCAGTGAGACAGGGAGGTTATGGAGGGGTACAGGTTCAGGGCATATTTGTGTGGAGTTCTGCAGTGGGACGTTCCAGTGAGACAGGGAGGTTAAGGTGGAGTACAGGCTCAGGGCATATTTGTGTGTAGCTCTGCATTGGTACGTTCCATTGAGACAGGGAGGTTATGGAGGGGTACAGGTTCAGGGCAAATTTGTGTGTAGTTCTGCAGTGGGACGTTCCAGTGAGACATGAGGTTATGGACGGGTACAGGTTCAGGGCACATTTGTGTGGACTTCTGCATTGGTACGTTCCAGTGAGACCGGGAGGTTATGGAGGGGTACAGGTTCAGGGCAAATTTGTGTGGAGTTCTGCATTGGTACTTTCCAGTGAGACAGGGAGGTTATGGAGGATTCAGGTTCATGGCAGATTTGTGTGGAGTTCTGCAGTGGCACGTTCCAGTGAGACAGGTAGGTTATGGACGTGTACATGTTCGTGGCATATTTGTGTGGAGTTCTGCATTGGTTTATTCCAGTGAGACAGGGATGTTATGGAGGGTTAAAGGTTCAGGGCATATTTGTGGGGAGTTCTGCAGTGGGACGTTCCAGTGAGACAGGGAGGTTAAGGTGGAGTACAGGTTCAGGGCATATTTGTGTGGATTTCTGCATTGGTACGTTCCAGTGAGACAGGGAGGTTATGGAGGGGTACAGGTTCAGGGCATATTTGTGTGGAGTTCTGCAATGGTACGTTCCAGTGAGACAGGCAGGTTATGGAGGGGTACAGGTTCAGGGTATATTTGTGTGGAGTTCTGCGTTGGTACGTTCCAGGGTAACTGGGAGGTTATGGAGGGGTACAGGTTCAGGGCATATTTGTGTGGAGCTCTGCATTGGTACGTTCCAGTGAGACAGGGAGGTTATGGAGGGGTACAGGTTCAGGGCAAATTTGTGTGTAGTTCTGCAGTGGGACGTTCCAGTGAGACATGAGGTTATGGAGGGGTACAGGGTCAGTGCATTTTCTGTGAATTTCTGATTTGGTACGTTCCAGTGAGACAGGGAGGTTATGGAGGGGTACAGGTTCAGGGCATGTTTCTGTGGAGTTCTGCATTGGTACGTTCCAGTGAGACAGGGAGATTATGGAGGGGTACAGGTTCAGGGCAAATTTGTGTGGAGTTCTGCATTGGTACGTTCCAGTGAGACAAGGAGGTTATGGAGGGTACAGGTTCAGGGCATATTTTTTGTGGAGTTCTGCATTGGTACGTTCCAGTGAGACAGGGAGGTTTTGGAGGGGTACAGGTTCAGGGAATATTTGTTTGGAGTTCTGCGTTGGTACGTTCCAGTGTGACTGGGAGGTTACTGAGGGTACACGTTCAGGGCATATTTGTGTGGATTTCTGCAGTGGGGCGTTCCAGTGAGACAGGGAGGTTATGGACGGGTACAGGTTCAGGGCATATTTGTGTGGAGTTCTGCATTGGTACGTTCCTGTGAGACAGGGAAGTTATGGAGGGTACAGGTTCAGGGCACATTTGTGTGGAGTTCTGCATTGGTACGTTCCAGTGAGACAGGGAGGTTATGGAGGGTACAGGTTCAGGGCAAATTTGAGTGTAGTTCTGCATTGGTACGTTCCAGTGAGACAGGGAGTTTATGGAGGTTACAGGTTCAGGGCATATTTCTGTGGAGTTCTGCAGTGGTACGTTCCAGTGAGACAGGGTGGTTATGGTGGAGTACAGGTTCAGGGCATATTTTTGTGGATTTCTGCATTGGTACGTTCCAGTGAGACAGGGAGGTTATGGGGGGGGTACAGGTTCAGGGCATATTTGTGTGGAGTTCTGCAGTGGTACGTTCCAGTGAGACAGGGAGGTTAAGGTGGAGTACAGGTTCAGGGGATATTTGTGTGGATTTCTGCATTGGAACGTTCCAGTGAGACAGGGAAGTTATGGAGGGGTAAAGGTTCAGGGCATATTTGTGCGGAGTTCTGCATTGGTACGTTCCAGTGAGACAGGGAGGTTATGGAGGGGTACAGGTTCAGGGCATATTTGTGTGGAGTTCTGCAGTGGGACGTTCCAGTGAGACAGGGAGGTTAAGGTGGAGTACAGGCTCAGGGCATATTTGTGTGGAGTTCTGCGTTGGTAAGTTCCAGGGAAACTGGGAGGTTATGGAGGGGTACAGGTTCAGGGCATATTTGTGTGGAGCTCTGCATTGGTACGTTCCAGTGAGACAGGGAGGTTATGGAGGGGTACAGGTTCAGGGCAAATTTGTGTGGAGCTCTGCATTGGTACGTTCCAGTGTGACTGGGAGGTTATGGAGGGTACACGTTCAGGGCATATTTGTGTGGAGTTCTGCATTGGTACGTTCCAGTGAGACAGGGAGATTATGGAGGGTACAGGTTCAGGGCAAATTTGAGTGTAGTTCTGCATTGGTACGTTCCTGTGAGACAGGGAGGTTATGGAGGTTACAGGTTCAGGGTATATTTGTGTGGAGTTCTGCAGTGGTACGATCCAGTGAGACAGGGTGGTTATGGTGGAGTACAGGTTCAGGGCATATTTTTGTGGATTTCTGAATTGGTGCGTTCCAGTGAGACATGGAGGTTATGGAGGGGTACAGGTTCAGGGCATATTTGTGTGGAGTTCTGCAATGGTACGTTTCAGTGAGACAGGGAGGTTATGGAGGGGTACAGGTTCAGGGTATATTTGTGTGGAGTTCTGCGTTGGTACGTTCCAGGGTAACTGGGAGGTTATGGAGGGGTACAGGTTCAGGGCATATTTGTGTGTAGCTCTGCATTGGTACGTTCCAGTGAGACAGGGAGGTTATGGAGGGGTACAGGTTCAGGGCAAATTTGTCTGTAGTTCTGCAGTGGGACGTTCCAGTGAGACATGAGGTTATGGACGGGTACAGGTTCAGGGCAAATTTGTGTGTAGTTCTACATTGGTACGTTCCAGTGAGACAGGGAGGTTATGGAGGGTACAGGTTCACCGCATATTTGTGTGGAGTTCTGCAGTGGTACGTTCCAGTGAGACAGGGAGGTTATGGACGGGTACAGGTTCAGGGCATATTTGTGTGGAGTTCTGCATTGGTACTTTCCAGTGAGACAGGGAGGTTATGGAGGATACCGGTTCATGGCAGATTTGTGTGGAGTTCTGCAGTGGGACGTTCCAGTGAGACAGGGAGGTTATGGACGTGTACATGTTCGGGGCATATTTGTGTGGAGTTCTGCATTGGTACATTCCAGTGAGACAGGGAAGTTATGGAGGGGTAAAGGTTCAGGGCATATTTGTGCGGAGTTCTGCATTGGTACGTTCCAGTGAGACAGGGAGGTTATGGAGGGGTACAGGTTCAGGGCATATTTGTGTGGAGTTCTGCAGTGGGACGTTCCAGTGAGACAGGGAGGTTAAGGTGGAGTACAGGCTCAGGGCATATTTGTGTGGATTTCTGCATTGGTACGTTCCAGTGAGACAGGGAGGTTATGGAGGGGTATAGGTTCAGGGCATATTTGTTTGGAGTTCTGCATTGGTACGTTCCAGTGTGACTGGGAGGTTACGGAGGGTACACGTTCAGGGCATATTTGTGTGGAGTTCTGCAGTGGGACGATCCAGTGAGACAGGGAGGTTATGGACGGGTACAGGTTCAGGGCATATTTGTGTGGAGTTCTGCATTGGTACGTTCCTGTGAGACAGGGAAGTTATGGAGGGTACAGGTTCAGGGCACATTTGTGTGGAGTTCTGCATTGGTACGTTCCAGTGAGACAGGGAGGTTATGGAGGGTACAGGTTCAGGGCAAATTTGAGTGTAGTTCTGCATTGGTACGTTCCAGTGAGACAGGAAGGTTATGGAGGGTACAGGATCAGGGCATATTTGTGTGGAGTTCTGCAGTGGTACGTTCCAGTGAGACAGGGAGGTTATGGTGGAGTACAGGTTCAGGGCATATTTTTGTGGATTTTTGCATTGGTACGTTCCAGTGGGACAGGGAGGTTATGGAGGGGTACAGGTTCAGGGCAAATTTTTGTGGAGTTCTGCATTGGTACATTCCAGTGAGACAAGGAGGTTCTGGGTGGGTACAGGTTCAGGGCATATTTGTGTGGAATTCTGCATTGGTTCGTTCCAGTGAGACAGGGAGGTTATGGAGGGTACAGGTAAAGGGCATATTTGTGTGGAGTGCTGCATTGGTACGTTCCAGTGAGACAGGGAGTTTATGGAGGGTACAAGTTGAGGGCATATTTGTGTGGTGTTCTGCATTGGTACGTTCCAGTGAGACAGGGAGGTTATGGAGGGTTACAGGTTCAGGGCATATTTGTGTGGAGTTCTGCATTGGTACGTTCCAGTGAGACAGGGAGGTTATGGAGGGGTACAGGTTCAGGGCAAATTTGTGTGTAGTTCTACATTGGTACGTTCCAGTGAGACAGGGAGGTTATGGAGGGTACAGGTTCAGCGCATATTTGTGTGGAGTTCTGCAGTGGGACGTTCCAGTGAGACAGGGAGGTTATGGACGGGTACAGGTTCAGGGCATATTTGTGTGGAGTTCTGCAGTGGTACGTTCCAGTGAGACAGGGAGGTTAAGGTGGAGTACAGGCTCAGGGCATATTTGTGTGGATTTCTGCATTGGTACGTTCCAGTGAGACAGGGAGGTTATGGAGGGGTACAGGTTCAGGGCAAATTTTTGTGGAGTTCTGCATTGGTACATTCCAGTGAGACAAGGAGGTTCTGGGTGGGTACAGGTTCAGGGCATATTTGTGTGGAATTCTGCATTGGTACGTTCCAGTGAGACAGGGAGGTTATGGAGAGTACAGGTAAAGGGCATATTTGTGTGGAGTGCTGCATTGGTACGTTCCAGTGAGACAGGGAGTTTATGGAGGGTACAAGTTCAGGGCATATTTGTGTTGAGTTCTGCAATGGTACGTTCCAGTGAGACAGGGAGGTTATGGATGGGTACAGGTTCAGGGCATATTTGTGTGGAGTTCTGCATTGGTACTTTCCAGTGGGACAGGGAGGTTATGGAGGGTACTGGTTCATGGCATATTTGTGTGGATTTCTGCAATGGGACGTTCCAGTGAGGCAGGGAGTTTATGGACGTGTACAGGTTCAGGGCCTATTTGTTTGGAATTCTGCATTGGTACGTTCCAGTGAGACAGGGAGGTTTTGGAGGGGTACAGTTTCAGGGCATATTTGTGTGGTGTTCTGCAATGGTTCGTTCCAGTGAGACAGGGAGGTTATGCACGGTACAGGATCAGGGCATATTTGAGTGGAGTTCGGCATTGGTGCGTTCCAGTGAGACAGGGAGTTTATGGAGGGTTACATTTTCAGGGCATATTTGTGTGGAGTTCTGCATTGGTATGTTCCAGTGATACAAGGAGGTTATGGGCGGGTACAGGTTCAAGGCATATTTGTGTGGAATTCTGCATTGGTACGTTCCAGTGAGACAGAGAGGTTATGGAGGGTACAGGTTCAGGGCATATTTGTGTGGAATCCTGCATTGGTACGTTCCAGTGAGACAAGGAGGTTATGGGCGGGTACAGGTTCAGGGCATATTTGTGTGAAATTCTGCATTGGTACGTTCCAGTGCGACAGGGAGGTTATGGAGGGTACAGGTTCAGGGCATATTTTTGTGGAGTTCTGCATTGGTACGTTCCAGTGAGACAGGGAGGTATTGGAGGGGTACAGGTTCAGGGAATATTTGTTTGGAGTTCTGCGTTGGTACGTTCCAGTGTGACTGGGAGGTTATGGAGGGGTATAGGTTCAGGGCATATTTGTTTGGAGTTCTGCATTGGTACGTTCCAGTGTGACTGGGAGGTTACGGAGGGTACACGTTCAGGGCATATTTGTGTGGAGTTCTGCAGTGGGACGATCCAGTGAGACAGGGAGGTTATGGACGGGTACAGGTTCAGGGCATATTTGTGTGGAGTTCTGCATTGGTACGTTCCTGTGAGACAGGGAAGTTATGGAGGGTACAGGTTCAGGGCACATTTGTGTGGAGTTCGGCATTGGTACGTTCCAGTGAGACAGGGAGGTTATGGAGGGTACAGGTTCAGGGCAAATTTGAGTGTAGTTCTGCATTGGTACGTTCCAGTGAGACAGGAAGGTTATGGAGGGTACAGGATCAGGGCATATTTGTGTGGAGTTCTGCAGTGGTACGTTCCAGTGAGACAGGGAGGTTATGGTGGAGTACAGGTTCAGGGCATATTTTTGTGGATTTTTGCATTGGTACGTTCCAGTGGGACAGGGAGGTTATGGAGGGGTACAGGTTCAGGGCAAATTTTTGTGGAGTTCTGCATTGGTACATTCCAGTGAGACAAGGAGGTTCTGGGTGGGTACAGGTTCAGGGCATATTTGTGTGGAATTCTGCATTGGTTCGTTCCAGTGAGACAGGGTGGTTATGGAGGGTACAGGTAAAGGGCATATTTGTGTGGAGTGCTGCATTGGTACGTTCCAGTGAGACAGGGAGTTTATGGAGGGTACAAGTTGAGGGCATATTTGTGTGGTGTTCTGCATTGGTACGTTCCAGTGAGACAGGGAGGTTATGGATGGGTACAGGTTCAGGGCATATTTGTGTGGAGTTCTGCATTGGTACTTTCCAGTGGGACAGGGAGGTTATGGAGGGTACCGGTTCATGGCATATTTGTGTGGATTTCTGCAATGGGACGTTCCAGTGAGACAGGGAGTTTATGGACGTGTACAGGTTCAGGGCCTATTTGTTTGGAATTCTGCATTGGTACGTTCCAGTGAGACAGGGAGGTTTTGGAGGGGTACAGGTTCAGGGCATATTTGTGTGGTGTTCTGCAATGGTTCGTTCCAGTGAGAAAGGGAGGTTATGCACGGTACAGGATCAGGGCATATTTGAGTGGATTTCGGCATTGGTGCGTTCCAGTGAGACAGGGAGTTTATGGAGGGTTACATTTTCAGGGCATATTTGTGTGGAGTTCTGCATTGGTATGTTCCAGTGAGACGAGGAGGTTATGGGCGGGTACAGGTTCAAGACATATTTGTGTGGAATTCTGCATTGGTACGTTCCAGTGAGACAGGGAGGTTATGGAGGGTACAGGATCAGGGCATATTTGTGTGGAATCCTGCATTGGTACGTTCCAGTGAGACAGGGAGGTTTTGGAGGGGTACAGGTTAAGGGCATATATGTTTGGAGTTCTGCATTGGTACGTTCCAGTGTGACTGGGAGGTTATGGAGGGTACACGTTCAGGGCATATTTGTGTGGAGTTCTGCATTGGTACCTTCCAGTGAGACAGGGAGGTTATGGAGGGTACAGGTTCAGGGCAAATTTGAGTGTAGTTCTGCATTGGTACGTTCCAGTGAGACAGGGAGTTTATGGAGGTTACAGGTTCAGGGCATATTTGTGTGGAGTTCTGCAGTGGTACGTTCCAGTGAGACAGGGTGGTTATGGTGGAGTACAGGTTCAGGGCATATTTTTGTGGTTTTCTGCATTGGTACGTTCCAGTGAGACAGGGAGGTTATGGAGGGGTACAGGTTCAGGGCATATTTGTGTGGAGTTCTGCAGTGGTACGTTCCAGTGAGACAGGGAGGTTAAGGTGGAGTACAGGTTCAGGGCATATTTGTGTGGATTTCTGCATTGGTACGTTCCAGTGAGACAGGGAGGTTATGGAGGGGTACAGGTTCAGGGTAAATTTGTGTGGAGTTCTGCAATGGTACGTTCCAGTGAGACAGGGAGGTTATGGAGGGGTACAGGTTCAGGGTATATTTGTGTGGAGTTCTGCGTTGGTACGTTCCAGGGTAACTGGGAGGTTATGGAGGGGTACAGGTTCAGGGCATATTTGTTTGGAGTTCTTCATTGGTACATTCCAGTGAGACAGGGAAGTTATGGAGGGTACAGGTTCAGGGCATATTTGTGTGGAGTTCTGCAGTTGGACGTTCCAGTGAGACATGAGGTTATGGACGGGTACAGGTTCAGGGCACATTTGTGTGGATTTCTGCATTGGTACGTTCCAGTGAGACAGGGAGGTTATGGAGGGTTACAGGTTCAGGGCATATTTGTGTGGAGTTCTGCATTGGTACGTTCCAGTGAGACAGGGAGGTTATGGAGGGGTACAGGTTCAGGGCAAATTTGTGTGTAGTTCTACATTGGTACGTTCCAGTGAGACAGGGAGGTTATGGAGGGTACAGGTTCAGCGCATATTTGTGTGGAGTTCTGCAGTGGGACGTTCCAGTGAGACAGGGAGGTTATGGACGGGTACAGGTTCAGGGCATATTTGTGTGGAGTTCTGCAGTGGTACGTTCCAGTGAGACAGGGAGGTTAAGGTGGAGTACAGGTTCAGGGCATATTTGTGTGGATTTCTGCATTGGTACGTTCCAGTGAGACAGGGAGGTTATGGAGGCGTACAGGTTCAGGGTATATTTGTGTGGAGTTCTGCAATGGTACGTTCCAGTGAGACAGGGAGGTTATGGAGGGGTACAGGTTCAGGGTATATTTGTGTGGAGTTCTGCGTTGGTACGTTCCAGGGTAACTGGGTGGTTATGGAGGGTTACAGGTTCAGGGCATATTTGTTTGGAGTTCTTCATTGGTACATTCCAGTGAGACAGGGAAGTTATGGAGGGTACAGGTTCAGGGCATATTTGTGTGGAGTTCTGCAGTTGGACGTTCCAGTGAGACATGAGGTTATGGACGGGTACAGGTTCAGGGCACATTTGTGTGGATTTCTGCATTGGTACGTTCCAGTGAGACCGGGAGGTTATGGAGGGGTACAAGTTCAGGGCATATTTGTGTGGAGTTCTGCATTGGTACGTTCCAGTGAGACAGGGAGGTTATGGAGGGGTACAGGTTCAGGGCAAATTTGTGTGTAGTTCTACATTGGTACGTTCCAGTGAGACAGGGAGGTTATGGAGGGTACAGGTTCAGCGCATATTTGTGTGGAGTTCTGCAGTGGTACGTTCCAGTGAGACAGGGAGGTTATGGACGGGTACAGGTTCAGGGCATATTTGTGTGGAGTTCTGCATTGGTACTTTCCAGTGAGACAGGGAGGTTATGGAGGATACCCGTTCATGGCAGATTTGTGTGGAGTTCTGCAGTGGGACGTTCCAGTGAGACAGGGAGGTTATGGACGTGTACATGTTCGTGGCATATTTGTGTGGAGTTCTGCATTGGTACATTCCAGTGAGACAGGGATGTTATGGAGGGTTAAAGGTTCAGGGCATATTTGTGTGGAGTTCTGCAGTGGTACGTTCCAGTGAGACAGGGAGGTTAAGGTGGAGTACAGGTTCAGGGCATATTTGTGTGGATTTCTGCATTGGTACGTTCCAGTGAGACAGGGAGGTTATGGAGGCGTACAGGTTCAGGGTATATTTGTGTGGAGTTCTGCAATGGTACGTTCCAGTGAGACAGGGAGGTTATGGAGGGGTACAGGTTCAGGGTATATTTGTGTGGAGTTCTGCGTTGGTACGTTCCAGGGTAACTGGGTGGTTATGGAGGGTTACAGGTTCAGGGCATATTTGTTTGGAGTTCTTCATTGGTACATTCCAGTGAGACAGGGAAGTTATGGAGGGTACAGGTTCAGGGCATATTTGTGTGGAGTTCTGCAGTTGGACGTTCCAGTGAGACATGAGGTTATGGACGGGTACAGGTTCAGGGCACATTTGTGTGGATTTCTGCATTGGTACGTTCCAGTGAGACCGGGAGGTTATGGAGGGGTACAAGTTCAGGGCATATTTGTGTGGAGTTCTGCATTGGTACGTTCCAGTGAGACAGGGAGGTTATGGAGGGGTACAGGTTCAGGGCAAATTTGTGTGTAGTTCTACATTGGTACGTTCCAGTGAGACAGGGAGGTTATGGAGGGTACAGGTTCAGCGCATATTTGTGTGGAGTTCTGCAGTGGTACGTTCCAGTGAGACAGGGAGGTTATGGACGGGTACAGGTTCAGGGCATATTTGTGTGGAGTTCTGCATTGGTACTTTCCAGTGAGACAGGGAGGTTATGGAGGATACCCGTTCATGGCAGATTTGTGTGGAGTTCTGCAGTGGGACGTTCCAGTGAGACAGGGAGGTTATGGACGTGTACATGTTCGTGGCATATTTGTGTGGAGTTCTGCATTGGTACATTCCAGTGAGACAGGGATGTTATGGAGGGTTAAAGGTTCAGGGCATATTTGTGTGGAGTTCTGCAGTGGGACGTTCCAGTGAGACAGGGAGGTTAAGGTGGAGTAGAGGTTCAGGGCATATTTGTGTGGATTTCTGCATTGGTACGTTCCAGTGAGACAGGGAGGTTATGGAGGGGTACAGGTTCAGGGCATATTTGTGTGGATTTCTGCAATGGGACGTTCCAGTGAGACATGAGGTTATGGAGGGGTACAGGTTTAGGGCATTTTCTGTGAATTTCTGCTTTGGTACGTTCCAGTGAGACAGGGAGGTTATGGAGGGGTACAGGTTCAGGGCATATTTGTGTGGAGTTCTGCATTGGTACTTTCCAGTGGGACAGGGAGGTTATGGAGGGTACCGGTTCAGGGCATATTTGTGTGGATTTCTGCAATGGGACGTTCCAGTGAGACAGGGAGTTTATGGACGTGTACAGGTTCAGGGCCTATTTGTTTGGAATTCTGCATTGGTACGTTCCAGTGAGACAGGGAGGTTTTGGAGGGGTACAGTTTCAGGGCATATTTGTGTGGTGTTCTGCAATGGTTCGTTCCAGTGAGACAGGGAGGTTATGCACGGTACAGGATCAGGGCATATTTGAGTGGAGTTCGGCATTGGTGCGTTCCAGTGAGACAGGGAGTTTATGGAGGGTTACATTTTCAGGGCATATTTGTGTGGAGTTCTGCATTGGTATGTTCCAGTGAGACAAGGAGGTTATGGGCGGGTACAGGTTCAAGGCATATTTGTGTGGAATTCTGCATTGGTACGTTCAAGTGAGACAGAGAGGTTATGGAGGGTACAGGTTCAGGGCATATTTGTGTGGAATCCTGCATTGGTACGTTCCAGTGAGACAAGGAGGTTATGGGCGGGTACAGGTTCAGGGCATATTTGTGTGCAATTCTGCATTGGTACGTTCCAGTGCGACAGGGAGGTTATGGAGGTTACAGGTTCAGGGCATATTTTTGTGGAGTTCTGCATTGGTACGTTCCAGTGAGACAGGGAGGTTTTGGAGGGGTACAGGTTCAGGGAATATTTGTTTGGAGTTCTGCGTTGGTACGTTCCAGTGTGACTGGGAGGTTATGGAGGGGTATAGGTTCAGGGCATATTTGTTTGGAGTTCTGCATTGGTACGTTCCAGTGTGACTGGGAGGTTACGGAGGGTACACGTTCAGGGCATATTTGTGTGGAGTTCTGCAGTGGGACGTTCCAGTGAGACAGGGAGGTTATGGACGGGTACAGGTTCAGGGCATATTTGTGTGGAGTTCTGCATTGGTACGTTCCTGTGAGACAGGGAAGTTATGGAGGGTACAGGTTCAGGGCACATTTGTGTGGAGTTCTGCATTGGTACGTTCCAGTGAGACGGGAAGGTTATGGAGGGTACAGGATCAGGGCATATTTGTGTGGAGTTCTGCAGTGGTACGTTCCAGTGAGACAGGGAGGTTATGGTGGAGTACAGGTTCAGGGCATATTTTTGTGGATTTTTGCATTGGTACGTTCCAGTGGGTCAGGGAGGTTATGGAGGGGTACAGGTTCAGGGCAAATTTTTGTGGAGTTCTGCATTGGTACATTCCAGTGAGACAAGGAGGTTCTGGGTGGGTACAGGTTCAGGGCATATTTGTGTGGAATTCTGCATTGGTTCGTTCCAGTGAGACAGGGAGGTTATGGAGGGTACAGGTAAAGGGCATATTTGTGTGGAGTGCTGCATTGGTACGTTCCAGTGTGACAGGGAGTTTATGGAGGGTACAAGTTGAGGGCATATTTGTGTGGTGTTCTGCATTGGTACGTTCCAGTGAGACAGGGAGGTTATGGATGGGTACAGGTTCAGGGCATATTTGTGTGGAGTTCTGCATTGGTACTTTCCAGTGGGACAGGGAGGTTATGGAGGGTACCGGTTCATAGCATATTTGTGTGGATTTCTGCAATGGGACGTTCCAGTGAGACAGGGAGTTTATGGACGTGTACAGGTTCAGGGCCTATTTGTTTGGAATTCTGCATTGGTACGTTCCAGTGAGACAGGGAGGTTTTGGAGGGGTACAGGTTCAGGGCATATTTGTGTGGAGTTCTGCAATGGTTCGTTCCAGTGAGACAGGGAGGTTATGCACGGTACAGGATCAGGGCATATTTGAGTGGATTTCGGCATTGGTACGTTCCAGTGAGACAGGGAGGTTATGGAGGGTACAGGATCAGGGCATATTTGTGTGGAGTTCTGCATTGGTATGTTCCAGTGAGACGAGGAGGTTATGGGCGGGTACAGGTTCAAGACATATTTGTGTGGAATTCTGCATTGGTACGTTCCAGTGAGACAGGGAGGTTATGGAGGGTACAGGATCAGGGCATATTTGTGTGGAATCCTGCATTGGTACGTTCCAGTGAGACAGGGAGGTTTTGGAGGGGTACAGGTTAAGGGCATATATGTTTGGAGTTCTGCAGTGGTACGTTCCAGTGAGACAGGGAGGTTAAGGTGGAGTACAGGTTCAGGGCATATTTGTGTGGATTTCTGCATTGGTACGTTCCAGTGAGACAGGGAGGTTATGGAGGGGTACAGGTTCAGGGTATATTTGTGTGGAGTTCTGCAATGGTACGTTCCAGTGAGACAGGGAGGTTATGGAGGGGTACAGGTTCAGGGTATATTTGTGTGGAGTTCTGCGTTGGTA
This sequence comes from Hemitrygon akajei, assembly GCF_048418815.1. NCBI lineage: Eukaryota > Metazoa > Chordata > Chondrichthyes > Myliobatiformes > Dasyatidae > Hemitrygon > Hemitrygon akajei. The sequence goes on along the minus strand of NW_027331979.1, from coordinate 2,343,136 downwards.
CGTTCCAGGGTAACGGGGAGGTTATGGAGGGGTACAGGTTCAGGGCATATTTGTTTGGAGTTCTTCATTGGTACATTCCAGTGAGACAGGGAAGTTATGGAGGGTACAGGTTCAGGGCATATTTGTGTGGAGTTCTGCAGTTGGACGTTCCAGTGAGACATGAGGTTATGGACGGGTACAGGTTCAGGGCACATTTGTGTGGATTTCTGCATTGGTACGTTCCAGTGAGACAGGGAGGATATGGAGGGTTACAGGTTCAGGGCATATTTGTGTGGAGTTCTGCATTGGTACGTTCCAGTGAGACAGGGAGGTTATGGAGGGGTACAGGTTCAGGGCAAATTTGTGTGTAGTTCTACATTGGTACGTTCCAGTGAGACAGGGAGGTTATGGAGTGTACAGGTTCAGCGCATATTTGTGTGGAGTTGTGCAGTGGGACGTTCCAGTGAGACAGGGAGGTTATGGACGGGTACAGGTTCAGGGCATATTTGTGTGGAGTTCTGCAGTGGTACGTTCCAGTGAGACAGGGAGGTTAAGGTGGAGTACAGGTTCAGGGCATATTTGTGTGGATTTCTGCATTGGTACGTTCCAGTGAGACAGGGAGGTTATGGAGGAGTACAGGTTCAGGGTATATTTGTGTGGAGTTCTGCAATGGTACGTTCCAGTGAGACAGGGAGGTTATGGAGGGGTACAGGTTCAGAGTATATTTGCGTGGAGTTCTGCGTTGGTACGTTCCAGGGTAACTGGGAGGTTATGGAGGTGTACAGGTTCAGGGCATATTTGTTTGGAGTTCTTCATTGGTACATTCCAGTGAGACAGGGAAGTTATGGAGGGTACAGGTTCAGGGCATATTTGTGTGGAGTTCTGCAGTTGGACGTTCCAGTGAGACATGAGGTTATGGACGGGTACAGGTTCAGGGCACATTTGTGTGGAGTTCTGCATTAGTACGTTCCAGTGAGACAGGGAGGTTATGGAGGGTTACAGGTTCAGGGCATATTTGTGTGGAGCTCTGCATTGGTACGTTCCATTGAGAAAGGGAGGTTATGGAGGGGTACAGGTTCAGGGCAAATTTGAGTGTAGTTCTGCAGTGGGACGTTCCAGTGAGATATGAGGTTATGGACGGTTACAGGTTCAGGGCACATTTGTGTGGACTTCTGCATTGGTACGTTCCAGTGAGACCGGGAGGTTATGGAGGGGTACAAGTTCAGGGCATATTTGTGTGGAGTTCTGCATTGGTACGTTCCAGTGAGACAGGGAGGTTATGGAGGGGTACAGGTTCAGGGCAAATTTGTGTGTAGTTCTACATTGGTACGTTCCAGTGAGACAGGGAGGTTATGGAGGGTACAGGTTCAGCGCATATTTGTGTGGAGTTCTGCAGTGGTACGTTCCAGTGAGACAGGGAGGTTATGGACGGGTACAGGTTCAGGGCATATTTGTGTGGAGTTCTGCATTGGTACTTTCCAGTGAGACAGGGAGGTTATGGAGGATACCGGTTCATGGCAGATTTTTGTGGAGTTCTGCAGTGGGACGTTCCAGTGAGACAGGGAGGTTATGGACGTGTACATGTTCGTGGCATATTTGTGTGGAGTTCTGCATTGGTACATTCCAGTGAGACAGGGATGTTATGGAGGGTTAAAGGTTCAGGGCATATTTGTGTGGAGTTCTGCAGTGGGACGTTCCAGTGAGACAGGGAGGTTAAGGTGGAGTACAGGTTCAGGGCATATTTGTGTGGATTTCTGCATTGGTACGTTCCAGTGAGACAGGGAGGTTATGGAGGGGTACAGGTTCAGGGCATATTTGTGTGGAGTTCTGCAATGGGACGTTCCAGTGAGACATGAGGTTATGGAGGGGTACAGGTTCAGGGCATTTTCTGTGAATTTCTGCTTTGGTACGTTCCAGTGAGACAGGGAGGTTATGGAGGGGTACAGGTTCAGGGCATGTTTCTGTGGAGTTCTGCATTGGTACGTTCCAGTGAGACAGGGAGATTATGGAGGGGTACAGATTCAGGGCAAATTTGTGTGGAGTTCTGCATTGGTACGTTCCAGTGAGACAAGGAGGTTATGGGCGGGTACAGGTTCAGGGCATATTTGTGTGCAATTCTGCATTGGTACGTTCCAGTGCGACAGGGAGGTTATGGAGGTTACAGTTTCAGGGCATATTTTTGTGGAGTTCTGCATTGGTACGTTCCAGTGAGACAGGGAGGTTTTGGAGGGGTACAGGTTCAGGGAATATTTGTTTGGAGTTCTGCGTTGGTACGTTCCAGTGTGACTGGGAGGTTATGGAGGGGTATAGGTTCAGGGCATATTTGTTTGGAGTTCTGCATTGGTACGTTCCAGTGTGACTGGGAGGTTACGGAGGGTACACGTTCAGGGCATATTTGTGTGGAGTTCTGCAGTGGGACGTTCCAGTGAGACAGGGAGATTATGGACGGGTACAGGTTCAGGGCATATTTGTGTGGAGTTCTGCATTGGTACGTTCCTGTGAGATAGGGAAGTTATGGAGGGTACAGGTTCAGGGCACATTTGTGTGGAGTTCTGCATTGGTACGTTCCAGTGAGACAGGGAGGTTATGGAGGGTACAGGTAAAGGGCATATTTCTGTGGAGTGCTGCATTGGTACGTTCCAGTGAGACAGGGAGTTTATGGAGGGTACAAGTTCAGGGCATATTTGTGTGGTGTTCTGCATTGGTACGTTCCAGTGAGACAGGGAGGTTATGGATGGGTACAGGTTCAGGGCATATTTGTGTGGAGTTCTGCATTGGTACTTTCCAGTGGGACAGGGAGGTTATGGAGGGTACCGGTTCATGGCATATTTGTGTGGATTTCTGCAAAGGGACGTTCCAGTGAGACAGGGAGTTTATGGACGTGTACAGGTTCAGGGCCTATTTGTTTGGAATTCTGCATTGGTACGTTCCAGTGAGACAGGGAGGTTTTGGAGGGGTACAGGTTCAGGGCATATTTGTGTGGTGTTCTGCAATGGTTCGTTCCAGTGAGAAAGGGAGGTTATGCACGGTACAGGATCAGGGCATATTTGAGTGGAGTTCGGCATTGGTGCGTTCCAGTGAGACAGGGAGTTTATGGAGGGTTACATTTTCAGGGCATATTTGTGTGGAGTTCTGCATTGGTATGTTCCAGTGAGACAAGGAGGTTATGGGCGGGTACAGGTTCAAGGCATATTTGTGTGGAATTCTGCATTGATACGTTCCAGTGAGACAGAGAGGTTATGGAGGGTACAGGTTCAGGGCATATTTGTGTGGAATCCTGCATTGATACGTTCCAGTGAGACAGGGAGATTTTGGAGGGGTACAGGTTAAGGGCATATTTGTTTGGAGTTCTGCATTGGTACGTTCCAGTGTGACTGGGAGGTTATGGAGGGTACACGTTCAGGGCATATTTGTGTGGAGTTCTGCATTGGTACGTTCCAGTGAGACAGGGAGGTTATGGAGGGTATAGGTTCAGGGCAAATTTGAGTGTAGTTCTGCATTGGTACGTTCCAGTGAGACAGGGAGTTTATGGAGGTTACAGGTTCAGGGCATATTTGTGTGGAGTTCTGCAGTGGTACGTTCCAGTGAGACAGGGTGGTTATGGTGGAGTACAGGTTCAGGGCATATATTTGTGGATTTCTGCATTGGTACGTTCCAGTGAGACAGGGAGGTTATGGAGGGGTACAGGTTCAGGGCATATTTGTGTGGAGTTCTGCAGTGGTACGTTCCAGTGAGACAGGGAGGTTAAGGTGGAGTACAGGTTCAGGGCATATTTGTGTGGAGTTCTGCAATGGTACGTTCCAGTGAGACAGGGAAGTTATGGAGGGGTACAGGTTCAGGGTATATTTGTGTGGAGTTCTGCGTTGGTACGTTCCAGGGTAACTGGGAGATTATGGAGGGGTACAGGTTCAGGGCATATTTGTTTGGAGTTCTTCATTGGTACATTCCAGTGAGACAGGGAAGTTATGGAGGGTACAGGTTCAGGGCATATTTGTGAGGAGTTCTGCAGTTGGACGTTCCAGTGAGACATGAGGTTATGGACGGGTACGGGTACAGGTTCAGGGCACATTTGTGTGGATTTCTGCATTGGTACGTTCCAGTGAGACAGGGAGGTTATGGAGGGGTACAGGTTCAGGGCATATTTGTGTGGAGCTCTGCATTGGTACGTTCCATTGAGACAGGGAGGTTATGGAGGGGTACAGGTTCAGGGCAAATTTGTGTGTTGTTCTGCAGTGGGACGTTCCAGTGAGACATGAGGTTATGGACGGGTACAGATTCAGGGCAAATTTGTGTGTAGTTCTACATTGGTACGTTCCAGTGAAACAGGGAGGTTATGGAGGGTACAGGTTCACCGCATATTTGTGTGGAGTTCTGCAGTGGTACGTTCCAGTGAGACAGGGAGGTTATGGACGGGTACAGGTTCAGGGCATATTTGTGTGGAGTTCTGCATTGGTACTTTCCAGTGAGACAGGGAGGTTATGGAGGATACCGGTTCATGGCAGATTTGTGTGGAGTTCTGCAGTGGGACGTTCCAGTGAGACAGGGAGGTTATGGACGTGTACATGTTCGGGGCATATTTGTGTGGAGTTCTGCATTGGTTCATTCCAGTGAGACAGGGAAGTTATGGAGGGGTAAAGGTTCAGGGCATATTTGTGCGGAGTTCTGCATTGGTACGTTCCAGTGAGACAGGGAGGTTAATGTGGAGTACAGGCTCAGGGCATATTTGTGTGGATTTCTGCATTGGTACGTTCCAGTGAGACAGGGAGGTTATGGAGGGGTACAGGTTCAGGGCAAATTTTTGTGGAGTTCTGCATTGGTACATTCCAGTGAGACAAGGAGGTTCTGGGTGGGTACAGGTTCAGGGCATATTTGTGTGGAATTCTGCATTGGTACGTTCCAGTGAGACAGGGAGGTTATGGAGGGTACAGGTAAAGGGCATATTTGTGTGGAGTGCTGCATTGGTACGTTCCAGTGAGACAGGGAGTTTATGGAGGGTACAAGTTCAGGGCATATTTGTGTTGAGTTCTGCATTGGTACGTTCCAGTGAGACAGGGACGTTATGGATGGGTACAGGTTCAGGGCATATTTGTGTGGAGTTCTGCATTGGTACTTTCCAGTGGGACAGGGAGGTTATGGAGGGTACCGGTTCATGGCATATTTGTGTGGATTTCTGCAATGGGACGTTCCAGTGAGACAGGGAGTTTATGGACGTGTGCAGGTTCAGGGCCTATTTGTTTGGAATTCTGCATTGGTACGTTCCAGTGAGACAGGGAGGTTTTGGAGGGGTACAGGTTAAGGGCATATTTGTTTGGAGTTCTGCATTGGTACGTTCCAGTGTGACTGGGAGGTTATGGAGGGTACACGTTCAGGGCATATTTGTGTGGAGTTCTGCATTGGTACTTTCCAGTGAGACAGGGAGGTTATGGAGGGTACAGGTTCAGGGCAAATTTGAGTGTAGTTCTGCATTGGTACGTTCCAGTGAGACAGGGAGTTTATGGAGGTTACAGGTTCAGGGCATATTTGTGTGGAGTTCTGCAGTGGTACGTTCCAGTGAGACAGGGTGGTTATGGTGGAGTACTGGTTCAGGGCATATTTTTTTGGATTTCTGCATTGGTACGTTCCAGTGAGACAGGGAGGTTATGGAGGGGTACAGGTTCAGGGCATATTTGTGTGGAATTCTGCATTGGTACGTTCCAGTGAGACAGGGAGGTTATGGAGGGTACAGGTAAAGGGCATAATGGTGTGGAGTGCTGCATTGGTACGTTCCAGTGAGACAGGGAGTTTATGGAGGGTACAAGTTCAGGGCATATTTGTTTGGAATTCTGCATTGGTACTTTCCAGTGAGACAGGGAGGTTTTGGAGGGGTACAGGTTCAGGGCATATTTGTGTGGTGTTCTGCAATGGTTCGTTCCAGTGAGACAGGGAGGTTATGCACGGTACAGGATCAGGGCATATTTGAGTGGAGTTCGGCATTGGTGCGTTCCAGTGAGACAGGGAGTTTATGGAGGGTTACATTTTCAGGGCATATTTGTGTGGAGTTCTGCATTGGTATGTTCCAGTGAGACAGAGAGGTTATGGAGGGTACAGGTTCAGGGCATATTTGTGTGGAAACCTGCATTGGTACGTTCCACTGAGACAGGGAGGTTTTGGAGGGGTACAGGTTAAGGGCATATTTGTTTGGAGTTCTGCATTGGTACGTTCCAGTGTGACTGGGAGGTTATGGAGGGTACACGTTCAGGGCATATTTGTGTGGAGTTCTGCATTGGTACGTTCCAGTGAGACAGGGAGGTTATGGAGGGTACAGGTTCAGGACAAATTTGAGTGTACTTCTGCATTGGTACGTTCCAGTGAGACAGGGAGTTTATGGAGGTTACAGGTTCAGAGCATATTTGTGTGGAGTTCTGCAGTGTTACGTTCCAGTGAGACAGGGTGGTTATGGTGGAGTACAGGTTCAGGGCATATTTTTTTGGATTTCTGCATTGGTACGTTCCAGTGAGACAGTGAGGTTATGGAGGGGTACAGGTTCAGGGCATATTTGTGTGGAGTTCTGCAGTGGTACGTTCCAGTGAGACAGGGAGTTTAAGGTGGAGTACAGGCTCAGGGCATATTTGTGTGGATTTCTGCATTGGTACGTTCCAGTGAGACAGGGAGGTTATGGAGGGGTACAGGTCAGGGCATATTTGTGTGGAGCTCTGCATTGGTACGTTCCATTGAGACAGGGAGGTTATGGAGGGGTATAGGTTCAGGGCAAATTTGTGTGTAGTTCTGCAGTGGGACGTTCCAGTGAGACATGAGGTTATGGACGGGTACAGGTTCAGGGCACATTTGTGTGGACTTCTGCATTGGTACGTTCCAGTGAGACCGGGAGGTTATGGAGGGGTACAGGTTCAGGGCATATTTGTGTGGAGTTCTGCAGTGGCACGTTCCATTGAGACAGGGAGGTTAAGTTGGAGTACAGGTTCAGGGCAAATTTGTGTGTAGTTCTACATTGGTACGTTCCAGTGAGACAGGGAGGTCATGGAGGGTACAGGTTCACAGCATATTTGTGTGGAGTTCTGCAGTGGTACGTTCCAGTGAGACAGGGAGGTTATGGACGGGTACAGGTTCAGGGCATATTTGTGTGGAGTTCTGCATTGATACTTTCCAGTGAGACAGGGAGGTTATGGAGGATACAGGTTCATGGCAGATTTGTGTGGAGTTCTGCCGTGGGACGTTCCAGTGAGACAGGGAGGTTATGGACGTGTACATGTTCGGGGCATATTTGTGTGGAGTTCTGCATTGGTACGTTCCAGTGAGACAGGGAGGTTATGGAAGGGTACAGGTTCAGGGCATATTTGTGTGGAGCTCTGCATTGGTACGTTCCAGTCTGACTGGGAGGTTATGGAGGGTACACGTTCAGGGCATATTTGTGTGGAGTTCTGCATTGGTACGTTCCAGTGAGACAGGGAGGTTATGGAGGGTTACAGGTTCAGGGCATATTTGTGTGGAGTTCTGCATTGGTACGTTCCAGTGAGACAGGGAGGTTATGGAGGGGTACAGGTTCAGGGCAAATTTGTGTGTAGTTCTACATTGGTACGTTCCAGTGAGACAGGGAGGTTATGGAGGGTACAGGTTCAGCGCATATTTGTGTGGAGTTCTGCAGTGGGACGTTCCAGTGAGACAGGGAGGTTATGGACGGGTACAGGTTCAGGGCATATTTGTGTGGAGTTCTGCAGTGGTACGTTCCAGTGAGACAGGGAGGTTAAGGTGGAGTACAGGTTCAGGGTATATTTGTGTGGAGTTCTGCAATGGTACGTTCCAGTGAGACAGGGAGGTTATGGAGGGGTACAGGTTCAGGGTATATTTGTGTGGAGTTCTGCGTTGGTACGTTCCAGGGTAACTGGGTGGTTATGGAGGGTTACAGGTTCAGGGCATATTTGTTTGGAGTTCTTCATTGGTACATTCCAGTGAGACAGGGAAGTTATGGAGGGTACAGGTTCAGGGCATATTTGTGTGGAGTTCTGCAGTTGGACGTTCCAGTGAGACATGAGGTTATGGACGGGTACAGGTTCAGGGCACATTTGTGTGGATTTCTGCATTGTTACGTTCCAGTGAGACAGGGAGGTTATGGAGGGTTACAGGTTCAGGGCATATTTGTGTGGAGCTCTGCATTGGTACGTTCCATTGAGACAGGGAGGTTATGGAGGGGTACAGGTTCAGGGCAAGTTTGTGTGTAGTTCTGCAGTGGGACGTTCCAGTGAGATATGAGGTTATGGACGGGTACAGGTTCAGGGCACATTTGTGTGGACTTCTGCATTGGTACGTTCCAGTGAGACCGGGAGGTTATGGAGGGGTACAAGTTCAGGGCATATTTGTGTGGAGTTCTGCATTGGTACGTTCCAGTGAGACAGGGAGGTTATGGAGGGGTACAGGTTCAGGGCAAATTTGTGTGTAGTTCTAAATTGGTACGTTCCAGTGAGACAGGGAGGTTATGGAGGGTACAGGTTCAGCGCATATTTGTGTGGAGTTCTGCAGTGGTACGTTCCAGTGAGACAGGGAGGTTATGGACGGGTACAGGTTCAGGGCATATTTGTGTGGAGTTCTGCATTAGTACTTTCTAGTGAGACAGGGATGTTATGGAGGGTTAAAGGTTCAGGGCATATTTGTGTGGAGTTCTGCAGTGGGACGTTCCAGTGAGACAGGGAGGTTAAGGTGGAGTAGAGGTTCAGGGCATATTTGTGTGGATTTCTGCATTGGTACGTTCCAGTGAGACAGGGAGGTTATGGAGGGGTACAGGTTCAGGGCATATTTGTGTGGAGTTCTGCAATGGGACGTTCCAGTGAGACATGAGGTTATGGAGGGGTACAGGTTTAGGGCATTTTCTGTGAATTTCTGCAATGGGACGTTCCAGTGAGACTGGGAGTTTATGGACGTGTACAGGTTCAGGGCCTATTTGTTTGGAATTCTGCATTGGTACGTTCCAGTGAGAAAGGGAGGTTTTGGAGGGGTACAGTTTCAGGGCATATTTGTGTGGTGTTCTGCAATGGTTCGTTCCAGTGAGACAGGGAGGTTATGCACGGTACAGGATCAGGGCATATTTGAGTGGAGTTCGGCATTGGTGCGTTCCAGTGAGACAGGGAGTTTATGGAGGGTTACATTTTCAGGGCATATTTGTGTGGAGTTCTGCATTGGTATGTTCCAGTGAGACAGAGAGGTTATGGAGGGTACAGGTTCAGGGCATATTTGTGTGGAAACCTGCATTGGTACGTTCCACTGAGACAGGGAGGTTTTGGAGGGGTACAGGTTAAGGGCATATTTGTTTGGAGTTCTGCATTGGTACGTTCCAGTGTGACTGGGAGGTTATGGAGGGTACACGTTCAGGGCATATTTGTGTGGAGTTCTGCATTGGTACGTTCCAGTGAGACAGGGAGGTTATGGAGGGTACAGGTTCAGGACAAATTTGAGTGTACTTCTGCATTGGTACGTTCCAGTGAGACAGGGAGTTTATGGAGGTTACAGGTTCAGAGCATATTTGTGTGGAGTTCTGCAGTGGTACGTTCCAGTGAGACAGGGTGGTTATGGTGGAGTACAGGTTCAGGGCATATTTTTTTGGATTTCTGCATTGGTACGTTCCAGTGAGACAGTGAGGTTATGGAGGGGTACAGGTTCAGGGCATATTTGTGTGGAGTTCTGCAGTGGTACGTTCCAGTGAGACAGGGAGTTTAAGGTGGAGTACAGGCTCAGGGCATATTTGTGTGGATTTCTGCATTGGTACGTTCCAGTGAGACAGGGAGGTTATGGAGGGGTACAGGTCAGGGCATATTTGTGTGGAGCTCTGCATTGGTACGTTCCATTGAGACAGGGAGGTTATGGAGGGGTATAGGTTCAGGGCAAATTTGTGTGTAGTTCTGCAGTGGGACGTTCCAGTGAGACATGAGGTTATGGACGGGTACAGGTTCAGGGCACATTTGTGTGGACTTCTGCATTGGTACGTTCCAGTGAGACCGGGAGGTTATGGAGGGGTACAGGTTCAGGGCATATTTGTGTGGAGTTCTGCAGTGGCACGTTCCATTGAGACAGGGAGGTTAAGTTGGAGTACAGGTTCAGGGCAAATTTGTGTGTAGTTCTACATTGGTACGTTCCAGTGAGACAGGGAGGTCATGGAGGGTACAGGTTCACAGCATATTTGTGTGGAGTTCTGCAGTGGTACGTTCCAGTGAGACAGGGAGGTTATGGACGGGTACAGGTTCAGGGCATATTTGTGTGGAGTTCTGCATTGATACTTTCCAGTGAGACAGGGAGGTTATGGAGGATACAGGTTCATGGCAGATTTGTGTGGAGTTCTGCCGTGGGACGTTCCAGTGAGACAGGGAGGTTATGGACGTGTACATGTTCGGGGCATATTTGTGTGGAGTTCTGCATTGGTACGTTCCAGTGAGACAGGGAGGTTATGGAAGGGTACAGGTTCAGGGCATATTTGTGTGGAGTTCTGCAGTGGGACGTTCCAGTGAGACAGGGAGGTTAAGGTGGAGTACAGGCTCAGGGCATATTTGTGTGGATTTCTGCATTGGTACGTTCCAGTGAGACAGGGAGGTTATGGAGGGGTACAGGTTCACGGCATATTTGTGTGGAGTTCTGCAATGGTACGTTCAAGTGAGACAGGGAGGTTATGGAGGGGTACAGGCTCAGGGTATATTTGTGTGGAGTTCTGCGTTGGTACGTTCCAGGGTAACTGGGAGGTTATGGAGAGGTACAGGTTCAGGGCATATTTGTGTGGAGCTCTGCATTGGTACGTTCCAGTGAGACAGGGAGGTTATGGAGCGGTACAGGTTCCGGGCAAATTTGTGTGGAGCTCTGCATTGGTACGTTCCAGTCTGACTGGGAGGTTATGGAGGGTACACGTTCAGGGCATATTTGTGTGGAGTTCTGCATTGGTACGTTCCAGTGAGACAGGGAGGTTATGGAGGGTTACAGGTTCAGGGCATATTTGTGTGGAGTTCTGCATTGGTACGTTCCAGTGAGACAGGGAGGTTATGGAGGGGTACAGGTTCAGGGCAAATTTGTGTGTAGTTCTACATTGGTACGTTCCAGTGAGACAGGGAGGTTATGGAGGGTACAGGTTCAGCGCATATTTGTGTGGAGTTCTGCAGTGGGACGTTCCAGTGAGACAGGGAGGTTATGGACGGGTACAGGTTCAGGGCATATTTGTGTGGAGTTCTGCAGTGGTACGTTCCAGTGAGACAGGGAGGTTAAGGTGGAGTACAGGTTCAGGGCATATTTGTGTGGATTTCTGCATTGGTACGTTCCAGTGAGACAGGGAGGTTATGGAGGCGTACAGGTTCAGGGTATATTTGTGTGGAGTTCTGCAATGGTACGTTCCAGTGAGACAGGGAGGTTATGGAGGGGTACAGGTTCAGGGTATATTTGTGTGGAGTTCTGCGTTGGTACGTTCCAGGGTAACTGGGTGGTTATGGAGGGTTACAGGTTCAGGGCATATTTGTTTGGAGTTCTTCATTGGTACATTCCAGTGAGACAGGGAAGTTATGGAGGGTACAGGTTCAGGGCATATTTGTGTGGAGTTCTGCAGTTGGACGTTCCAGTGAGACATGAGGTTATGGACGGGTACAGGTTCAGGGCACATTTGTGTGGATTTCTGCATTGTTACGTTCCAGTGAGACAGGGAGGTTATGGAGGGTTACAGGTTCAGGGCATATTTGTGTGGAGCTCTGCATTGGTACGTTCCATTGAGACAGGGAGGTTATGGAGGGGTACAGGTTCAGGGCAAGTTTGTGTGTAGTTCTGCAGTGGGACGTTCCAGTGAGATATGAGGTTATGGACGGGTACAGGTTCAGGGCACATTTGTGTGGACTTCTGCATTGGTACGTTCCAGTGAGACCGGGAGGTTATGGAGGGGTACAAGTTCAGGGCATATTTGTGTGGAGTTCTGCATTGGTACGTTCCAGTGAGACAGGGAGGTTATGGAGGGGTACAGGTTCAGGGCAAATTTGTGTGTAGTTCTACATTGGTACGTTCCAGTGAGACAGGGAGGTTATGGAGGGTACAGGTTCAGCGCATATTTGTGTGGAGTTCTGCAGTGGTACGTTCCAGTGAGACAGGGAGGTTATGGACGGGTACAGGTTCAGGGCATATTTGTGTGGAGTTCTGCATTAGTACTTTCCAGTGAGACAGGGATGTTATGGAGGGTTAAAGGTTCAGGGCATATTTGTGTGGAGTTCTGCAGTGGGACGTTCCAGTGAGACAGGGAGGTTAAGGTGGAGTAGAGGTTCAGGGCATATTTGTGTGGATTTCTGCATTGGTACGTTCCAGTGAGACAGGGAGGTTATGGAGGGGTACAGGTTCAGGGCATATTTGTGTGGAGTTCTGCAATGGGACGTTCCAGTGAGACATGAGGTTATGGAGGGGTACAGGTTTAGGGCATTTTCTGTGAATTTCTGCTTTGGTACGTTCCAGTGAGACAGGGAGGTTATGGAGGGGTACAGGTTCAGGGCATATTTGTGTGGAGTTCTGCATTGGTACTTTCCAGTGGGACAGGGAGGTTATGGAGGGTACCGGTTCAGGGCATATTTGTGTGGATTTCTGCAATGGGACGTTCCAGTGAGACTGGGAGTTTATGGACGTGTACAGGTTCAGGGCCTATTTGTTTGGAATTCTGCATTGGTACGTTCCAGTGAGAAAGGGAGGTTTTGGAGGGGTACAGTTTCAGGGCATATTTGTGTGGTGTTCTGCAATGGTTCGTTCCAGTGAGACAGGGAGGTTATGCACGGTACAGGATCAGGGCATATTTGAGTGGAGTTCGGCATTGGTGCGTTCCAGTGAGACAGGGAGTTTATGGAGGGTTACATTTTCAGGGCATATTTGTGTGGAGTTCTGCATTGGTATGTTCCAGTGAGACAAGGAGGTTATGGGCGGGTACAGGTTCAAGGCATATTTGTGTGGAATTCTGCATTGGTACGTTCAAGTGAGACAGAGAGGTTATGGAGGGTACAGGTTCAGGGCATATTTGTGTGGAATCCTGCATTGGTACGTTCCAGTGAGACAAGGAGGTTATGGGCGGGTACAGGTTCAGGGCATATTTGTGTGCAATTCTGCATTGGTACGTTCCAGTGCGACAGGGAGGTTATGGAGGTTACAGGTTCAGGGCATATTTTTGTGGAGTTCTGCATTGGTACGTTCCAGTGAGACAGGGAGGTTTTGGAGGGGTACAGGTTCAGGGAATATTTGTTTGGAGTTCTGCGTTGGTACGTTCCAGTGTGACTGGGAGGTTATGGAGGGGTATAGGTTCAGGGCATATTTGTTTGGAGTTCTGCATTGGTACGTTCCAGTGTGACTGGGAGGTTACGGAGGGTACACGTTCAGGGCATATTTGTGTGGAGTTCTGCTGTGGGACGTTCCAGTGAGACAGGGAGGTTATGGACGGGTACAGGTTCAGGGCATATTTGTGTGGAGTTCTGCATTGGTACGTTCCTGTGAGACAGGGAAGTTATGGAGGGTACAGGTTCAGGGCACATTTCTGTGGAGTTCTGCATTGGTACGTTCCAGTGAGACAGGGAGGTTATGGAGGGTACAGGTTCAGGGCAAATTTGAGTGTAGTTCTGCATTGGTACGTTCCAGTGAGACAGGAAGGTTATGGAGGATACAGGATCAGGGCATATTTGTGTGGAGTTCTGCAGTGGTACGTTCCAGTGAGACAGGGAGGTTATGGTGGAGTACAGGTTCAGGGCATATTTTTGTGGATTTTTGCATTGGTACGTTCCAGTGGGTCAGGGAGGTTATGGAGGGGTACAGGTTCAGGGCAAATTTTTGTGGAGTTCTGCATTGGTACATTCCAGTGAGACAAGGAGGTTCTGGGTGGGTACAGGTTCAGGGCATATTTGTGTGGAATTCTGCATTGGTTCGTTCCAGTGAGACAGGGAGGTTATGGAGGGTACAGGTAAAGGGCATATTTGTGTGGAGTGCTGCATTGGTACGTTCCAGTGAGACAGGGAGTTTATGGAGGGTACAAGTTGAGGGCATATTTGTGTGGTGTTCTGCATTGGTACGTTCCAGTGAGACAGGGAGGTTATGGATGGGTACAGGTTCAGGGCATATTTGTGTGGAGTTCTGCATTGGTACTTTCCAGTGGGACAGGGAGGTTATGGAGGGTACCGGTTCATAGCATATTTGTGTGGATTTCTGCAATGGGACGTTCCAGTGAGACAGGGAGTTTATGGACGTGTACAGGTTCAGGGCCTATTTGTTTGGAATTCTGCATTGGTACGTTCCAGTGAGACAGGGAGGTTTTGGAGGGGTACAGGTTCAGGGCATATTTGTGTGGTGTTCTGCAATGGTTCGTTCCAGTGAGACAGGGAGGTTATGCACGGTACAGGATCAGGGCATATTTGAGTGGATTTCGGCATTGGTACGTTCCAGTGAGACAGGGAGGTTATGGAGGGTACAGGATCAGGGCATATTTGTGTGGAGTTCTGCATTGGTATGTTCCAGTGAGACGAGGAGGTTATGGGCGGGTACAGGTTCAAGACATATTTGTGTGGAATTCTGCATTGGTACGTTCCAGTGAGACAGGGAGGTTATGGAGGGTACAGGATCAGGGCATATTTGTGTGGAATCCTGCATTGGTACGTTCCAGTGAGACAGGGAGGTTTTGGAGGGGTACAGGTTAAGGGCATATATGTTTGGAGTTCTGCAGTGGTACGTTCCAGTGAGACAGGGAGGTTAAGGTGGAGTACAGGTTCAGGGCATATTTGTGTGGATTTCTGCATTGGTACGTTCCAGTGAGACAGGGAGGTTATGGAGGGGTACAGGTTCAGGGTATATTTGTGTGGAGTTCTGCAATGGTACGTTCCAGTGAGACAGGGAGGTTATGGAGGGGTACAGGTTCAGGGTATATTTGTGTGGAGTTCTGCGTTGGTACGTTCCAGGGTAACTGGGAGGTTATGGAGGGGTACAGGTTCAGGGCATATTTGTTTGGAGTTCTTCATTGGTACATTCCAGTGAGACAGGGAAGTTATGGAGGGTACAGGTTCAGGGCATATTTGTGTGGAGTTCTGCAGTTGGACGTTCCAGTGAGACATGAGGTTATGGACGGGTACAGGTTCAGGGCACATTTGTGTGGATTTCTGCATTGGTACGTTCCAGTGAGACAGGGAGGTTATGGAGGGTTACAGGTTCAGGGCATATTTGTGTGGAGTTCTGCATTGGTACGTTCCAGTGAGACAGGGAGGTTATGGAGGGGTACAGGTTCAGGGCAAATTTGTGTGTAGTTCTACATTGGTACGTTCCAGTGAGACAGGGAGGTTATGGAAGGTACAGGTTCAGCGCATATTTGTGTGGAGTTGTGCAGTGGGACGTTCCAGTGAGACAGGGAGGTTATGGACGGGTACAGGTTCAGGGCATATTTGTGTGGAGTTCTGCAGTGGTACGTTCCAGTGAGACAGGGAGGTTAAGGTGGAGTACAGGTTCAGGGCATATTTGTGTGGATTTCTGCATTGGTACGTTCCAGTGAGACAGGGAGGTTATGGAGGAGTACAGGTTCAGGGTATATTTGTGTGGAGTTCTGCAATGGTACGTTCCAGTGAGACAGGGAGGTTATGGAGGGGTACAGGTTCAGAGTATATTTGTGTGGAGTTCTGCGTTGGTACGTTCCAGGGTAACTGGGAGGTTATGGAGGTGTACAGGTTCAGGGCATATTTGTTTGGAGTTCTTCATTGGTACATTCCAGTGAGACAGGGAAGTTATGGAGGGTACAGGTTCAGGGCATATTTGTGTGGAGTTCTGCAGTTGGACGTTCCAGTGAGACATGAGGTTATGGACGGGTACAGGTTCAGGGCACATTTGTGTGGATTTCTGCATTAGTACGTTCCAGTGAGACAGGGAGGTTATGGAGGGTTACAGGTTCAGGGCATATTTGTGTGGAGCTCTGCATTGGTACGTTCCATTGAGAAAGGGAGGTTATGGAGGGGTACAGGTTCAGGGCAAATTTGAGTGTAGTTCTGCAGTGGGACGTTCCAGTGAGATATGAGGTTATGGACGGTTACAGGTTCAGGGCACATTTGTGTGGACTTCTGCATTGGTACGTTCCAGTGAGACCGGGAGGTTATGGAGGGGTACAAGTTCAGGGCATATTTGTGTGGAGTTCTGCATTGGTACGTTCCAGTGAGACAGGGAGGTTATGGAGGGGTACAAGTTCAGGGCATATTTGTGTGGAATCCTGCATTGGTACGTTCCAGTGAGACAAGGAGGTTATGGGCGGGTACAGGTTCAGGGCATATTTGTGTGCAATTCTGCATTGGTACGTTCCAGTGCGACAGGGAGGTTATGGAGGTTACAGGTTCAGGGCATATTTTTGTGGAGTTCTGCATTGGTACGTTCCAGTGAGACAGGGAGGTTTTGGAGGGGTACAGGTTCAGGGAATATTTGTTTGGAGTTCTGCGTTGGTACGTTCCAGTGTGACTGGGAGGTTATGGAGGGGTATAGGTTCAGGGCATATTTGTTTGGAGTTCTGCATTGGTACGTTCCAGTGTGACTGGGAGGTTACGGAGGGTACACGTTCAGGGCATATTTGTGTGGAGTTCTGCTGTGGGACGTTCCAGTGAGACAGGGAGGTTATGGACGGGTACAGGTTCAGGGCATATTTGTGTGGAGTTCTGCATTGGTACGTTCCTGTGAGACAGGGAAGTTATGGAGGGTACAGGTTCAGGGCACATTTGTGTGGAGTTCTGCATTGGTACGTTCCAGTGAGACAGGGAGGTTATGGAGGGTACAGGTTCAGGGCAAATTTGAGTGTAGTTCTGCATTGGTACGTTCCAGTGAGACAGGAAGGTTATGGAGGATACAGGATCAGGGCATATTTGTGTGGAGTTCTGCAGTGGTACGTTCCAGTGAGACAGGGAGGTTATGGTGGAGTACAGGTTCAGGGCATATTTTTGTGGATTTTTGCATTGGTACGTTCCAGTGGGTCAGGGAGGTTATGGAGGGGTACAGGTTCAGGGCAAATTTTTGTGGAGTTCTGCATTGGTACATTCCAGTGAGACAAGGAGGTTCTGGGTGGGTACAGGTTCAGGGCATATTTGTGTGGAATTCTGCATTGGTTCGTTCCAGTGAGACAGGGAGGTTATGGAGGGTACAGGTAAAGGGCATATTTGTGTGGAGTGCTGCATTGGTACGTTCCAGTGAGACAGGGAGTTTATGGAGGGTACAAGTTGAGGGCATATTTGTGTGGTGTTCTGCATTGGTACGTTCCAGTGAGACAGGGAGGTTATGGATGGGTACAGGTTCAGGGCATATTTGTGTGGAGTTCTGCATTGGTACTTTGCAGTGGGACAGGGAGGTTATGGAGGGTACCGGTTCATAGCATATTTGTGTGGATTTCTGCAATGGGACGTTCCAGTGAGACAGGGAGTTTATGGACGTGTACAGGTTCAGGGCCTATTTGTTTGGAATTCTGCATTGGTACGTTCCAGTGAGACAGGGAGGTTTTGGAGGGGTACAGGTTCAGGGCATATTTGTGTGGTGTTCTGCAATGGTTCGTTCCAGTGAGACAGGGAGGTTATGCACGGTACAGGATCAGGGCATATTTGAGTGGATTTCGGCATTGGTACGTTCCAGTGAGACAGGGAGGTTATGGAGGGTACAGGATCAGGGCATATTTGTGTGGAGTTCTGCATTGGTATGTTCCAGTGAGACGAGGAGGTTATGGGCGGGTACAGGTTCAAGACATATTTGTGTGGAATTCTGCATTGGTACGTTCCAGTGAGACAGGGAGGTTATGGAGGGTACAGGATCAGGGCATATTTGTGTGGAATCCTGCATTGGTACGTTCCAGTGAGACAGGGAGGTTTTGGAGGGGTACAGGTTAAGGGCATATATGTTTGGAGTTCTGCAGTGGTACGTTCCAGTGAGACAGGGAGGTTAAGGTGGAGTACAGGTTCAGGGCATATTTGTGTGGATTTCTGCATTGGTACGTTCCAGTGAGACAGGGAGGTTATGGAGGGGTACAGGTTCAGGGTATATTTGTGTGGAGTTCTGCAATGGTACGTTCCAGTGAGACAGGGAGGTTATGGAGGGGTACAGGTTCAGGGTATATTTGTGTGGAGTTCTGCGTTGGTACGTTCCAGGGTAACTGGGAGGTTATGGAGGGGTACAGGTTCAGGGCATATTTGTTTGGAGTTCTTCATTGGTACATTCCAGTGAGACAGGGAAGTTATGGAGGGTACAGGTTCAGGGCATATTTGTGTGGAGTTCTGCAGTTGGACGTTCCAGTGAGACATGAGGTTATGGACGGGTACAGGTTCAGGGCACATTTGTGTGGATTTCTGCATTGGTACGTTCCATTGAGACAGGGAGGTTATGGAGGGTTACAGGTTCAGGGCATATTTGTGTGGAGTTCTGCATTGGTACGTTCCAGTGAGACAGGGAGGTTATGGAGGGGTACAGGTTCAGGGCAAATTTGTGTGTAGTTCTACATTGGTACGTTCCAGTGAGACAGGGAGGTTATGGAGGGTACAGGTTCAGCGCATATTTGTGTGGAGTTGTGCAGTGGGACGTTCCAGTGAGACAGGGAGGTTATGGACGGGTACAGGTTCAGGGCATATTTGTGTGGAGTTCTGTAGTGGTACGTTCCAGTGAGACAGGGAGGTTAAGGTGGAGTACAGGTTCAGGGCATATTTGTGTGGATTTCTGCATTGGTACGTTCCAGTGAGACAGGGAGGTTATGGAGGAGTACAGGTTCAGGGTATATTTGTGTGGAGTTCTGCAATGGTACGTTCCAGTGAGACAGGGAGGTTATGGAGGGGTACAGGTTCAGAGTATATTTGTGTGGAGTTCTGCGTTGGTACGTTCCAGGGTAACTGGGAGGTTATGGAGGTGTACAGGTTCAGGGCATATTTGTTTGGAGTTCTTCATTGGTACATTCCAGTGAGACAGGGAAGTTATGGAGGGTACAGGTTCAGGGCATATTTGTGTGGAGTTCTGCAGTTGGACGTTCCAGTGAGACATGAGGTTATGGACGGGTACAGGTTCAGGGCACATTTGTGTGGATTTCTGCATTAGTACGTTCCAGTGAGACAGGGAGGTTATGGAGGGTTACAGGTTCAGGGCATATTTGTGTGGAGCTCTGCATTGGTACGTTCCATTGAGAAAGGGAGGTTATGGAGGGGTACAGCTTCAGGGCAAATTTGAGTGTAGTTCTGCAGTGGGACGTTCCAGTGAGATATGAGGTTATGGACGGTTACAGGTTCAGGGCACATTTGTGTGGACTTCTGCATTGGTACGTTCCAGTGAGACCGGGAGGTTATGGAGGGGTACAAGTTCAGGGCATATTTGTGTGGAGTTCTGCATTGGTACGTTCCAGTGAGACAGGGAGGTTATGGAGGGGTACAGGTTCAGGGCAAATTTGTGTGTAGTTCTACATTGGTACGTTCCAGTGAGACAGGGAGGTTATGGAGGGTACAGGTTCAGCGCATATTTGTGTGGAGTTCTGCAGTGGTACGTTCCAGTGAGACAGGGAGGTTATGGACGGGTACAGGTTCAGGGCATATTTGTGTGGAGTTCTGCATTGGTACTTTCCAGTGAGACAGGGAGGTTATGGAGAATACCGGTTCATGGCAGATTTTTGTGGAGTTCTGCAGTGGGACGTTCCAGTGAGACAGGGAGGTTATGGACGTGTACATGTTCGTGGCATATTTGTGTGGAGTTCTGCATTGGTACATTCCAGTGAGACAGGGATGTTATGGAGGGTTAAAGGTTCAGGGCATATTTGTGTGGAGTTCTGCAGTGGGACGTTCCAGTGAGACAGGGAGGTTAAGGTGGAGTACAGGTTCAGGGCATATTTGTGTGGATTTCTGCATTGGTACGTTCCGATGAGACAGGGAGGTTATGGAGGGGTACAGGTTCAGGGCATATTTGTGTGGAGTTCTGCAATGGGACGTTCCAGTGAGACATGAGGTTATGGAGGGGTACAGGTTCAGGGCATTTTCTGTGAATTTCTGCTTTGGTACGTTCCAGTGAGACAGGGAGGTTATGGAGGGGTACAGGTTCAGGGCATGTTTCTGTGGAGTTCTGCATTGGTACGTTCCAGTGAGACAGGGAGATTATGGAGGGGTACAGGTTCAGGGCAAATTTGTGTGGAGTTCTGCATTGGTACGTTCCAGTGAGACAAGGAGGTTATGGGCGGGTACAGGTTCAGGGCATATTTGTGTGCAATTCTGCATTGGTACGTTCCAGTGCGACAGGGAGGTTATGGAGGGTACAGTTTCAGGGCATATTTTTGTGGAGTTCTGCATTGGTACGTTCCAGTGAGACAGGGAGGTTTTGGAGGGGTACAGGTTCAGGGAATATTTGTTTGGAGTTCTGCGTTGGTACGTTCCAGTGTGACTGGGAGGTTATGGAGGGGTATAGGTACAGGGCATATTTGCTTGGAGTTCTGCATTGGTACGTTCCAGTGTGACTGGGAGGTTACGGAGGGTACACGTTCAGGGCATATTTGTGTGGAGTTCTGCAGTGGTACGTTCCAGTGAGACAGGGAGGTTAAGGTGGAGTACAGGTTCAGGGCATATTTGTGTGGATTTCTGCATTGGTACGTTCCAGTGAGACAGGGAGGTTATGGAGGGGTACAGGTTCAGGGTAAATTTGTGTGGAGTTCTGCAATGGTACGTTCCAGTGAGACAGGGAGGTTATGGAGGGGTACAGGTTCAGGGTATATTTGTGTGGAGTTCTGCGTTGGTACGTTCCAGGGTAACTGGGAGGTTATGGAGGGGTACAGGTTCAGGGCATATTTGTTTGGAGTTCTTCATTGGTACATTCCAGCGAGACAGGGAAGTTATGGAGGGTACAGGTTCAGGGCATATTTGTGTGGAGTTCTGCAGTTGGACGTTCCAGTGAGACATGAGGTTATGGACGGGTACAGGTTCAGGGCACATTTGTGTGGATTTCTGCATTGGTACGTTCCAGTGAGACAGGGAGGTTATGGAGGGTTACAGGTTCAGGGCATATTTGTGTGGAGTTCTGCATTGGTACGTTCCAGTGAGACAGGGAGGTTATGGAGGGGTACAGGTTCAGGGCAAATTTGTGTGTAGATCTACATTGGTACGTTCCAGTGAGACAGGGAGGTTATGGAGGGTACAGGTTCAGCGCATATTTGTGTGGAGTTCTGCAGTGGGACGTTCCAGTGAGACAGGGAGGTTATGGACGGGTACAGGTTCAGGGCATATTTGTGTGGAGTTCTGCAGTGGTACGTTCCAGTGAGACAGGGAGGTTAAGGTGGAGTACAGGTTCAGGGCATATTTGTGTGGATTTCTGCATTGGTACGTTCCAGTGAGACAGGGAGGTTATGGAGGCGTACAGGTTCAGGGTATATTTGTGTGGAGTTCTGCAATGGTACGTTCCAGTGAGACAGGGAGGTTATGGAGGGGTACAGGTTCAGGGTATATTTGTGTGGAGTTCTGCGTTGGTACGTTCCAGGGTAACTGGGTGGTTATGGAGGGTTACAGGTTCAGGGCATATTTGTTTGGAGTTCTTCATTGGTACATTCCAGTGAGACAGGGAAGTTATGGAGGGTACAGGTTCAGGGCATATTTGTGTGGAGTTCTGCAGTTGGACGTTCCAGTGAGACATGAGTTTATGGACGGGTACAGGTTCAGGGCACATTTGTGTGGATTTCTGCATTGGTACGTTCCAGTGAGACAGGGAGGTTATGGAGGGTTACAGGTTCAGGGCATATTTGTGTGGAGCTCTGCATTGGTACGTTCCATTGAGACAGGGAGGTTATGGAGGGGTACAGGTTCAGGGCAAGTTTGTGTGTAGTTCTGCAGTGGGACGTTCCAGTGAGATATGAGGTTATGGACGGGTACAGGTTCAGGGCACATTTGTGTGGACTTCTGCATTGGTACGTTCCAGTGAGACCGGGAGGTTATGGAGGGGTACAAGTTCAGGGCATATTTGTGTGGAGTTCTGCATTGGTACGTTCCAGTGAGACAGGGAGGTTATGGAGGGGTACAGGTTCAGGGCAAATTTGTGTGTAGTTCTACATTGGTACGTTCCAGTGAGACAGGGAGGTTATGGAGGGTACAGGTTCAGCGCATATTTGTGTGGAGTTCTGCAGTGGTACGTTCCAGTGAGACAGGGAGGTTATGGACGGGTACAGGTTCAGGGCATATTTGTGTGGAGTTCTGCATTAGTACTTTCCAGTGAGACAGGGATGTTATGGAGGGTTAAAGGTTCAGGGCATATTTGTGTGGAGTTCTGCAGTGGGACGTTCCAGTGAGACAGGGAGGTTAAGGTGGAGTAGAGGTTCAGGGCATATTTGTGTGGATTTCTGCATTGGTACGTTCCAGTGAGACAGGGAGGTTATGGAGGGGTACAGGTTCAGGGCATATTTGTGTGGAGTTCTGCAATGGGACGTTCCAGTGAGACATGAGGTTATGGAGGGGTACAGGTTTAGGGCATTTTCTGTGAATTTCTGCTTTGGTACGTTCCAGTGAGACAGGGAGGTTATGGAGGGGTACAGGTTCAGGGCATATTTGTGTGGAGTTCTGCATTGGTACTTTCCAGTGGGACAGGGAGGTTATGGAGGGTACCGGTTCAGGGCATATTTGTGTGGATTTCTGCAATGGGACGTTCCAGTGAGACTGGGAGTTTATGGACGTGTACAGGTTCAGGGCCTATTTGTTTGGAATTCTGCATTGGTACGTTCCAGTGAGACAGGGAGGTTTTGGAGGGGTACAGTTTCAGGGCATATTTGTGTGGTGTTCTGCAATGGTTCGTTCCAGTGAGACAGGGAGGTTATGCACGGTACAGGATCAGGGCATATTTGAGTGGAGTTCGGCATTGGTGCGTTCCAGTGAGACAAGGAGGTTATGGGCGGGTACAGGTTCAAGGCATATTTGTGTGGAATTCTGCATTGGTACGTTCAAGTGAGACAGAGAGGTTATGGAGGGTACAGGTTCAGGGCATATTTGTGTGGAATTCTGCATTGGTACGTTCAAGTGAGACAGAGAGGTTATGGAGGGTACAGGTTCAGGGCATATTTGTGTGGAATCCTGCATTGGTACGTTCCAGTGAGACAAGGAGGTTATGGGCGGGTACAGGTTCAGGGCATATTTGTGTGCAATTCTGCATTGGTACGTTCCAGTGCGACAGGGAGGTTATGGAGGTTACAGGTTCAGGGCATATTTTTGTGGAGTTCTGCATTGGTACGTTCCAGTGAGACAGGGAGGTTTTGGAGGGGTACAGGTTCAGGGAATATTTGTTTGGAGTTCTGCGTTGGTACGTTCCAGTGTGACTGGGAGGTTATGGAGGGGTATAGGTTCAGGGCATATTTGTTTGGAGTTCTGCATTGGTACGTTCCAGTGTGACTGGGAGGTTACGGAGGGTACACGTTCAGGGCATATTTGTGTGGAGTTCTGCTGTGGGACGTTCCAGTGAGACAGGGAGGTTATGGACGGGTACAGGTTCAGGGCATATTTGTGTGGAGTTCTGCATTGGTACGTTCCTGTGAGACAGGGAAGTTATGGAGGGTACAGGTTCAGGGCACATTTGTGTGGAGTTCTGCATTGGTACGTTCCAGTGAGACAGGGAGGTTATGGAGGGTACAGGTTCAGGGCAAATTTGAGTGTAGTTCTGCATTGGTACGTTCCAGTGAGACAGGAAGGTTATGGAGGATACAGGATCAGGGCATATTTGTGTGGAGTTCTGCAGTGGTACGTTCCAGTGAGACAGGGAGGTTATGGTGGAGTACAGGTTCAGGGCATATTTTTGTGGATTTTTGCATTGGTACGTTCCAGTGGGTCAGGGAGGTTATGGAGGGGTACAGGTTCAGGGCAAATTTTTGTGGAGTTCTGCATTGGTACATTCCAGTGAGACAAGGAGGTTCTGGGTGGGTACAGGTTCAGGGCATATTTGTGTGGAATTCTGCATTGGTTCGTTCCAGTGAGACAGGGAGGTTATGGAGGGTACAGGTAAAGGGCATATTTGTGTGGAGTGCTGCATTGGTACGTTCCAGTGAGACAGGGAGTTTATGGAGGGTACAAGTTGAGGGCATATTTGTGTGGTGTTCTGCATTGGTACGTTCCAGTGAGACAGGGAGGTTATGGATGGGTACAGGTTCAGGGCATATTTGTGTGGAGTTCTGCATTGGTACTTTCCAGTGGGACAGGGAGGTTATGGAGGGTACCGGTTCATAGCATATTTGTGTGGATTTCTGCAATGGGACGTTCCAGTGAGACAGGGAGTTTATGGACGTGTACAGGTTCAGGGCCTATTTGTTTGGAATTCTGCATTGGTACGTTCCAGTGAGACAGGGAGGTTTTGGAGGGGTACAGGTTCAGGGCATATTTGTGTGGTGTTCTGCAATGGTTCGTTCCAGTGAGACAGGGAGGTTATGCACGGTACAGGATCAGGGCATATTTGAGTGGATTTCGGCATTGGTACGTTCCAGTGAGACAGGGAGGTTATGGAGGGTACAGGATCAGGGCATATTTGTGTGGAGTTCTGCATTGGTATGTTCCAGTGAGACGAGGAGGTTATGGGCGGGTACAGGTTCAAGACATATTTGTGTGGAATTCTGCATTGGTACGTTCCAGTGAGACAGGGAGGTTATGGAGGGTACAGGATCAGGGCATATTTGTGTGGAATCCTGCATTGGTACGTTCCAGTGAGACAGGGAGGTTATGGAGGGTACAGGTTCAGGGCATATTTGTGTGGAGTTCTGCAGTTGGACGTTCCAGTGAGACATGAGGTTATGGACGGGTACAGGTTCAGGGCACATTTGTGTGGATTTCTGCATTAGTACGTTCCAGTGAGACAGGGAGGTTATGGAGGGTTACAGGTTCAGGGCATATTTGTGTGGAGCTCTGCATTGGTACGTTCCATTGAGAAAGGGAGGTTATGGAGGGGTACAGGTTCAGGGCAAATTTGAGTGTAGTTCTGCAGTGGGACGTTCCAGTGAGATATCAGGTTATGGACGGTTACAGGTTCAGGGCACATTTGTGTGGACTTCTGCATTGGTACGTTCCAGTGAGACCGGGAGGTTATGGAGGGGTACAAGTTCAGGGCATATTTGTGTGGAGTTCTGCATTGGTACGTTCCAGTGAGACAGGGAGGTTATGGAGGGGTACAGGTTCAGGGCAAATTTGTGTGTAGTTCTACATTGGTACGTTCCAGTGAGACAGGGAGGTTATGGAGGGTACAGGTTCAGCGCATATTTGTGTGGAGTTCTGCAGTGGTACGTTCCAGTGAGACAGGGAGGTTATGGACGGGTACAGGTTCAGGGCATATTTGTGTGGAGTTCTGCATTGGTACTTTCCAGTGAGACAGGGAGGTTATGGAGGATACCGGTTCATGGCAGATTTTTGTGGAGTTCTGCAGTGGGACGTTCCAGTGAGACAGGGAGGTTATGGACGTGTACATGTTCGTGGCATATTTGTGTGGAGTTCTGCATTGGTACATTCCAGTGAGACAGGGATGTTATGGAGGGTTAAAGGTTCAGGGCATATTTGTGTGGAGTTCTGCAGTGGGACGTTCCAGTGAGACAGGGAGGTTAAGGTGGAGTACAGGTTCAGGGCATATTTGTGTGGATTTCTGCATTGGTACGTTCCAATGAGACAGGGAGGTTATGGAGGGGTACAGGTTCAGGGCATATTTGTGTGGAGTTCTGCAATGGGACGTTCTAGTGAGACATGAGGTTATGGAGGGGTACAGGTTCAGGGCATTTTCTGTGAATTTCTGCTTTGGTACGTTCCAGTGAGACAGGGAGGTTATGGAGGGGTACAGGTTCAGGGCATGTTTCTGTGGAGTTCTGCATTGGTACGTTCCAGTGAGACAGGGAGATTATGGAGGGGTACAGGTTCAGGGCAAATTTGTGTGGAGTTCTGCATTGGTACGTTCCAGTGAGACAAGGAGGTTATGGGCGGGTACAGGTTCAGGGCATATTTGTGTGCAATTCTGCATTGGTACGTTCCAGTGCGACAGGGAGGTTATGGAGGGTACAGTTTCAGGGCATATTTTTGTGGAGTTCTGCATTGGTACGTTCCAGTGAGACAGGGAGGTTTTGGAGGGGTACAGGTTCAGGGAATATTTGTTTGGAGTTCTGCGTTGGTACGTTCCAGTGTGACTGGGAGGTTATGGAGGGGTATAGGTTCAGGGCATATTTGTTTGGAGTTCTGCATTGGTACGTTCCAGTGTGACTGGGAGGTTACGGAGGGTACACGTTCAGGGCATATTTGTGTGGAGTTCTGCAGTGGGACGTTCCAGTGAGGCAGGGAGATTATGGACGGGTACAGGTTCAGGGCATATTTGTGTGGAGTTCTGCATTGGTACGTTCCTGTGAGATAGGGAAGTTATGGAGGGTACAGGTTCAGGGCACATTTGTGTGGAGTTCTGCATTGGTACGTTCCAGTGAGACAGGGAGGTTATGGAGTGTACAGGTAAAGGGCATATTTCTGTGGAGTGCTGCATTGGTACGTTCCAGTGAGACAGGGAGTTTATGGAGGGTACAAGTTCAGGGCATATTTGTGTGGTGTTCTGCATTGGTACGTTCCAGTGAGACAGGGAGGTTATGGATGGGTACAGGTTCAGGGCATATTTGTGTGGAGTTCTGCGTTGGTACGTTCCAGTGAGACAGGGAGGTTATGGAGGGTTACAGGTTCAGGGCATATTTGTGTGGAGCTCTGCATTGGTACGTTCCATTGAGAAAGGGAGGTTATGGAGGGGTACAGGTTCAGGGCAAATTTGAGTGTAGTTCTGCAGTGGGACGTTCCAGTGAGATATCAGGTTATGGACGGTTACAGGTTCAGGGCACATTTGTGTGGACTTCTGCATTGGTACGTTCCAGTGAGACCGGGAGGTTATGGAGGGGTACAAGTTCAGGGCATATTTGTGTGGAGTTCTGCATTGGTACGTTCCAGTGAGACAGGGAGGTTATGGAGGGGTACAGGTTCAGGGCAAATTTGTGTGTAGTTCTACATTGGTACGTTCCAGTGAGACAGGGAGGTTATGGAGGGTACAGGTTCAGCGCATATTTGTGTGGAGTTCTGCAGTGGTACGTTCCAGTGAGACAGGGAGGTTATGGACGGGTACAGGTTCAGGGCATATTTGTGTGGAGTTCTGCATTGGTACTTTCCAGTGAGACAGGGAGGTTATGGAGGATACCGGTTCATGGCAGATTTTTGTGGAGTTCTGCAGTGGGACGTTCCAGTGAGACAGGGAGGTTATGGACGTGTACATGTTCGTGGCATATTTGTGTGGAGTTCTGCATTGGTACATTCCAGTGAGACAGGGATGTTATGGAGGGTTAAAGGTTCAGGGCATATTTGTGTGGAGTTCTGCAGTGGGACGTTCCAGTGAGACAGGGAGGTTAAGGTGGAGTACAGGTTCAGGGCATATTTGTGTGGATTTCTGCATTGGTACGTTCCAATGAGACAGGGAGGTTATGGAGGGGTACAGGTTCAGGGCATATTTGTGTGGAGTTCTGCAATGGGACGTTCTAGTGAGACATGAGGTTATGGAGGGGTACAGGTTCAGGGCATTTTCTGTGAATTTCTGCTTTGGTACGTTCCAGTGAGACAGGGAGGTTATGGAGGGGTACAGGTTCAGGGCATGTTTCTGTGGAGTTCTGCATTGGTACGTTCCAGTGAGACAGGGAGATTATGGAGGGGTACAGGTTCAGGGCAAATTTGTGTGGAGTTCTGCATTGGTACGTTCCAGTGAGACAAGGAGGTTATGGGCGGGTACAGGTTCAGGGCATATTTGTGTGCAATTCTGCATTGGTACGTTCCAGTGCGACAGGGAGGTTATGGAGGGTACAGTTTCAGGGCATATTTTTGTGGAGTTCTGCATTGGTACGTTCCAGTGAGACAGGGAGGTTTTGGAGGGGTACAGGTTCAGGGAATATTTGTTTGGAGTTCTGCGTTGGTACGTTCCAGTGTGACTGGGAGGTTATGGAGGGGTATAGGTTCAGGGCATATTTGTTTGGAGTTCTGCATTGGTACGTTCCAGTGTGACTGGGAGGTTACGGAGGGTACACGTTCAGGGCATATTTGTGTGGAGTTCTGCAGTGGGACGTTCCAGTGAGGCAGGGAGATTATGGACGGGTACAGGTTCAGGGCATATTTGTGTGGAGTTCTGCATTGGTACGTTCCTGTGAGATAGGGAAGTTATGGAGGGTACAGGTTCAGGGCACATTTGTGTGGAGTTCTGCATTGGTACGTTCCAGTGAGACAGGGAGGTTATGGAGTGTACAGGTAAAGGGCATATTTCTGTGGAGTGCTGCATTGGTACGTTCCAGTGAGACAGGGAGTTTATGGAGGGTACAAGTTCAGGGCATATTTGTGTGGTGTTCTGCATTGGTACGTTCCAGTGAGACAGGGAGGTTATGGATGGGTACAGGTTCAGGGCATATTTGTGTGGAGTTCTGCATTGGTACTTTCCAGTGGGACAGGGAGGTTATGGAGGGTACCGGTTCATGGCATATTTGTGTGGATTTCTGCAAAGGGACGTTCCAGTGAGACAGGGAGTTTATGGACGTGTACAGGTTCAGGGCCTATTTGTTTGGAATTCTGCATTGGTACGTTCCAGTGAGACAGGGAGGTTTTGGAGGGGTACAGGTTCAGGGCATATTTGTGTGGTGTTCTGCAATGGTTCGTTCCAGTGAGAAAGGGAGGTTATGCACGGTACAGGATCAGGGCATATTTGAGTGGAGATCGGCATTGGTGCGTTCCAGTGAGACAGGGAGTTTATGGAGGGTTACATTTTCAGGGCATATTTGTGTGGAGTTCTGCATTGGTATGTTCCAGTGAGACAAGGAGGTTATGGGCGGGTACAGGTTCAAGGCATATTTGTGTGGAATTCTGCATTGATACGTTCCAGTGAGACAGAGAGGTTATGGAGGGTACAGGTTCAGGGCATATTTGTGTGGAATCCTGCATTGATACGTTCCAGTGAGACAGGGAGATTTTGGAGGGGTACAGGTTAAGGGCATATTTGTTTGGAGTTCTGCATTGGTACGTTCCAGTGTGACTGGGAGGTTATGGAGGGTACACGTTCAGGGCATATTTGTGTGGAGTTCTGCATTGGTACGTTCCAGTGAGACAGGGAGGTTATGGAGGGTATAGGTTCAGGGCAAATTTGAGTGTAGTTCTGCATTGGTACGTTCCAGTGAGACAGGGAGTTTATGGAGGTTACAGGTTCAGGGCATATTTGTGTGGAGTTCTGCAGTGGTACGTTCCAGTGAGACAGGGTGGTTATGGTGGAGTACAGGTTCAGGGCATATATTTGTGGATTTCTGCATTGGTACGTTCCAGTGAGACAGGGAGGTTATGGAGGGGTACAGGTTCAGGGCATATTTGTGTGGAGTTCTGCAGTGGTACGTTCCAGTGAGACAGGGAGGTTAAGGTGGAGTACAGGTTCAGGGCATATTTTTGTGGAGTTCTGCATTGGTACGTTCCAGTGAGACAGGGAGGTTTTGGAGGGGTACAGGTTCAGGGAATATTTGTTTGGAGTTCTGCGTTGGTACGTTCCAGTGTGACTGGGAGGTTATGGAGGGGTATAGGTTCAGGGCATATTTGTTTGGAGTTCTGCATTGGTACGTTCCAGTGTGACTGGGAGGTTACGGAGGGTACACGTTCAGGGCATATTTGTGTGGAGTTCTGCTGTGGGACGTTCCAGTGAGACAGGGAGGTTATGGACGGGTACAGGTTCAGGGCATATTTGTGTGGAGTTCTGCATTGGTACGTTCCTGTGAGACAGGGAAGTTATGGAGGGTACAGGTTCAGGGCACATTTGTGTGGAGTTCTGCATTGGTACGTTCCAGTGAGACAGGGAGGTTATGGAGGGTACAGGTTCAGGGCAAATTTGAGTGTAGTTCTGCATTGGTACGTTCCAGTGAGACAGGAAGGTTATGGAGGATACAGGATCAGGGCATATTTGTGTGGAGTTCTGCAGTGGTACGTTCCAGTGAGACAGGGAGGTTATGGTGGAGTACAGGTTCAGGGCATATTTTTGTGGATTTTTGCATTGGTACGTTCCAGTGGGTCAGGGAGGTTATGGAGGGGTACAGGTTCAGGGCAAATTTTTGTGGAGTTCTGCATTGGTACATTCCAGTGAGACAAGGAGGTTCTGGGTGGGTACAGGTTCAGGGCATATTTGTGTGGAATTCTGCATTGGTTCGTTCCAGTGAGACAGGGAGGTTATGGAGGGTACAGGTAAAGGGCATATTTGTGTGGAGTGCTGCATTGGTACGTTCCAGTGAGACAGGGAGTTTATGGAGGGTACAAGTTGAGGGCATATTTGTGTGGTGTTCTGCATTGGTACGTTCCAGTGAGACAGGGAGGTTATGGATGGGTACAGGTTCAGGGCATATTTGTGTGGAGTTCTGCATTGGTACTTTCCAGTGGGACAGGGAGGTTATGGAGGGTACCGGTTCATAGCATATTTGTGTGGATTTCTGCAATGGGACGTTCCAGTGAGACAGGGAGTTTATGGACGTGTACAGGTTCAGGGCCTATTTGTTTGGAATTCTGCATTGGTACGTTCCAGTGAGACAGGGAGGTTTTGGAGGGGTACAGGTTCAGGGCATATTTGTGTGGTGTTCTGCAATGGTTCGTTCCAGTGAGACAGGGAGGTTATGCACGGTACAGGATCAGGGCATATTTGAGTGGATTTCGGCATTGGTACGTTCCAGTGAGACAGGGAGGTTATGGAGGGTACAGGATCAGGGCATATTTGTGTGGAGTTCTGCATTGGTATGTTCCAGTGAGACGAGGAGGTTATGGGCGGGTACAGGTTCAAGACATATTTGTGTGGAATTCTGCATTGGTACGTTCCAGTGAGACAGGGAGGTTATGGAGGGTACAGGATCAGGGCATATTTGTGTGGAATCCTGCATTGGTACGTTCCAGTGAGACAGGGAGGTTTTGGAGGGGTACAGGTTAAGGGCATATATGTTTGGAGTTCTGCAGTGGTACGTTCCAGTGAGACAGGGAGGTTAAGGTGGAGTACAGGTTCAGGGCATATTTGTGTGGATTTCTGCATTGGTACGTTCCAGTGAGACAGGGAGGTTATGGAGGGGTACAGGTTCAGGGTATATTTGTGTGGAGTTCTGCAATGGTACGTTCCAGTGAGACAGGGAGGTTATGGAGGGGTACAGGTTCAGGGTATATTTGTGTGGAGTTCTGCGTTGGTACGTTCCAGGGTAACTGGGAGGTTATGGAGGGGTACAGGTTCAGGGCATATTTGTTTGGAGTTCTTCATTGGTACATTCCAGTGAGACAGGGAAGTTATGGAGGGTACAGGTTCAGGGCATATTTGTGTGGAGTTCTGCAGTTGGACGTTCCAGTGAGACATGAGGTTATGGACGGGTACAGGTTCAGGGCACATTTGTGTGGATTTCTGCATTGGTACGTTCCAGTGAGACAGGGAGGTTATGGAGGGTTACAGGTTCAGGGCATATTTGTGTGGAGTTCTGCATTGGTACGTTCCAGTGAGACAGGGAGGTTATTGAGGGGTACAGGTTCAGGGCAAATTTGTGTGTAGTTCTACATTGGTACGTTCCAGTGAGACAGGGAGGTTATGGAGGGTACAGGTTCAGCGCATATTTGTGTGGAGTTGTGCAGTGGGACGTTCCAGTGAGACAGGGAGGTTATGGACGGGTACAGGTTCAGGGCATATTTGTGTGGAGTTCTGCAGTGGTACGTTCCAGTGAGACAGGGAGGTTAAGGTGGAGTACAGGTTCAGGGCATATTTGTGTGGATTTCTGCATTGGTACGTTCCAGTGAGACAGGGAGGTTATGGAGGAGTACAGGTTCAGGGTATATTTGTGTGGAGTTCTGCAATGGTACGTTCCAGTGAGACAGGGAGGTTATGGAGGGGTACAGGTTCAGAGTATATTTGTGTGGAGTTCTGCGTTGGTACGTTCCAGGGTAACTGGGAGGTTATGGAGGTGTACAGGTTCAGGGCATATTTGTTTGGAGTTCTTCATTGGTACATTCCAGTGAGACAGGGAAGTTATGGAGGGTACAGGTTCAGGGCATATTTGTGTGGAGTTCTGCGTTGGTACGTTCCAGTGAGACAGGGAGGTTATGGAGGGTTACAGGTTCAGGGCATATTTGTGTGGAGCTCTGCATTGGTACGTTCCATTGAGAAAGGGAGGTTATGGAGGGGTACAGGTTCAGGGCAAATTTGAGTGTAGTTCTGCAGTGGGACGTTCCAGTGAGATATCAGGTTATGGACGGTTACAGGTTCAGGGCACATTTGTGTGGACTTCTGCATTGGTACGTTCCAGTGAGACCGGGAGGTTATGGAGGGGTACAAGTTCAGGGCATATTTGTGTGGAGTTCTGCATTGGTACGTTCCAGTGAGACAGGGAGGTTATGGAGGGGTACAGGTTCAGGGCAAATTTGTGTGTAGTTCTACATTGGTACGTTCCAGTGAGACAGGGAGGTTATGGAGGGTACAGGTTCAGCGCATATTTGTGTGGAGTTCTGCAGTGGTACGTTCCAGTGAGACAGGGAGGTTATGGACGGGTACAGGTTCAGGGCATATTTGTGTGGAGTTCTGCATTGGTACTTTCCAGTGAGACAGGGAGGTTATGGAGGATACCGGTTCATGGCAGATTTTTGTGGAGTTCTGCAGTGGGACGTTCCAGTGAGACAGGGAGGTTATGGACGTGTACATGTTCGTGGCATATTTGTGTGGAGTTCTGCATTGGTACATTCCAGTGAGACAGGGATGTTATGGAGGGTTAAAGGTTCAGGGCATATTTGTGTGGAGTTCTGCAGTGGGACGTTCCAGTGAGACAGGGAGGTTAAGGTGGAGTACAGGTTCAGGGCATATTTGTGTGGATTTCTGCATTGGTACGTTCCAATGAGACAGGGAGGTTATGGAGGGGTACAGGTTCAGGGCATATTTGTGTGGAGTTCTGCAATGGGACGTTCTAGTGAGACATGAGGTTATGGAGGGGTACAGGTTCAGGGCATTTTCTGTGAATTTCTGCTTTGGTACGTTCCAGTGAGACAGGGAGGTTATGGAGGGGTACAGGTTCAGGGCATGTTTCTGTGGAGTTCTGCATTGGTACGTTCCAGTGAGACAGGGAGATTATGGAGGGGTACAGGTTCAGGGCAAATTTGTGTGGAGTTCTGCATTGGTACGTTCCAGTGAGACAAGGAGGTTATGGGCGGGTACAGGTTCAGGGCATATTTGTGTGCAATTCTGCATTGGTACGTTCCAGTGCGACAGGGAGGTTATGGAGGGTACAGTTTCAGGGCATATTTTTGTGGAGTTCTGCATTGGTACGTTCCAGTGAGACAGGGAGGTTTTGGAGGGGTACAGGTTCAGGGAATATTTGTTTGGAGTTCTGCGTTGGTACGTTCCAGTGTGACTGGGAGGTTATGGAGGGGTATAGGTTCAGGGCATATTTGTTTGGAGTTCTGCATTGGTACGTTCCAGTGTGACTGGGAGGTTACGGAGGGTACACGTTCAGGGCATATTTGTGTGGAGTTCTGCAGTGGGACGTTCCAGTGAGACAGGGAGATTATGGACGGGTACAGGTTCAGGGCATATTTGTGTGGAGTTCTGCATTGGTACGTTCCTGTGAGATAGGGAAGTTATGGAGGGTACAGGTTCAGGGCACATTTGTGTGGAGTTCTGCATTGGTACGTTCCAGTGAGACAGGGAGGTTATGGAGGGTACAGGTAAAGGGCATATTTCTGTGGAGTGCTGCATTGGTACGTTCCAGTGAGACAGGGAGTTTATGGAGGGTACAAGTTCAGGGCATATTTGTGTGGTGTTCTGCATTGGTACGTTCCAGTGAGACAGGGAGGTTATGGATGGGTACAGGTTCAGGGCATATTTGTGTGGAGTTCTGCATTGGTACTTTCCAGTGGGACAGGGAGGTTATGGAGGGTACCGGTTCATGGCATATTTGTGTGGATTTCTGCAAAGGGACGTTCCAGTGAGACAGGGAGTTTATGGACGTGTACAGGTTCAGGGCCTATTTGTTTGGAATTCTGCATTGGTACGTTCCAGTGAGACAGGGAGGTTTTGGAGGGGTACAGGTTCAGGGCATATTTGTGTGGTGTTCTGCAATGGTTCGTTCCAGTGAGAAAGGGAGGTTATGCACGGTACAGGATCAGGGCATATTTGAGTGGAGTTCGGCATTGGTGCGTTCCAGTGAGACAGGGAGTTTATGGAGGGTTACATTTTCAGGGCATATTTGTGTGGAGTTCTGCATTGGTATGTTCCAGTGAGACAAGGAGGTTATGGGCGGGTACAGGTTCAAGGCATATTTGTGTGGAATTCTGCATTGATACGTTCCAGTGAGACAGAGAGGTTATGGAGGGTACAGGTTCAGGGCATATTTGTGTGGAATCCTGCATTGATACGTTCCAGTGAGACAGGGAGATTTTGGAGGGGTACAGGTTAAGGGCATATTTGTTTGGAGTTCTGCATTGGTACGTTCCAGTGAGACAGGGAGGTTATGGAGGGTATAGGTTCAGGGCAATTTTGAGTGTAGTTCTGCATTGGTACGTTCCAGTGAGACAGGGAGTTTATGGAGGTTACAGGTTCAGGGCATATTTGTGTGGAGTTCTGCAGTGGTACGTTCCAGTGAGACAGGGTGGTTATGGTGGAGTACAGGTTCAGGGCATATATTTGTGGATTTCTGCATTGGTACGTTCCAGTGAGACAGGGAGGTTATGGAGGGGTACAGGTTCAGGGCATATTTGTGTGGAGTTCTGCAGTGGTACGTTCCAGTGAGACAGGGAGGTTAAGGTGGAGTACAGGTTCAGGGCATATTTGTGTGGAGTTCTGCAATGGTACGTTCCAGTGAGACAGGGAAGTTATGGAGGGGTACAGGTTCAGGGTATATTTGTGTGGAGTTCTGCGTTGGTACGTTCCAGGGTAACTGGGAGATTATGGAGGGGTACAGGTTCAGGGCATATTTGTTTGGAGTTCTTCATTGGTACATTCCAGTGAGACAGGGAAGTTATGGAGGGTACAGGTTCAGGGCATATTTGTGAGGAGTTCTGCAGTTGGACGTTCCAGTGAGACATGAGGTTATGGACGGGTACAGGTTCAGGGCACATTTGTGTGGATTTCTGCATTGGTACGTTCCAGTGAGACAGGGAGGTTATGGAGGGGTACAGGTTCAGGGCATATTTGTGTGGAGCTCTGCATTGGTACGTTCCATTGAGACAGGGAGGTTATGGAGGGGTACAGGTTCAGGGCAAATTTGTGTGTTGTTCTGCAGTGGGACGTTCCAGTGAGACATGAGGTTATGGACGGGTACAGATTCAGGGAAAATTTGTGTGTAGTTCTACATTGGTACTTTCCAGTGAGACAGGGAGGTTATGGAGGGTACAGGTTCACCGCATATTTGTGTGGAGTTCTGCAGTGGTACGTTCCAGTGAGACAGGGAGGTTATGAACGGGTACAGGTTCAGGGCATATTTGTGTGGAGTTCTGCATTGGTACTTTCCAGTGAGACAGGGAGGTTATGGAGGATACCGGTTCATGGCAGATTTGTGTGGAGTTCTGCAGTGGGACGTTCCAGTGAGACAGGGAGGTTATGGACGTGTACATGTTCGGGGCATATTTGTGTGGAGTTCTGCATTGGTTCATTCCAGTGAGACAGGGAAGTTATGGAGGGGTAAAGGTTCAGGGCATATTTGTGCGGAGTTCTGCATTGGTACGTTCCAGTGAGACAGGGAGGTTAATGTGGAGTACAGGCTCAGGGCATATTTGTGTGGATTTCTGCATTGGTACGTTCCAGTGAGACAGGGAGGTTATGGAGGGGTACAGGTTCAGGGCAAATTTTTGTGGAGTTCTGCATTGGTACATTCCAGTGAGACAAGGAGGTTCTGGGTGGGTACAGGTTCAGGGCATATTTGTGTGGAATTCTGCATTGGTACGTTCCAGTGAGACAGGGAGGTTATGGAGGGTACAGGTAAAGGGCATATTTGTGTGGAGTGCTGCATTGGTACGTTCCAGTGAGACAGGGAGTTTATGGAGGGTACAAGTTCAGGGCATATTTGTGTTGAGTTCTGCATTGGTACGTTCCAGTGAGACAGGGACGTTATGGATGGGTACAGGTTCAGGGCATATTTGTGTGGAGTTCTGCATTGGTACTTTCCAGTGGGACAGGGAGGTTATGGAGGGTACCGGTTCATGGCATATTTGTGTGGATTTCTGCAATGGGACGTTCCAGTGAGACAGGGAGTTTATGGACGTGTGCAGGTTCAGGGCCTATTTGTTTGGAATTCTGCATTGGTACGTTCCAGTGAGACAGGGAGGTTTTGGAGGGGTACAGGTTAAGGGCATATTTGTTTGGAGTTCTGCATTGGTACGTTCCAGTGTGACTGGGAGGTTATGGAGGGTACACGTTCAGGGCATATTTGTGTGGAGTTCTGCATTGGTACTTTCCAGTGAGACAGGGAGGTTATGGAGGGTACAGGTTCAGGGCAAATTTGAGTGTAGTTCTGCATTGGTACGTTCCAGTGAGACAGGGAGTTTATGGAGGTTACAGGTTCAGGGCATATTTGTGTGGAGTTCTGCAGTGGTACGTTCCAGTGAGACAGGGTGGTTATGGTGGAGTACTGGTTCAGGGCATATTTTTTTGGATTTCTGCATTGGTACGTTCCAGTGAGACAGGGAGGTTATGGAGGGGTACAGGTTCAGGGCATATTTGTGTGGAGTTCTGCAGTGGTACGTTCCAGTGAGACCGGGAGGTTATGGAGGGGTACAGGTTCAGGGCATATTTGTGTGGAGTTCTGCATTGGTACGTTCCAGTGAGACAGGGAGGTTATGGAGGGGTACAGGTTCAGGGCAAATTTGTGTGTAGTTCTACATTGGTACATTCCAGTGAGACAGGGAGGTCATGGAGGGTACAGGTTCACAGCATATTTGTGTCGAGTTCTGCAGTGGTACGTTCCAGTGAGACAGGGAGGCTATGGACGGGTACAGGTTCAGGGCATATTTGTGCGGAGTTCTGCATTGATACTTTCCAGTGAGACAGGGAGGTTATGGAGGATACAGGTTCATGGCAGATTTGTGTGGAGTTCTGCCGTGGGACGTTCCAGTGAGACAGGGAGGTTATGGACGTGTACATGTTCGGGGCATATTTGTGTGGAGTTCTGCATTGGTACATTCCAGTGAGACAGGGAAGTTATGGAGGGGTAAAGGTTCAGGGCATATTTGTGCGGAGTTATGCATTGGTACGTTCCAGTGAGACAGGGAGGTTATGGAAGGGTACAGGTTCAGGGCATATTTGTGTGGAGTTCTGCAGTGGGACGTTCCAGTGAGACAGGGAGGTTAAGGTGGAGTACAGGCTCAGGGCATATTTGTGTGGATTTCTGCATTGGTACGTTCCAGTGAGACAGGGAGGTTATGGAGGGGTACAGGTTCAGGGCATATTTGTGTGGAGCTCTGCATTGGTACGTTCCAGTGAGACAGGGAGGTTATGGAGGGGTACAGGTTCAGGGCAAATTTGTGTGGAGCTCTGCATTGGTACGTTCCAGTGTGACTGGGAGGTTATGGAGGGTACACGTTCAGGGCATATTTGTGTGGAGTTCTGCATTGGTACGTTCCAGTGAGACAGGGAGGTTAAGGTGGAGTACAGGCTCAGGGCATATTTGTGTGGATTTCTGCATTGGTACGTTCCAGTGAGACAGGGAGGTTATGGAGGGGTACAGGTTCAGGGCAAATTTTTGTGGAGTTCTGCATTGGTACATTCCAGTGAGACAAGGAGGTTCTGGGTGGGTACAGGTTCAGGGCATATTTGTGTGGAATTCTGCATTGGTACGTTCCAGTGAGACAGGGAGGTTATGGAGGGTACAGGTAAAGGGCATAATGGTGTGGAGTGCTGCATTGGTACGTTCCAGTGAGACAGGGAGTTTATGGAGGGTACAAGTTCAGGGCATATTTGTTTGGAATTCTGCATTGGTACTTTCCAGTGAGACAGGGAGGTTTTGGAGGGGTACAGGTTCAGGGCATATTTGTGTGGTGTTCTGCAATGGTTCGTTCCAGTGAGACAGGGAGGTTATGCACGGTACAGGATCAGGGCATATTTGAGTGGAGTTCGGCATTGGTGCGTTCCAGTGAGACAGGGAGTTTATGGAGGGTTACATTTTCAGGGCATATTTGTGTGGAGTTCTGCATTGGTATGTTCCAGTGAGACAGAGAGGTTATGGAGGGGTACAGGTTCAGGGCATATTTGTGTGGAGTTCTGCATTGGTACGTTCCAGTGAGACAGGGAGTTTATGGAGGGGTACAGGTTCAGGGCAAATTTGTGTGTAGTTCTACATTGGTACATTCCAGTGAGACAGGGAGGTCATGGAGGGTACAGGTTCACAGCATATTTGTGTCGAGTTCTGCAGTGGTACGTTCCAGTGAGACAGGGAGGCTATGGACGGGTACAGGTTCAGGGCATATTTGTGTGGAGTTCTGCATTGATACTTTCCAGTGAGACAGGGAGGTTATGGAGGATACAGGTTCATGGCAGATTTGTGTGGAGTTCTGCCGTGGGACGTTCCAGTGAGACAGGGAGGTTATGGACGTGTACATGTTCGGGGCATATTTGTGTGGAGTTCTGCATTGGTACATTCCAGTGAGACAGGGAAGTTATGGAGGGGTAAAGGTTCAGGGCATATTTGTGCGGAGTTCTGCATTGGTACGTTCCAGTGAGACAGGGAGGTTATGGAAGGGTACAGGTTCAGGGCATATTTGTGTGGAGTTCTGCAGTGGGACGTTCCAGTGAGACAGGGAGGTTAAGGTGGAGTACAGGCTCAGGGCATATTTGTGTGGATTTCTGCATTGGTACGTTCCAGTGAGACAGGGAGGTTATGGAGGGGTACAGGTTCAGGGCATATTTGTGTGGAGTTCTGCAATGGTACGTTCAAGTGAGACAGGAAGGTTATGGAGGGGTACAGGTTCAGGGTATATTTGTGTGGAGTTCTGCGTTGGTACGTTCCAGGGTAACTGGGAGGTTATGGAGGGGTACAGGTTCAGGGCATATTTGTGTGGAGCTCTGCATTGGTACGTTCCAGTGAGACAGGGAGGTTATGGAGGGGTACAGGTTCAGGGCAAATTTGTGTGGAGCTCTGCATTGGTACGTTCCAGTGTGACTGGGAGGTTATGGAGGGTACACGTTCAGGGCATATTTGTGTGGAGTTCTGCATTGGTACGTTCCAGTGAGACAGGGAGGTTAAGGTGGAGTACAGGCTCAGGGCATATTTGTGTGGATTTCTGCATTGGTACGTTCCAGTGAGACAGGGAGGTTATGGAGGGGTACAGGTTCAGGGCAAATTTTTGTGGAGTTCTGCATTGGTACATTCCAGTGACACAAGGAGGTTCTGTGTGGGTACAGGTTCAGGGCATATTTGTGTGGAATTCTGCATTGGTACGTTCCAGTGAGACAGGGAGGTTATGGAGGGTACAGGTAAAGGGCATAATGGTGTGGAGTGCTGCATTGGTACGTTCCAGTGAGACAGGGAGGTTTTGGAGGGGTACAGGTTCAGGGCATATTTGTGTGGTGTTCTGCAATGGTTCGTTCCAGTGAGACAGCGAGGTTATGCACGGTACAGGATCAGGGCATATTTGAGTGGAGTTCGGCATTGGTGCGTTCCAGTGAGACAGGGAGTTTATGGAGGGTTACATTTTCAGGGCATATTTGTGTGGAGTTCTGCATTGGTATGTTCCAGTGAGACAGAGAGGTTATGGAGGGTACAGGTTCAGGGCATATTTGTGTGGAATCCTGCATTGGTACGTTCCAGTGAGAAAGGGAGGTTTTGGAGGGGTACAGGTTAAGGGCATATTTGTTTGGAGTTCTGCATTGGTACGTTCCAGTGTGACTGGGAGGTTATGGAGGGTACACGTTCAGGGCATATTTGTGTGGAGTTCTGCATTGGTACGTTCCAGTGAGACAGGGAGGTTATGGAGGGTACAGGTTCAGGACAAATTTGAGTGTACTTCTGCATTGGTACGTTCCAGTGAGACAGGGAGTTATGGAGGTTACAGGTTCAGAGCATATTTGTGTGGAGTTCTGCAGTGGTACGTTCCAGTGAGACAGGGTGGTTATGGTGGAGTACAGGTTCAGGGCATATTTTTTTGGATTTCTGCATTGGTACGTTCCAGTGAGACAGTGAGGTTATGGAGGGGTACAGGTTCAGGGCATATTTGTGTGGAGTTCTGCAGTGGTACGTTCCAGTGAGACAGGGAGTTTAAGGTGGAGTACAGGCTCAGGGCATATTTGTGTGGATTTCTGCATTGGTACGTTCCAGTGAGACAGGGAGGTTATGGAGGGGTACAGTCAGGCATATTTGTGTGGAGCTCTTCATTGGTACGTTCCATTGAGACAGGGAGGTTATGGAGGGGTATAGGTTCAGGGCAAATTTGTGTGTAGTTCTGCAGTGGGACGTTCCAGTGAGACATGAGGTTATGGACGGGTACAGGTTCAGGGCACATTTGTGTGGACTTCTGCATTGGTACGTTCCAGTGAGACCGGGAGGTTATGGAGGGGTACAGGTTCAGGGCATATTTGTGTGGAGTTCTGCAGTGGCACGTTCCATTGAGACAGGGAGGTTAAGTTGGAGTACAGGTTCAGGGCAAATTTGTGTGTAGTTCTACATTGGTACGTTCCAGTGAGACAGGGAGTTTATGGAGGGTACAAGTTCAGGGCATATTTGTGTTGAGTTCTGCATTGGTACGTTCCAGTGAGACAGGGAGGTTATGGATGGGTACAGGTTCAGGGCATATTTGTGTGGAGTTCTGCATTGGTACTTTCCAGTGGGACAGGGAGGTTATGGAGGGTACCGGTTCATGGCATATTTGTGTGGATTTCTGCAATGGGACGTTCCAGTGAGACAGGGAGTTTATGGACGTGTACAGGTTCAGGGCCTATTTGTTTGGAATTCTGCATTGGTACGTTCCAGTGAGACAGGGAGGTTTTGGAGGGGTACAGGTTAAGGGCATATTTGTTTGGAGTTCTGCATTGGTACGTTCCAGTGTGACTGGGAGGTTATGGAGGGTACACGTTCAGGGCATATTTGTGTGGAGTTCTGCATTGGTACTTTCCAGTGAGACAGGGAGGTTATGGAGGGTACAGGTTCAGGGCAAATTTGAGTGTAGTTCTGCATTGGTACGTTCCAGTGAGACAGGGAGTTTATGGAGGTTACAGGTTCAGGGCATATTTGTGTGGAGTTCTGCAGTGGTACGTTCCAGTGAGACAGGGTGGTTATGGTGGAGTACAGGTTCAGGGCATATTTTTTTGGATTTCTGCATTGGTACGTTCCAGTGAGACAGGGAGGTTATGGAGGGGTACAGGTTCAGGGCATATTGGTGTGGAGTTCTGCAGTGGTACGTTCCAGTGAGACCGGGAGGTTATGGAGGGGTACAGGTTCAGGGCATATTTGTGTGGAGTTCTGCATTGGTACGTTCCAGTGAGACAGGGAGGTTATGGAGGGGTACAGGCTCAGGGTATATTTGTGTGGAGTTCTGCGTTGGTACGTTCCAGGGTAACTGGGAGGTTATGGAGAGGTACAGGTTCAGGGCATATTTGTGTGGAGCTCTGCATTGGTACGTTCCAGTGAGACAGGGAGGTTATGGAGGGGTACAGGTTCCGGGCAAATTTGTGTGGAGCTCTGCATTGGTACGTTCCAGTCTGACTGGGAGGTTATGGAGGGTACACGTTCAGGGCATATTTGTGTGGAGTTCTGCATTGGTACGTTCCAGTGAGACAGGGAGGTTATGGAGGGTACAGGTTCAGGGCAAATTTGAGTGTAGTTCTGCATTGGTACGTTCCTGTGAGACAGGGAGGTTATGGAGGTTACAGGTTCAGGGTATATTTGTGTGGAGTTCTGCAGTGGTACGTTCCAGTGAGACAGGGTGGTTATGGTGGAGTACAGGTTCAGGGCATATTTTTGTGGATTTCTGAATTGGTACGTTCCAGTGAGACAGGGAGGTTATGGAGGGGTACAGGTTCAGGGCATATTTGTGTGTAGTTCTGCAGTGGTACCTTCCGGTGAGACAGGGAGGTTAAGGTGGAGTACAGGTTCAGGGCATATTTGTGTGGATTTCTGCATTGGTGCGTTCCAGTGAGACATGGAGGTTATGGAGGGGTACAGGTTCAGGGCATATTTGTGTGGAGTTCTGCAATGGTACGTTTCAGTGAGACAGGGAGGTTATGGAGGGGTACAGGTTCAGGGTATATTTGTGTGGAGTTCTGCGTTGGTACGTTCCAGGGTAACTGGGAGGTTATGGAGGGGTACAGGTTCAGGGCATATTTGTGTGTAGCTCTGCATTGGTACGTTCCAGTGAGACAGGGAGGTTATGGAGGGGTACAGGTTCAGGGCAAATTTGTGTGTAGTTCTGCAGTGGGACGTTCCAGTGAGACATGAGGCTATGGACGGGTACAGGTTCAGGGCACATTTGTGTGGACTTCTGCATTGGTACGTTCCAGTGAGACCGGGAGGTTATGGAGGGGTACAGGTTCAGGGCATATTTGTGTGGAGTTCTGCATTGGTACGTTCCAGTGAGACAGGGATGTTATGGAGGGGTACAGGTTCAGAGCAAATTTGAGTGTAGTTCTGCATTGGTACGTTCCAGTGAGACAGGGAGGTTATGGAGGGTACAGGTTCACCGCATATTTGTGTGGAGTTCTGCAGTGGTACGTTCCAGAGAGACAGGGAGGTTATGGACGGGTACAGGTTCAGGGCATATTTGTGCGGAGTTCTGCATTGGTACGTTCCAGTGAGACAG
This sequence comes from Hemitrygon akajei, assembly GCF_048418815.1. Taxonomy (NCBI): domain Eukaryota; kingdom Metazoa; phylum Chordata; class Chondrichthyes; order Myliobatiformes; family Dasyatidae; genus Hemitrygon; species Hemitrygon akajei. Next base: position 2,300,423 of record NW_027331979.1, on the reverse strand, counting down.
GGAGGTTAATGTGGAGTACAGGCTCAGGGCATATTTGTGTGGATTTCTGCATTGGTACGTTCCAGTGAGACAGGGAGGTTATGGAGGGGTACAGGTTCAGGGCAAATTTTTGTGGAGTTCTGCATTGGTACATTCCAGTGAGACAAGGAGGTTCTGGGTGGGTACAGGTTCAGGGCATATTTGTGTGGAATTCTGCATTGGTACGTTCCAGTGAGACAGGGAGGTTATGGAGGGTACAGGTAAAGGGCATATTTGTGTGGAGTGCTGCATTGGTACGTTCCAGTGAGACAGGGAGTTTATGGAGGGTACAAGTTCAGGGCATATTTGTGTTGAGTTCTGCATTGGTACGTTCCAGTGAGACAGGGAGGTTATGGATGGGTACAGGTTCAGGGCATATTTGTGTGGAGTTCTGCATTGGTACTTTCCAGTGGGACAGGGAGGTTATGGAGGGTACCGGTTCATGGCATATTTGTGTGGATTTCTGCAATGGGACGTTCCAGTGAGACAGGGAGTTTATGGACGTGTACAGGTTCAGGGCCTATTTGTTTGGAATTCTGCATTGGTACGTTCCAGTGAGACAGGGAGGTTTTGGAGGGGTACAGGTTAAGGGCATATTTGTTTGGAGTTCTGCATTGGTACGTTCCAGTGTGACTGGGAGGTTATGGAGGGTACACGTTCAGGGCATATTTGTGTGGAGTTCTGCATTGGTACTTTCCAGTGAGACAGGGAGGTTATGGAGGGTACAGGTTCAGGGCAAATTTGAGTGTAGTTCTGCATTGGTACGTTCCAGTGAGACAGGGAGTTTATGGAGGTTACAGGTTCAGGGCATATTTGTGTGGAGTTCTGCAGTGGTACGTTCCAGTGAGACAGGGTGGTTATGGTGGAGTACAGGTTCAGGGCATATTTTTTTGGATTTCTGCATTGGTACGTTCCAGTGAGACAGGGAGGTTATGGAGGGGTACAGGTTCAGGGCATATTTGTGTGGAGTTCTGCAGTGGTACGTTCCAGTGAGACCGGGAGGTTATGGAGGGGTACAGGTTCAGGGCATATTTGTGTGGAGTTCTGCATTGGTACGTTCCAGTGAGACAGGGAGGTTATGGAGGGGTACAGGTTCAGGGCAAATTTGTGTGTAGTTCTACATTGGTACATTCCAGTGAGACAGGGAGGTCATGGAGGGTACAGGTTCACAGCATATTTGTGTGGAGTTCTGCAGTGGTACGTTCCAGTGAGACAGGGAGGCTATGGACGGGTACAGGTTCAGGGCATATTTGTGTGGAGTTCTGCATTGATACTTTCCAGTGAGACAGGGAGGTTATGGAGGATACAGGTTCATGGCAGATTTGTGTGGAGTTCTGCCGTGGGACGTTCCAGTGAGACAGGGAGGTTATGGACGTGTACATGTTCGGGGCATATTTGTGTGGAGTTCTGCATTGGTACATTCCAGTGAGACAGGGAAGTTATGGAGGGGTAAAGGTTCAGGGCATATTTGTGCGGAGTTCTGCATTGGTACGTTCCAGTGAGACAGGGAGGTTATGGAAGGGTACAGGTTCAGGGCATATTTGTGTGGAGTTCTGCAGTGGGACGTTCCAGTGAGACAGGGAGGTTAAGGTGGAGTACAGGCTCAGGGCATATTTGTGTGGATTTCTGCATTGGTACGTTCCAGTGAGACAGGGAGGTTATGGAGGGGTACAGGTTCAGGGCATATTTGTGTGGAGTTCTGCAATGGTACGTTCAAGTGAGACAGGGAGGTTATGGAGGGGTACAGGTTCAGGGTATATTTGTGTGGAGTTCTGCGTTGGTACGTTCCAGGGTAACTGGGAGGTTATGGAGGGGTACAGGTTCAGGGCATATTTGTGTGGAGCTCTGCATTGGTACGTTCCAGTGAGACAGGGAGGTTATGGAGGGGTACAGGTTCAGGGCAAATTTGTGTGGAGCTCTGCATTGGTACGTTCCAGTGTGACTGGGAGGTTATGGAGGGTACACGTTCAGGGCATATTTGTGTGGAGTTCTGCATTGGTACGTTCCAGTGAGACAGGGAGGTTATGGAGGGTACAGGTTCAGGGCAAATTTGAGTGTAGTTCTGCAGTGGGACGTTCCAGTGAGACAGGGAGGTTAAGGTGGAGTACAGGCTCAGGGCATATTTGTGTGGATTTCTGCATTGGTACGTTCCAGTGAGACAGGGAGGTTATGGAGGGGTACAGGTTCAGGGCAAATTTTTGTGGAGTTCTGCATTGGTACATTCCAGTGAGACAAGGAGGTTCTGGGTGGGTACAGGTTCAGGGCATATTTGTGTGGAATTCTGCATTGGTACGTTCCAGTGAGACAGGGAGGTTATGGAGGGTACAGGTAAAGGGCATAATGGTGTGGAGTGCTGCATTGGTACGTTCCAGTGAGACAGGGAGTTTATGGAGGGTACAAGTTCAGGGCATATTTGTTTGGAATTCTGCATTGGTACGTTCCAGTGAGACAGGGAGGTTTTGGAGGGGTACAGGTTCAGGGCATATTTGTGTGGTGTTCTGCAATGGTTCGTTCCAGTGAGACAGGGAGGTTATGCACGGTACAGGATCAGGGCATATTTGAGTGGAGTTCGGCATTGGTGCGTTCCAGTGAGACAGGGAGTTTATGGAGGGTTACATTTTCAGGGCATATTTGTGTGGAGTTCTGCATTGGTATGTTCCAGTGAGACAGAGAGGTTATGGAGGGTACAGGTTCAGGGCATATTTGTGTGGAATCCTGCATTGGTACGTTCCAGTGAGACAGGGAGGTTTTGGAGGGGTACAGGTTAAGGGCATATTTGTTTGGAGTTCTGCATTGGTACGTTCCAGTGTGACTGGGAGGTTATGGAGGGTACACGTTCAGGGCATATTTGTGTGGAGTTCTGCATTGGTACGTTACGGTGAGACAGGGAGGTTATGGAGGGTACAGGTTCAGGACGAATTTGAGTGTACTTCTGCATTGGTACGTTCCAGTGAGACAGGGAGTTTATGGAGGTTACAGGTTCAGAGCATATTTGTGTGGAGTTCTGCAGTGGTACGTTCCAGTGAGACAGGGTGGTTATGGTGGAGTACAGGTTCAGGGCATATTTTTTTGGATTTCTGCATTGGTACGTTCCAGTGAGACAGTGAGGTTATAGAGGGGTACAGGTTCAGGGCATATTTGTGTGGAGTTCTGCAGTGGTACGTTCCAGTGAGACAGGGAGGTTAAGGTGGAGTACAGGCTGAGGGCATATTTGTGTGGATTTCTGCATTGGTACGTTCCATTGAGACAGGGAGGTTAAGTTGGAGTACAGGTTCAGGGCAAATTTGTGTGTAGTTCTACATTGGTACGTTCCAGTGAGACAGGGAGGTCATGGAGGGTACAGGTTCACAGCATATTTGTGTGGAGTTCTGCAGTGGTACGTTCCAGTGAGACAGGGAGGTTATGGACGGGTACAGGTTCAGGGCATATTTGTGTGGAGTTCTGCATTGATACTTTCCAGTGAGACAGGGAGGTTATGGAGGATACAGGTTCATGGCAGATTTGTGTGGAGTTCTGCCGTGGGACGTTCCAGTGAGACAGGGAGGTTATGGACGTGTACATGTTCGGGGCATATTTGTGTGGAGTTCTGCATTGGTACGTTCCAGTGAGACAGGGAGGTTATGGAAGGGTACAGGTTCAGGGCATATTTGTGTGGAGTTCTGCAGTGGGACGTTCCAGTGAGACAGGGAGGTTAAGGTGGAGTACAGGCTCAGGGCATATTTGTGTGGATTTCTGCATTGGTACGTTCCAGTGAGACAGGGAGGTTATGGAGGGGTACAGGTTCACGGCATATTTGTGTGGAGTTCTGCAATGGTACGTTCAAGTGAGACAGGGAGGTTATGGAGGGGTACAGGCTCAGGGTATATTTGTGTGGAGTTCTGCGTTGGTACGTTCCAGGGTAACTGGGAGGTTATGGAGAGGTACAGGTTCAGGGCATATTTGTGTGGAGCTCTGCATTGGTACGTTCCAGTGAGACAGGGAGGTTATGGAGGGGTACAGGTTCCGGGCAAATTTGTGTGGAGCTCTGCATTGGTACGTTCCAGTCTGACTGGGAGGTTATGGAGGGTACACGTTCAGGGCATATTTGTGTGGAGTTCTGCATTGGTACGTTCCAGTGAGACAGGGAGGTTATGGAGGGTACAGGTTCAGGGCAAATTTGAGTGTAGTTCTGCATTGGTACGTTCCTGTGAGACAGGGAGGTTATGGAGGTTACAGGTTCAGGGTATATTTGTGTGGAGTTCTGCAGTGGTACGTTCCGGTGAGACAGGGAGGTTAAGGTGGAGTACAGGTTCAGGGCATATTTGTGTGGATTTCTGCATTGGTGCGTTCCAGTGAGACATGGAGGTTATGGAGGGGTACAGGTTCAGGGCATATTTGTGTGGAGTTCTGCAATGGTACGTTTCAGTGAGACAGGGAGGTTATGGAGGGGTACAGGTTCAGGGTATATTTGTGTGGAGTTCTGCGTTGGTACGTTCCAGGGTAACTGGGAGGTTATGGAGGGGTACAGGTTCAGGGCATATTTGTGTGTAGCTCTGCATTGGTACGTTCCAGTGAGACAGGGAGGTTATGGAGGGGTACAGGTTCAGGGCAAATTTGTGTGTAGTTCTGCAGTGGGACGTTCCAGTGAGACATGAGGCTATGGACGGGTACAGGTTCAGGGCACATTTGTGTGGACTTCTGCATTGGTACGTTCCAGTGAGACCGGGAGGTTATGGAGGGGTACAGGTTCAGGGCATATTTGTGTGGAGTTCTGCATTGGTACGTTCCAGTGAGACAGGGATGTTATGGAGGGGTACAGGTTCAGAGCAAATTTGAGTGTAGTTCTGCATTGGTACGTTCCAGTGAGACAGGGAGGTTACGGAGGGTACAGGTTCATGGCAGATTTGTGTGGAGTTCTGCAGTGGCACGTTCCATTGAGACAGGGAGGTTAAGTTGGAGTACAGGTTCAGGGCATATTTGTGTGGATTTCTGCATTGCTACGTTCCAGTGAGACAGGGAGGTTATGGAGGGATACAGGTTCAGGGCAAATTTTTGTGGAGTTCTGCATTGGTACATTCCAGTGAGACAAGGAGGTTCTGGGTGGGTACAGGTTCAGGGCATATTTGTGTGGAATTCTGCATTGGTACGTTCCAGTGAGACAGGGAGGTTATGGAGGGTACAGGTAAAGGGCATATTTGTGTGGAGTGCTGCATTGGTACGTTCCAGTGAGACAGGGAGTTTATGGAGGGTAGAAGTTCAGGGCATATTTGTGTGGAGTTCTTCATTGGTACGTTCCAGTGAGACAGGGAGGTTATGGATGGGTACAGGTTCAGGGCATATTTGTGTGGAGTTCTGCATTGGTACTTTCCAGTGGGACAGGGAGGTTATGGAGGGTACCGGTTCATGGCATATTTGTGTGGATTTCTGCAATGGGACGTTCCAGTGAGACTGGGAGTTTATGGACGTGTACAGGTTCAGGGCCTATTTGTTTGGAATTCTGCATTGGTACGTTCCAGTGAGACAGGGAGGTTTTGGAGGGGTACAGGTTCAGGGCATATTTGTGTGGTGTTCTGCAATGGTTCGTTCCAGTGAGACAGGGAGGTTATGGAGGGGTACAGGTTCAGGGCATATTTGTGTGGAGTTCTGCATTGGTACGTTCCAGTGAGACAGGGAGGTTATGGAGGGGTACAGGTTCAGGGCAAATTTGTGTGTAGTTCTACATTGGTACGTTCCAGTGAGACAGGGAGGTTATGGAGGGTACAGGTTCACCGCATATTTGTGTGGAGTTCTACAGTGGTACGTTCCAGTGAGACAGGGAGGTTATGGACGGGTACAGGTTCAGGGCATATTTGTGTGGTGCTCTGCATTGGTACTTTCCAGTGAGACAGGGAGGTTATGGAGGATACAGGTTCATGGCAGATTTGTGTGGAGTTCTGCAGTGGGACGTTCCAGTGAGACAGGGAGGTTATGGACGTGTACATGTTCGGGGCATATTTGTGTGGAGTTCTGCATTGGTACATTCCAGTGAGACAGTGAAGTTATGGAGGGGTACAGGTTCAGGGCATATTTGTGTGGTGTTCTGCAATGGTACGTTCCAGTGTGACAGTGAGGTTATGGAGTGTACAGGTTCAGGGCATATTTGTGTGGAGTTCTGCAGTGGGACGTTCCAGTGAGACAGGGAGGTTAAGGTGGAGTACAGGTTCAGGGCACATTTGTGTGGACTTCTGCATTGGTACGTTCCAGTGAGACCGGGAGGTTATGGAGGGGTACAGGTTCAGGGCATATTTGTGTGGAGTTCTGCATTGGTACGTTCCAGTGAGACAGGGATGTTATGGAGGGGTACAGGTTCAGGGCCTATTTGTGTGGAGTTCTGCAATGGTACGTTCAAGTGAGACAGGGAGGTTATGGAGGGGTACATGCTCAGGGTATATTTGTGTGGAGTTCTGCGTTGGTACGTTCCAGGGTAACTGGGAGTTTATGGAGAGGTACAGGTTCAGGGCATATTTGTGTGGAGCTCTGCATTGGTACGTTCCAGTGAGACAGGGAGGTTATGGAGGGGTACAGGTTCCGGGCAAATTTGTGTGGAGCTCTGCATTGGTACGTTCCAGTCTGACTGGGAGGTTATGGAGGGTACACGTTCAGGGCATATTTGTATTGAGTTCTGCATTGGTACGTTCCAGTGAGACAGGGAGGTTATGGAGGGTACAGGTTCAGGGCAAATTTGAGTGTAGTTCTGCATTGGTACGTTCCTGTGAGACAGGGAGGTTATGGAGGTTACAGGTTCAGGGTATATTTGTGTGGAGTTCTGCAGTGGTACGTTCCAGTGAGACAGGGTGGTTATGGTGGAGTACAGGTTCAGGGCATATTTGTGTGGAGTTCTGCAGTGGTACGTTCCGGTGAGACAGGGAGGTTAAGGTGGAGTACAGGTTCAGGGCATATTTGTGTGGATTTCTGCATTGGTGCGTTCCAGTGAGACATGGAGGTTATGGAGGGGTACAGGTTCAGGGCATATTAGTGTGGAGTTCTGCAATGGTACGTTTCAGTGAGACAGGGAGGTTATGGAGGGGTACAGGTTCAGGGTATATTTGTGTGGAGTTCTGCGTTGGTACGTTCCAGGGTAACTGGGAGGTTATGGAGGGGTACAGGTTCAGGGCATATTTGTGTGTAGCTCTGCATTGGTACGTTCCAGTGAGACAGGGAGGTTATGGAGGGGTACAGGTTCAGGGCAAATTTGTGTGTAGTTCTGCAGTGGGACGTTCCAGTGAGACATGAGGCTATGGACGGGTACAGGTTCAGGGCACATTTGTGTGGACTTCTGCATTGGTACGTTCCAGTGAGACCGGGAGGTTATGGAGGGGTACAGGTTCAGGGCATATTTGTGTGGAGTTCTGCATTGGTACGTTCCAGCGAGACAGGGATGTTATGGAGGGGTACAGGTTCAGAGCAAATTTGAGTGTAGTTCTGCATTGGTACGTTCCAGTGAGACAGGGAGGTTATGGAGGGTACAGGTTCACCGCATATTTGTGTGGAGTTCTGCAGTGGTACGTTCCAGAGAGACAGGGAGGTTATGGACGGGTACAGGTTCAGGGCATATTTGTGTGGTGTTCTGCATTGGTACTTTCCAGTGAGACAGGGAGGTTATGGAGGATACAGGTTCATGGCAGATTTGTGTGGAGTTCTGCAGTGGGACGTTCCAGTGAGACAGGGAGGTTATGGACGTGTACATGTTCGGGGCATATTTGTGTGGAGTTCTGCATTGGTACATTCCAGTGAGACAGTGAAGTTATGGAGGGGTACAGGTTCAGGGCATATTTGTGTGGTGTTCTGCAATGGTACGTTCCAGTGTGACAGTGAGGTTATGGAGTGTACAGTTTCAGGGCATATTTGTGTGGAGGTCTGCAGTGGGACGTTCCAGTGAGACAGGGAGGTTAAGGTGGAGTACAGGTTCAGGGCACATTTGTGTGGACTTCTGCATTGGTACGTTCCAGTGAGACCGGGAGGTTATGGAGGGGTACAGGTTCAGGGCATATTTGTGTGGAGTTCTGCATTGGTACGTTCCAGTGAGACAGGGATGTTATGGAGGGGTACAGGTTCAGGGCCTATTTGTGTGGAGTTCTGCAATGGTACGTTCCAGGGTAACTGGGAGGTTATGGAGGGGTACAGGTTCAGGGCATATTTGTTTGGAGTTCTGCATTGGTACGTTTCAGTGAGACAGGGAGGTTATGGAGGGTTACAGGTTCAGGGTATATTTGTGTGGAGTTCTGCGTTGGTACGTTCCAGGGTAACTGGGAGGTTATGGAGGGGTACAGGTTCAGGGCATATTTGTGTGTAGCTCTGCATTGGTACGTTCCAGTGAGACAGGGAGGTTATGGAGGGGTACAGGTTCAGGGCAAATTTGTGTGTAGTTCTGCAGTGGGACGTTCCAGTGAGACATGAGGCTATGGACGGGTACAGGTTCAGGGCACATTTGTGTGGACTTCTGCATTGGTACGTTCCAGTGAGACCGGGAGGTTATGGAGGGGTACAGGTTCAGGGCATATTTGTGTGGAGTTCTGCATTGGTACGTTCCAGTGAGACAGGGATGTTATGGAGGGGTACAGGTTCAGAGCAAATTTGAGTGTAGTTCTGCATTGGTACGTTCCAGTGAGACAGGGAGGTTATGGAGGGTACAGGTTCACCGCATATTTGTGTGGAGTTCTGCATTGGTACGTTCCAGTGAGACCGGGAGGTTATGGAGGGGTACAGGTTCAGGGCATATTTGTGTGGAGTTCTGCATTGGTACGTTCCAGTGAGACAGGGATGTTATGGAGGGGTACAGGTTCAGAGCAAATTTGAGTGTAGTTCTGCATTGGTACGTTCCAGTGAGACAGGGAGGTTACGGAGGGTACAGGTTCATGGCAGATTTGTGTGGAGTTCTGCAGTGGCACGTTCCATTGAGACAGGGAGGTTAAGTTGGAGTACAGGTTCAGGGCATATTTGTGTGGATTTCTGCATTGCTACGTTCCAGTGAGACAGGGAGGTTATGGAGGGATACAGGTTCAGGGCAAATTTTTGTGGAGTTCTGCATTGGTACATTCCAGTGAGACAAGGAGGTTCTGGGTGGGTACAGGTTCAGGGCATATTTGTGTGGAATTCTGCATTGGTACGTTCCAGTGAGACAGGGAGGTTATGGAGGGTACAGGTAAAGGGCATATTTGTGTGGAGTGCTGCATTGGTACGTTCCAGTGAGACAGGGAGTTTATGGAGGGTAGAAGTTCAGGGCATATTTGTGTGGAGTTCTTCATTGGTACGTTCCAGTGAGACAGGGAGGTTATGGATGGGTACAGGTTCAGGGCATATTTGTGTGGAGTTCTGCATTGGTACTTTCCAGTGGGACAGGGAGGTTATGGAGGGTACCGGTTCATGGCATATTTGTGTGGATTTCTGCAATGGGACGTTCCAGTGAGACTGGGAGTTTATGGACGTGTACAGGTTCAGGGCCTATTTGTTTGGAATTCTGCATTGGTACGTTCCAGTGAGACAGGGAGGTTTTGGAGGGGTACAGGTTCAGGGCATATTTGTGTGGTGTTCTGCAATGGTTCGTTCCAGTGAGACAGGGAGGTTATGGAGGGGTACAGGTTCAGGGCATATTTGTGTGGAGTTCTGCATTGGTACGTTCCAGTGAGACAGGGAGGTTATGGAGGGGTACAGGTTCAGGGCAAATTTGTGTGTAGTTCTACATTGGTACGTTCCAGTGAGACAGGGAGGTTATGGAGGGTACAGGTTCACCGCATATTTGTGTGGAGTTCTGCAGTGGTACGTTCCAGTGAGACAGGGAGGTTATGGACGGGTACAGGTTCAGGGCATATTTGTGTGGTGCTCTGCATTGGTACTTTCCAGTGAGACAGGGAGGTTATGGAGGATACAGGTTCATGGCAGATTTGTGTGGAGTTCTGCAGTGGGACGTTCCAGTGAGACAGGGAGGTTATGGACGTGTACATGTTCGGGGCATATTTGTGTGGAGTTCTGCATTGGTACATTCCAGTGAGACAGTGAAGTTATGGAGGGGTACAGGTTCAGGGCATATTTGTGTGGTGTTCTGCAATGGTACGTTCCAGTGTGACAGTGAGGTTATGGAGTGTACAGGTTCAGGGCATATTTGTGTGGAGTTCTGCAGTGGGACGTTCCAGTGAGACAGGGAGGTTAAGGTGGAGTACAGGTTCAGGGCACATTTGTGTGGACTTCTGCATTGGTACGTTCCAGTGAGACCGGGAGGTTATGGAGGGGTACAGGTTCAGGGCATATTTGTGTGGAGTTCTGCATTGGTACGTTCCAGTGAGACAGGGATGTTATGGAGGGGTACAGGTTCAGGGCCTATTTGTGTGGAGTTCTGCAATGGTACGTTCAAGTGAGACAGGGAGGTTATGGAGGGGTACATGCTCAGGGTATATTTGTGTGGAGTTCTGCGTTGGTACGTTCCAGGGTAACTGGGAGTTTATGGAGAGGTACAGGTTCAGGGCATATTTGTGTGGAGCTCTGCATTGGTACGTTCCAGTGAGACAGGGAGGTTATGGAGGGGTACAGGTTCCGGGCAAATTTGTGTGGAGCTCTGCATTGGTACGTTCCAGTCTGACTGGGAGGTTATGGAGGGTACACGTTCAGGGCATATTTGTATTGAGTTCTGCATTGGTACGTTCCAGTGAGACAGGGAGGTTATGGAGGGTACAGGTTCAGGGCAAATTTGAGTGTAGTTCTGCATTGGTACGTTCCTGTGAGACAGGGAGGTTATGGAGGTTACAGGTTCAGGGTATATTTGTGTGGAGTTCTGCAGTGGTACGTTCCAGTGAGACAGGGTGGTTATGGTGGAGTACAGGTTCAGGGCATATTTGTGTGGAGTTCTGCAGTGGTACGTTCCGGTGAGACAGGGAGGTTAAGGTGGAGTACAGGTTCAGGGCATATTTGTGTGGATTTCTGCATTGGTGCGTTCCAGTGAGACATGGAGGTTATGGAGGGGTACAGGTTCAGGGCATATTAGTGTGGAGTTCTGCAATGGTACGTTTCAGTGAGACAGGGAGGTTATGGAGGGGTACAGGTTCAGGGTATATTTGTGTGGAGTTCTGCGTTGGTACGTTCCAGGGTAACTGGGAGGTTATGGAGGGGTACAGGTTCAGGGCATATTTGTGTGTAGCTCTGCATTGGTACGTTCCAGTGAGACAGGGAGGTTATGGAGGGGTACAGGTTCAGGGCAAATTTGTGTGTAGTTCTGCAGTGGGACGTTCCAGTGAGACATGAGGCTATGGACGGGTACAGGTTCAGGGCACATTTGTGTGGACTTCTGCATTGGTACGTTCCAGTGAGACCGGGAGGTTATGGAGGGGTACAGGTTCAGGGCATATTTGTGTGGAGTTCTGCATTGGTACGTTCCAGTGAGACAGGGATGTTATGGAGGGGTACAGGTTCAGAGCAAATTTGAGTGTAGTTCTGCATTGGTACGTTCCAGTGAGACAGGGAGGTTATGGAGGGTACAGGTTCACCGCATATTTGTGTGGAGTTCTGCAGTGGTACGTTCCAGAGAGACAGGGAGGTTATGGACGGGTACAGGTTCAGGGCATATTTGTGTGGTGTTCTGCATTGGTACTTTCCAGTGAGACAGGGAGGTTATGGAGGATAGAGGTTCATGGCAGATTTGTGTGGAGTTCTGCAGTGGGACGTTCCAGTGAGACAGGGAGGTTATGGACGTGTACATGTTCGGGGCATATTTGTGTGGAGTTCTGCATTGGTACATTCCAGTGAGACAGTGAAGTTATGGAGGGGTACAGGTTCAGGGCATATTTGTGTGGTGTTCTGCAATGGTACGTTCCAGTGTGACAGTGAGGTTATGGAGTGTACAGTTTCAGGGCATATTTGTGTGGAGGTCTGCAGTGGGACGTTCCAGTGAGACAGGGAGGTTAAGGTGGAGTACAGGTTCAGGGCACATTTGTGTGGACTTCTGCATTGGTACGTTCCAGTGAGACCGGGAGGTTATGGAGGGGTACAGGTTCAGGGCATATTTGTGTGGAGTTCTGCATTGGTACGTTCCAGTGAGACTGGGATGTTATGGAGGGGTACAGGTTCAGGGCCTATTTGTGTGGAGTTCTGCAATGGTACGTTCCAGGGTAACTGGGAGGTTATGGAGGGGTACAGGTTCAGGGCATATTTGTTTGGAGTTCTGCATTGGTACGTTTCAGTGAGACAGGGAGGTTATGGAGGGTTACAGGTTCAGGGTATATTTGTGTGGAGTTCTGCGTTGGTACGTTCCAGGGTAACTGGGAGGTTATGGAGGGGTACAGGTTCAGGGCATATTTGTGTGTAGCTCTGCATTGGTACGTTCCAGTGAGACAGGGAGGTTATGGAGGGGTACAGGTTCAGGGCAAATTTGTGTGTAGTTCTGCAGTGGGACGTTCCAGTGAGACATGAGGCTATGGACGGGTACAGGTTCAGGGCACATTTGTGTGGACTTCTGCATTGGTACGTTCCAGTGAGACCGGGAGGTTATGGAGGGGTACAGGTTCAGGGCATATTTGTGTGGAGTTCTGCATTGGTACGTTCCAGTGAGACAGGGATGTTATGGAGGGGTACAGGTTCAGAGCAAATTTGAGTGTAGTTCTGCATTGGTACGTTCCAGTGAGACAGGGAGGTTATGGAGGGTACAGGTTCACCGCATATTTGTGTGGAGTTCTGCAGTGGTACGTTCCAGAGAGACAGGGAGGTTATGGACGGGTACAGGTTCAGTGCATATTTGTGTGGAGTTCTGCATTGGTACTTTCCAGTGAGACAGGGAGGTTATGGAGGGGTACAGGTTCAGGGCATATTTGTGTGGAGCTCTGCATTGGTACGTTCCAGTGAGACAGGGAGGTTATGGAGGGGTACAGGTTCATGGCAGATTTGTGTGGAGTTCTGCAGTGGCACGTTCCATTGAGACAGGGAGGTTAAGTTGGAGTACAGGTTCAGGGCATATTTGTGTGGATTTCTGCATTGCTACGTTCCAGTGAGACAGGGAGGTTATGGAGGGATACAGGTTCAGGGCATATTTTTGTGGAGTTCTGCATTGGTACATTCCAGTGAGACAAGGAGGTTCTGGGTGGGTACAGGTTCAGGGCATATTTGTGTGGAATTCTGCATTGGTACGTTCCAGTGAGACAGGGAGGTTATGGAGGGTACAGGTAAAGGGCATATTTGTGTGGAGTGCTGCATTGGTACGTTCCAGTGAGACAGGGAGTTTATGGAGGGTACAAGTTCAGCGCATATTTGTGTGGAGTTCTTCATTGGTACGTTCCAGTGAGACAGGGAGGTTATGGATGGGTACAGGTTCAGGGCATATTTGTGTGGAGTTCTGCATTGGTACTTTCCAGTGGGACAGGGAGGTTATGGAGGGTACCGGTTCATGGCATATTTGTGTGGATTTCTGCAATGGGACGTTCCAGTGAGACAGGGAGTTTATGGACGTGTACAGGTTCAGGGCCTATTTGTTTGGAATTCTGCATTGGTACGTTCCAGTGAGACAGGGAGGTTTTGGAGGGGTACAGGTTCAGGGCATATTTGTGTGGTGTTCTGCAATGGTTCGTTCCAGTGAGACAGGGAGGTTATGGAGGGGTACAGGTTCAGGGCATATTTGTGTGGAGTTCTGCATTGGTACGTTCCAGTGAGACAGGGAGGTTATGGAGGATACAGGTTCATGGCAGATTTGTGTGGAGTTCTGCAGTGGCACGTTCCATTGAGACAGGGAGGTTAAGTTGGAGTACAGGTTCAGGGCATATTTGTGTGGATTTCTGCATTGCTACGTTCCAGTGAGACAGGGAGGTTATGGAGGGATACAGGTTCAGGGCAAATTTTTGTGGAGTTCTGCATTGGTACATTCCAGTGAGACAAGGAGTTTCTGGGTGGGTACAGGTTCAGGGCATATTTGTGTGGAATTCTGCATTGGTACGTTCCAGTGAGACAGGGAGGTTATGGAGGGTACAGGTAAAGGGCATATTTGTGTGGAGTGCTGCATTGGTACGTTCCAGTGAGACAGGGAGTTTATGGAGGGTAGAAGTTCAGGGCATATTTGTGTGGAGTTCTTCATTGGTACGTTCCAGTGAGACAGGGAGGTTATGGATGGGTACAGGTTCACGGCATATTTGTGTGGAGTTCTGCATTGGTACTTTCCAGTGGGACAGGGAGGTTATGGAGGGTACCGGTTCATGGCATATTTGTGTGGATTTCTGCAATGGGACGTTCCAGTGAGACTGGGAGTTTATGGACGTGTACAGGTTCAGGGCCTATTTGTTTGGAATTCTGCATTGGTACGTTCCAGTGAGACAGGGAGGTTTTGGAGGGGTACAGGTTCAGGGCATATTTGTGTGGTGTTCTGCAATGGTTCGTTCCAGTGAGACAGGGAGGTTATGGAGGGGTACAGGTTCAGGGCATATTTGTGTGGAGTTCTGCATTGGTACGTTCCAGTGAGACAGGGAGGTTATGGAGGGGTACAGGTTCAGGGCAAATTTGTGTGTAATTCTACATTGGTACGTTCCAGTGAGACAGGGAGGTTATGGAGGGTACAGGTTCACCGCATATTTGTGTGGAGTTCTGCAGTGGTACGTTCCAGTGAGACAGGGAGGTTATGGACGGGTACAGGTTCAGGGCATATTTGTGTGGTGTTCTGCATTGGTACTTTCCAGTGAGACAGGGAGGTTATGGAGGATACAGGTTCATGGCAGATTTGTGTGGAGTTCTGCAGTGGGACGTTCCAGTGAGACAGGGAGGTTATGGACGTGTACATGTTCGGGGCATATTTGTGTGGAGTTCTGCATTGGTACATTCCAGTGAGACAGTGAAGTTATGGAGGGGTACAGGTTCAGGGCATATTTGTGTGGTGTTCTGCAATGGTACGTTCCAGTGTGACAGTGAGGTTATGGAGTGTACAGGTTCAGGGCATATTTGTGTGGAGGTCTGCAGTGGGACATTCCAGTGAGACAGGGAGGTTAAGGTGGAGTACAGGTTCAGGGCACATTTGTGTGGACTTCTGCATTGGTACGTTCCAGTGAGACCGGGAGGTTATGGAGGGGTACAGGTTCAGGGCATATTTGTGTGGAGTTCTGCATTGGTACGTTCCAGTGAGACAGGGATGTTATGGAGGGGTACAGGTTCAGGGCCTATTTGTGTGGAGTTCTGCAATGGTACGTTCCAGGGTAACTGGGAGGTTATGGAGGGGTACAGGTTCAGGGCATATTTGTTTGGAGTTCTGCATTGGTACGTTTCAGTGAGACAGGGAGGTTATGGAGGGGTACAGGTTCAGGGTATATTTGTGTGGAGTTCTGCGTTGGTACGTTCCAGGGTAACTGGGAGGTTATGGAGGGGTACAGGTTCAGGGCATATTTGTGTGTAGCTCTGCATTGGTACGTTCCAGTGAGACAGGGAGGTTATGGAGGGGTACAGGTTCAGGGCAAATTTGTGTGTAGTTCTGCAGTGGGACGTTCCAGTGAGACATGAGGCTATGGACGGGTACAGGTTCAGGGCACATTTGTGTGGACTTCTGCATTGGTACGTTCCAGTGAGACCGGGAGGTTATGGAGGGGTACAGGTTCAGGGCATATTTGTGTGGAGTTCTGCATTGGTACGTTCCAGTGAGACAGGGATGTTATGGAGGGGTACAGGTTCAGGGCATATTTGTGTGGAGCTCTGCATTGGTACGTTCCAGTGAGACAGGGAGGTTATGGAGGGGTACAGGTTCATGGCAGATTTGTGTGGAGTTCTGCAGTGGCACGTTCCATTGAGACAGGGAGGTTAAGTTGGAGTACAGGTTCAGGGCATATTTGTGTGGATTTCTGCATTGCTACGTTCCAGTGAGACAGGGAGGTTATGGAGGGATACAGGTTCAGGGCAAATTTTTGTGGAGTTCTGCATTGGTACATTCCAGTGAGACAAGGAGGTTCTGGGTGGGTACAGGTTCAGGGCATATTTGTGTGGAATTCTGCATTGGTACGTTCCAGTGAGACAGGGAGGTTATGGAGGGTACAGGTAAAGGGCATATTTGTGTGGAGTGCTGCATTGGTACGTTCCAGTGAGACAGGGAGTTTATGGAGGGTACAAGTTCAGGGCATATTTGTGTGGAGTTCTTCATTGGTACGTTCCAGTGAGACAGGGAGGTTATGGATGGGTACAGGTTCAGGGCATATTTGTGTGGAGTTCTGCATTGGTACTTTCCAGTGGGACAGGGAGGTTATGGAGGGTACCGGTTCATGGCATATTTGTGTGGATTTCTGCAATGGGACGTTCCAGTGAGACAGGGAGTTTATGGACGTGTACAGGTTCAGGGCCTATTTGTTTGGAATTCTGCATTGGTACGTTCCAGTGAGACAGGGAGGTTTTGGAGGGGTACAGGTTCAGGGCATATTTGTGTGGTGTTCTGCAATGGTTCGTTCCAGTGAGACAGGGAGGTTATGGAGGGGTACAGGTTCAGGGCATATTTGTGTGGAGTTCTGCATTGGTACGTTCCAGTGAGACAGGGAGGTTATGGAGGATACAGGTTCATGGCAGATTTGTGTGGAGTTCTGCAGTGGGACGTTCCAGTGAGACAGGGAGGTTATGGACGTGTACATGTTCGGGGCATATTTCTGTGGAGTTCTGCATTGGTACATTCCAGTGAGACAGTGAAGTTATGGAGGGGTACAGGTTCAGGGCATATTTGTGTGGTGTTCTGCAATGGTACGTTCCAGTGTGACAGTGAGGTTATGGAGTGTACAGGTTCAGGGCATATTTGTGTGGAGTTCTGCAGTGGAACGTTCCAGTGAGACAGGGAGGTTAAGGTGGAGTACAGGTTCAGGGCACATTTGTGTGGACTTCTGCATTGGTACGTTCCAGTGAGACCGGGAGGTTATGGAGGGGTACAGGTTCAGGGCATATTTGTGTGGAGTTCTGCATTGGTACGTTCCAGTGAGACAGGGATGTTATGGAGGGGTTCAGGTTCAGGGCCTATTTGTGTGGAGTTCTGCAATGGTACGTTCCAGGGTAACTGGGAGGTTATGGAGGGGTACAGGTTCAGGGCATATTTGTTTGGAGTTCTTCATTGGTACATTCCAGTGAGACAGGGAAATTATGGCGGGTACAGGTTCAGGGCATATTTGTGTGGAGTTCTGCAGTGGGACGTTCCAGTGAGACATGAGGTTATGGACGTGTACAGGTTCAGGGCACATTTGTGTGGATTTCTGCATTGGGACGTTCCAGTGAGACAGGGAGGTTATGGAGGGGTACAGGTTCAGGGCATATTTGTGTGGAGCTCTGCATTGGTACGTTCCACTGAGACAGGGAGGTTATGGAGGGGTACAGGTTCAGGGCAAATTTGTGTGTAGTTCTGCAGTGGGACGTTCCAGTGAGACGGGGAGGTTATAGAGGGGTACAGGTTCAGGGTATATTTGTGTGGAGTTCTGCAATGGTACGTTCCAGTGAGACAGGGAGGTTATGGAGGGGTACAGGTTCAGGGCACATTTGTGTGGATTTCTGCATTGGTACGTTCCAGTGAGACAGGGAGGTTAAGGAGGGGTACAGGTTCAGGGCATATTTGTGTGGAGCTCTGCATTGGTACGTTCCAGTGAGACAGGGAGGTTATGGAGGGGTACAGGTTCAGGGCATATTTGTGTGGAGCTCTGCATTGGTACGTTCCAGTGAGACAGGGAGGTTATGGAGGTGTACAGGTTCAGGGCAAATTTGTGTGTAGTTCTGCAGTGGGACGTTCCAGTGAGACATGAGGTTATGGAGGGGTACAGGTTCAGGGCATTTTCTATGAATTTCTGCTTTGGTACGTTCCAGTGAAACAGGGAGGTTATGGAGGGGTACAGTTTCAGGGCATATTTCTGTGGAGTTCTGCATTGGTACGTTCCAGTGAGACAGGGAGATTATGGAGGGGTACAGGTTCAGGGCAAATTTGTGTGGAGTTCTGCATTGGTACGTTCCAGTGAGACAAGGAGGTTATGGGCGGGTACAGGTTCAGGGCATATTTGTGTGCAATTCTGCATTGGTAGGTTCCAGTGCGACAGGGAGGTTATGGAGGCTACAGGTTCAGGGCATATTTTTGTGGAGTTCTGCATTGGTACGTTCCAGTGAGACAGGGAGGTTTTGGAGGGGTACAGGTTCAGGGAATATTTGTTTGGAGTTCTGCGTTGGTACGTTCCAGTGTGACTGGGAGGTTATGGAGGGGTATAGGTTCAGGGCATATTTGTTTGGAGTTCTGCATTGGTACGTTCCAGTGTGACTGGGAGGTTATGGAGGGTACACGTTCAGGGCATACTTGTGTGGAGTTCTGCAGTGGGACGTTCCAGTGAGACAGGGAAGTTATGGAGGGTACAGGTTCAGGGCACATTTGTGTGGAGTACTGCATTGGTACGTTCCAGTGAGACAGGGAGGTTATGGAGGGTACAGGTTCAGGGCAAATTTGAGTGTAGTTCTGCATTGGTACGTTCCAGTGAGACAGGGAGGTTATGGAGGGTACAGGATCAGGGCATATTTGTGTGGAGTTCTGCAGTGGTACGTTCCAGTGAGACAGGGAGGTTATGGTGGAGTACAGGTTCAGGGCATATTTTTGTGGATTTTTGCATTGGTACGTTCCAGTGAGACAGGGAGGTTATGGAGGGGTACAGGTTCAGGGCATATTTGTGTGGAGTTCTGCAGTGGTACGTTCCATTGAGACAGGGAGGTTAAGTTGGAGTACAGGTTCAGGGCATATTTGTGTGGAGTGCTGCATTGGTACGTTCCAGTGAGACAGGGAGTTTATGGAGGGTACAAGTTCCGGGCATATTTGTGTGGAGTTCTTCATTGGTACGTTCCAGTGAGACAGGGAGGTTATGGATGGGTACAGGTTCAGGGCATATTTGTGTGGAGTTCTGCATTGGTACTTTCCAGTGGGACAGGGAGGTTATGGAGGGTACCGGTTCATGGCATATTTGTGTGGATTTCTGCAATGGGACGTTCCAGTGAGACAGGGAGTTTATGGACGTGTACAGGTTCAGGGCCTATTTGTTTGGAATTCTGCATTGGTACGTTCCAGTGAGACTGGGAGGTTTTGGAGGGGTACAGGTTCAGGGCATATTTGTGTGGTGTTCTGCAATGGTTCGTTCCAGTGAGACAGGGAGGTTATGGAGGGGTACAGGTTCAGGGCATATATGTGTGGAGTTCTGCATTGGTACGTTCCAGTGAGACCGGGAGGTTATGGAGGGGTACAGGTTCAGGGCATATTTGTGTGGACTTCTGCATTGGTACGTTCCAGTGAGACAGGGATGTTATGGAGGGGTACAGGTTCAGGGCCTATTTGTGTGGAGTTCTGCAATGGTACGTTCCAGGGTAACTGGGAGGTTATGGAGGGGTACAGGTTCAGGGCATATTTGTTTGGAGTTCTTCATTGGTACATTCCAGTGAGACAGGGAAGTTATGGCGGGTACAGGTTCAGGGCATATTTGTGTGGAGTTCTGCAGTGGGACGTTCCAGTGAGACATGAGGTTATGGACGGGTACAGGTTCAGGGCACATTTGTGTGGATTTCTGCATTGGGACGTTCCAGTGAGACAGGGAGGTTATGGAGGGGTACAGGTTCAGGGCATATTTGTGTGGAGCTCTGCATTGGTACGTTCCACTGAGACTGGGAGGTTATGGAGGGGTACAGGTTCAGGGCAAATTTGTGTGTAGTTCTGCAGTGGGACGTTCCAGTGAGACGGGGAGGTTATGGAGTGGTACAGGTTCAGGGTATATTTGTGTGGAGTTCTGCAATGGTACGTTCCAGTGAGACAGGGAGGTTATGGAGGGGTACAGGTTCAGGGCACATTTGTGTGGATTTCTGCATTGGTACGTTCCAGTGAGACAGGGAGGTTATGGAGGGGTACAGGTTCAGGGCATATTTGTGTGGAGCTCTGCATTGGTACGTTCCAGTGAGCCAGGGAGGTTATGGAGGGGTACAGGTTCAGGGCAAATTTGTGTGTAGTTCTGCAGTGGGACGTTCCAGTGAGACATGAGGTTATGGACGGGTACAGGTTCAGGGCACATTTGTGTGGACTTCTGCATTGGTACGTTCCAGTGAGACAGGGAGGTTATGGACGGGTACAGGTTCAGGGCATATTTGTGTGGAGTTCTGCATTGGTACTTTCCAGTGAGACAGGGAGGTTATGGAGGATACAGGTTCATGGCAGATTTGTGTGGAGTTCTGCAGTGGGACGTTCCAGTGAGACAGGGAGGTTATGGACGTGTACATGTTCGGGGCATATTTGTGTGGAGTTCTGCATTGGTACATTCCAGTGAGACAGTGAAGTTATGGAGGGGTACAGGTTCAGGGCATATTTGTGTGGTGTTCTGCAATGGTACGTTCCAGTGTGACAGTGAGGTTATGGAGTGTACAGGTTCAGGGCATATTTGTGTGGAGTTCTGCAGTGGGACGTTCCAGTGAGACAGGGAGGTTAAGGTGGAGTACAGGTTCAGGGCACATTTGTGTGGACTTCTAAATTGGTACGTTCCAGTGAGACCGGGAGGTTATGGAGGGGTACAGGTTCAGGGCATATTTGTGTGGAGTTCTGCATTGGTACGTTCCAGTGAGACAGGGATGTTATTGAGGGGTACAGGTTCATGGCCTATTTGTGTGGAGTTCTGCAATGGTACGTTCCAGTGAGACAGGGAGGTTATGGAGGGGTACAGGTTCAGGGCATATTTGTGTGGTGTTCTGCAATGGTACGTTCCAGTGTGACAGTGAGGTTATGGAGTGTACAGGTTCAGGGCATATTTGTGTGGAGTTCTGCAGTGGGACGTTCCAGTGAGACAGGGAGGTTAAGGTGGAGTACAGGTTCAGGGCATATTTGTGTGGATTTCTGCATTGGTACGTTCCAGTGAGACAGGGAGGTTATGGAGGGGTACAGGTTCAGGGCCTATTTGTGTGGAGTTCTGCAATGGTACGTTCCAGTGAGACAGGGAGGTTATGGAGGGGCACAGGTCCAGGGTATATTTGTGTGGAGTTCTGCGTTGGTACGTTCCAGGGTAACTGGGAGGTTATGGAGGGGTACAGGTTCAGGGCATATTTGTTTGGAGTTCTTCATTGGTACATTCCAGTGAGACAGGGATGTTATGGAGGGGTACAGGTTCAGGGCAAATTTGTGTGTAGTTCTACATTGGTACGTTCCAGTGAGACAGGGAGGTTATGGAGGGTACAGGTTCACCGCATATTTTTGTGGAGTTCTGCAGTGGTACGTTCCAGTGAGACAGGGAGGTTATGGACGGGTACAGGTTCAGGGCATATTTGTGTGGAGCTCTGCATTGGTACTTTCCAGTGAGACAGGGAGGTTATGGAGGATACAGGTTCATGGCAGATTTGTGTGGAGTTCTGCGGTGGGACGTTCCAGTGAGACAGGGAGGTTATGGACGTGTACATGTTCGGGGCATATTTGTGTGGAGTTCTGCATTGGTACTTTCCAGTGAGACAGTGAAGTTATGGAGGGGTACAGGTTCAGGGCATATTTGTGTGGAGTTCTGCAGTGGGACGTTCCAGTGAGACATGAGGTTATGGACGGGTACAGGTTCAGGGCACATTTGTGTGGATTTCTGCATTGGGACGTTCCAGTGAGACAGGGAGGTTATGGAGGGGTACAGGTTCAGGGCATATTTGTGTGGAGCTCTGCATTGGTACGTTCCACTGAGACTGGGAGGTTATGGAGGGGTACAGGTTCAGGGCAAATTTGTGTGTAGTTCTGCAGTGGGACGTTCCAGTGAGACGGGGAGGTTATGGAGTGGTACAGGTTCAGGGTATATTTCTGTGGAGTTCATCAGTTGTACGTTCCAGTGAGACAGGGAAGTTATGGCGGGGTACAGGTTCTGGGCATATTTGTGTGGAGTTCTGCATTGGTACGTTCCAGTGAGACAGGGAGGTTATGGAGGGGTACAGGTTCAGGGCATATTTGTGTGGTGTTCTGCAATGGTACGTTCCAGTGAGACAGTGAGGTTATGGAGGGTACAGGTTCAGGGCATATTTGTGTGGAGTTCTGCGTTGGGACGTTCCAGTGAGACTGGGAGGTTAACGTGGAGAACAGGTTCAGGTCATATTTGTGTGGATTTCTGCATTGGTACGGTCCAGTGAGACAAGGACTTTCTGGGTGGGTACAGGTTCAGGGCATATTTGTGTGGAATTCTGCATTGGTACGTTCCAGTGAGATAGGGAGGTTATGGAGGGTACAGGTTCAGGGCATATTTGTGTGGAGTTCTGCAGTGATACGTTCCAGTGAGACAGGGAGGTTATGGAGGGGTACAGTTTCAGGGCATATTTGTGTGGAGTTCTGCAATGGTACGTTCCAGTGAGACAGGGAGGTTATGGAGGGTACAAGTTCAGGGCATATTTGTGTGGAGTTCTGCATTGGTACGTTCCAGTGAGACAGGGAGGTTATGGATGGGTACAGGTTCAGGGCATATTTGTGTGGAGTTCTGCATTGGTACTTTCCAGTGTGACAGGGAGGTTATGGAGGGTACCGGTTCAGGGCATATTTGTGTGGAATTCTGCAGTGGGACGTTCCAGTGAGACCGGGAGTTTATGGACGTGTACAGGTTCAGGGCCTATTTGTGTGGAATTCTGCATTGGTACGTTCCAGTGAGACAGGGAGGTTTTGGAGGGGTACAGGTTCAGGGAATATTTGTCTGGTGTTCTGCAATGGTTCGCTCCAGTGAGACAGGGAGGTTATGCACGGTACAGGATCAGGGCATATTTGAGTGGAGTTCGGCATTGGTGCGTTCCAGTGAGACAGGGAGTTTATGGAGGGTACAGGTTCAGGGCATATTTGTGTGGAGCTCTGCATTGGTACGTTCCACTGAGACTGGGAGGTTATGGAGGGGTACAGGTTCAGGGCAAATTTGTGTGTAGTTCTGCAGTGGGACGTTCCAGTGAGACGGGGAGGTTATGGAGTGGTACAGGTTCAGGGTATATTTCTGTGGAGTTCATCAGTTGTACGTTCCAGTGAGACAGGGAAGTTATGGCGGGGTACAGGTTCTGGGCATATTTGTGTGGAGTTCTGCATTGGTACGTTCCAGTGAGACAGGGAGGTTATGGAGGGGTACAGGTTCAGGGCATATTTGTGTGGTGTTCTGCAATGGTACGTTCCAGTGAGACAGTGAGGTTATGGAGGGTACAGGTTCAGGGCATATTTGTGTGGAGTTCTGCGTTGGGACGTTCCAGTGAGACTGGGAGGTTAACGTGGAGAACAGGTTCAGGTCATATTTGTGTGGATTTCTGCATTGGTACGGTCCAGTGAGACAAGGACTTTCTGGGTGGGTACAGGTTCAGGGCATATTTGTGTGGAATTCTGCATTGGTACGTTCCAGTGAGATAGGGAGGTTATGGAGGGTACAGGTTCAGGGCATATTTGTGTGGAGTTCTGCAGTGATACGTTCCAGTGAGACAGGGAGGTTATGGAGGGGTACAGTTTCAGGGCATATTTGTGTGGAGTTCTGCAATGGTACGTTCCAGTGAGACAGGGAGGTTATGGAGGGTACAAGTTCAGGGCATATTTGTGTGGAGTTCTGCATTGGTACGTTCCAGTGAGACAGGGAGGTTATGGATGGGTACAGGTTCAGGGCATATTTGTGTGGAGTTCTGCATTGGTACTTTCCAGTGTGACAGGGAGGTTATGGAGGGTACCGGTTCAGGGCATATTTGTGTGGAATTCTGCAGTGGGACGTTCCAGTGAGACCGGGAGTTTATGGACGTGTACAGGTTCAGGGCCTATTTGTGTGGAATTCTGCATTGGTACGTTCCAGTGAGACAGGGAGGTTTTGGAGGGGTACAGGTTCAGGGAATATTTGTCTGGTGTTCTGCAATGGTTCGCTCCAGTGAGACAGGGAGGTTATGCACGGTACAGGATCAGGGCATATTTGAGTGGAGTTCGGCATTGGTGCGTTCCAGTGAGACAGGGAGTTTATGGAGGGTACAGGTTCAGGGCATATTTGTGTGGAGTTCTGCATTGGTATGTTCCAGTGAGACAAGGAGGATATGGGCGGGTACAGGTTCAAGGCATATTTGTGTGGAATTCTGCATTGGTACCTTCCAGTGAGACAGGGAGGTTATGGAGGGTAGAGGTTCAGGGCATATTTGTGTGGAATCCGGCATTGGTACGTTCCAGTGAGACAGGGTGGTTTTGCAGGGGTACAGGTTAAGGGCATATTTGTTTGGAGTTCTGCATTGGTACGTTCCAGTGTGTCTGGGAGGTTATGGAGGGTACACGTTCAGGACATATTTGTGTGGAGTTCTGCATTGGTACGTTCCAGTAAGACAGGGAGGTTATGGAGGGTACAGGTTCAGGGCATATTTGTGTGGAGTTCTGCAGTGGTACATTCCAGTGAGACAAGGAGGTTATGGAGAGGTACAGGTTCAGGGCAAATTTGTGTGGAGTTCTGCATTGGTCCATTCCAGTGAGACAAGGAGGTTCTGGGTGGGTACAGGTTCAGGGCATATTTGTGTGGAATTCTGCATTGGTACGTTCCAGTGAAACAGGGAGGTTATGGAGGGTACAGGTTCAGGGCATATTTGTGTGGAGTTCTGCAATGGTACGTTCCAGTGAGACAGGGAGGTTATGGAGGGGTACAGGTTCAGGGTATATTTGTGTGGAGTTCTGCGTTGGTACGTTCCAGGGTAACTGGGAGGTTATGGAGGGGTACATATTCAGGGCATATTTGTTTGGAGTTCTTCATTGGTACATTCCAGTGAGACAGGGAGGATATGGAGTGGTACAGGTTCAGGGCATATTTGTGTGGAGTTCTGCATTGGTACGTTCCAGTGAGACAGGGACGTTATGGAGGTGTACAGGTTCAGGGCAAATTTGTGTGTAGTTCTGCATTGGTACGTTCCAGTGAGACAGGGAGGTTATGGAGGGTACAGGTTCACCGCATATTTCTGTGGAGTTCTGCAGTGGTACGTTCAGGTGAGACATGGAGGTTATGGACGGGTACAGGTTCAGGGCATATTTGTGTGGAGTTCTGCATTGGTACTTTCCAGTGAGACAGGGAGATTATGGAGGATAAAGGTTCATGGCTGATTTGTGTGGAGTTCTGCAGTGGGACGTTCCAGTGAGACAGGGAGGTTATGGACGTGTACAGGTTCGGGGCATATTTGTGTGGAGTTCTGCATTGGTACATTCCAGTGAGACAGGGAAGTTATGGAGGGGTAAAGGTTCAGGGCATATTTGTGCGGAGTTCTGCATTGGTACGTTCCAGTGAGACAGGGAGGTTATGGAGGGGTACATGTTCAGGGCATATTTGTCTGGTGTTCTGCAATGGTACGTTCCAGTGTGACAGTGAGGTTATGGAGTGTACAGGTTCAGGGCATATTTGTGTGTAGTTCTGCAATGGTCCGTTCCAGTGAGACAGGGACGTTATGGAGGGTACAGGTTCAGGGCATATTTCTGTGGAGTTCGGCAGTTGTACGTTCCAGTGAGACAGGGAGGTTATGGACGTGTACAGGTTCAGGGCATATTTGTGTTGAGTTCTGCATTGGTACGTTCCAGTGAGACAGGGAGGTTATGGATGGTTACAGGTTCAGGGCATATTTGTGTGGAGTTCTGCATTGGTACTTTCCAGTGGGACAGGGAGGTTATGGAGGGTACCGGTTCATGGCATATTTGTGTGGATTTCTGCAATGGGACGTTCCAGTGAGACAGGGAGTTTATGGACGTGTACAGGTTCAGGGCCTATTTGTTTGGAATTCTGCATTGGTACGTTCCAGTGAGACAGGGAGGTTTTGGAGGGGTACAGGTTCAGGGCATATTTGTGTGGTGTTCTGCAATGGTTCGTTCCAGTGAGACAGGGAGGTTATGCACGGTACAGGATCAGGGCATATTTGAGTGCAGTTCGGCATTGGTGCGTTCCAGTGAGACATGGAGTTTATGGAGGGTTACATTTTCAGGGCATATTTGTGTGGAGTTCTGCATTGGTATGTTCCAGTGAGACAGAGAGGTTATGGAGGGTACAGGTTCAGGGCATATTTGTGTGGAATCCTGCATTGGTACGTTCCAGTGAGACAGGGAGGTTTTGGAGGGGTACAGGTTAAGGGCATATTTGTTTGGAGTTCTGCATTGGTACGTTCCAGTGTGACTGGGAGGTTATGGAGGGTACACGTTCAGGGCATATTTGTGTGGAGTTCTGCATTGGTACGTTCCAGTGAGACAGGGAGGTTATGGAGGGTACAGGTTCAGGACAAATTTGAGTGTAGTTCTGCATTGGTACGTTCCAGTGAGACAGGGAGTTTATGGAGGTTACAGGTTCAGAGCATATTTGTGTGGAGTTCTGCAGTGGTACGTTCCAGTGAGACAGGGTGGTTATGGTGGAGTACAGGTTCAGGGCATATTTTTTTGGATTTCTGCATTGGTACGTTCCAGTGAGACAGTGAGGTTATGGAGGGGTACAGGTTCAGGGCATATTTGTTTGGAGTTCTGCAGTGGTACGTTCCAGTGAGACAGGGAGGTTAAGGTGGAGTACAGGCTCAGGGCATATTTGTGTGGATTTCTGCATTGGTACGTTCCAGTGAGACAGGGAGGTTATGGAGGGGTACAGGTCAGGGCATATTTGTGTGGAGCTCTGCATTGGTACGTTCCATTGAGACAGGGAGGTTATGGAGGGGTAAAGGTTCAGGGCAAATTTGTGTGTAGTTCTGCAGTGGGACGTTCCAGTGAGACAGGGAGGTTATGGAGGGGTACAGGTTCAGGGCACATTTGTGTGGATTTCTGCATTGGTACGTTCCAGTGAGACAGGGAGGTTATGGAGGGGTACTGGTTCAGGGCATATTTGTGTGGAGCTCTGCATTGGTACGTTCCAGTGAGACAGGGAGGTTATGGAGGGGTACAGGTTCAGGGCAAATTTGTGTGTAGTTCTGCAGTGGGACGTTCCAGTGAGACATGAGGTTATGGACGGGTACAGGTTCAGGGCACATTTGTGTGGACTTCTGCATTGGTACGTTCCAGTGAGACCTGGAGGTTATGGAGGGGTACAGGTTCAGGGCATATTTGTGTGGAGTTCTGCATTGGTACGTTCCAGTGAGACAGGGATGTTATGGAGGGGTACAGGTTCAGGGCAAATTTGTGTGTAGTTCTACATTGGTACGTTCCAGTGAGACAGGGAGGTTATGGAGGGTACAGGTTCACCGCATATTTGTGTGGAGTTCTGCAGTGGTACGTTCCAGTGAGACAGGGAGGTTATGGACGGGTACAGGTTCAGGGCATATTTGTGTGGAGTTCTGCATTGGTACTTTCCAGTGAGACAGGGAGGTTATGGAGGATACAGGTTCATGGCAGATTTGTGTGGAGTTCTGCAGTGGGACGTTCCAGTGAGACAGGGAGGTTATGGAGTGGCACAGATCCAGGGTATATTTGTGTGGAGTTCTGCGTTGGTACGTTCCAGGGTAACTGGGAGGTTATGGAGGGGTACAGGTTCAGGGCATATTTGTTTGGAGTTCTTCATTGGTACATTCCAGTGAGACAGGGATGTTATGGAGGGGTACAGGTTCAGGGCAAATTTGTGTGTAGTTCTACATTGGTACGTTCCAGTGAGACAGGGAGGTTATGGAGGGTACAGGTTCACCGCATATTTTTGTGGAGTTCTGCAGTGGTACGTTCCAGTGAGACAGGGAGGTTATGGACGGGTACAGGTTCAGGGCATATTTGTGTGGAGCTCTGCATTGGTACTTTCCAGTGAGACAGGGAGGTTATGGAGGATACAGGTCCATGGCAGATTTGTGTGGAGTTCTGCGGTGGGACGTTCCAGTGAGACAGGGAGGTTATGGACGTGTACATGTTCGGGGCATATTTCTGTGGAGTTCTGCATTGGTACATTCCAGTGAGACAGTGAAGTTATGGAGGGGTACAGGTTCAGGGCATATTTGTGTGGTGTTCTGCAATGGTACGTTCCAGTGTGACAGAGAGGTTATGGAGTGTACAGGTTCAGGGCATATTTGTGTGGAGTTCTGCAGTGGGACGTTCCAGTGAGACAGGGAGGTTAAGGTGGAGTACAGGTTCAGGGCATATTTGTGTGGATTTCTGCATTGGTACGTTCCAGTGAGACAGGGAGGGTATGGAGGGGTACAGGTTCAGGGCCTATTTGTGTGGAGTTCTGCAATGGTACGTTCCAATGAGACAGGGAGGTTATGGAGGGGTACAGGTCCAGGGTATATTTGTGTGGAGTTCTGCGTTGGTACGTTCCAGGGTAACTGGGAGGTTATGGAGGGGTACAGGTTCAGGGCATATTTGTGTTGAGTTCTGCATTGGTACGTTCCAGTGAGACAGGGAGGTTATGGATGGTTACAGGTTCAGGGCATATTTGTGTGGAGTTCTG
The DNA here is from genome assembly GCF_048418815.1 of Hemitrygon akajei. Classification (NCBI taxonomy): domain Eukaryota; kingdom Metazoa; phylum Chordata; class Chondrichthyes; order Myliobatiformes; family Dasyatidae; genus Hemitrygon; species Hemitrygon akajei. The sequence continues at coordinate 2,272,101 of NW_027331979.1, read as the reverse complement.
CATTGGTACTTTCCAGTGGGACAGGGAGGTTATGGAGGGTACCGGTTCATGGCATATTTGTGTGGATTTCTGCAATGGGACGTTCCAGTGAGACAGGGAGTTTATGGACGTGTACAGGTTCAGGGCCTATTTGTTTGGAATTCTGCATTGGTACGTTCCAGTGAGACAGGGAGGTTTTGGAGGGGTACAGGTTCAGGGCATATTTGTGTGGTGTTCTGCAATGGTTCGTTCCAGTGAGACAGGGAGGTTATGCACGGTACAGGATCAGGGCATATTTAAGTGCAGTTCGGCATTGGTGCGTTCCAGTGAGACAGGGAGTTTATGGAGGGTTACATTTTCAGGGCATATTTGTGTGGAGTTCTGCATTGGTATGTTCCAGTGAGACAGAGAGGTTATGGAGGGTACAGGTTCAGGGCATATTTGTGTGGAATCCTGCATTGGTACGTTCCAGTGAGACAGGGAGGTTTTGGAGGGGTACAGGTTAAGGGCATATTTGTTTGGAGTTCTGCATTGGTACGTTCCAGTGTGACTGGGAGGTTATGGAGGGTACACGTTCAGGGCATATTTGTGTGGAGTTCTGCATTTGTACGTTCCAGTGAGACAGGGAGGTTATGGAGGGTACAGGTTCAGGACAAATTTGAGTGTAGTTCTGCATTGGTACGTTCCAGTGAGACAGGGAGTTTATGGAGGTTACAGGTTCAGAGCATATTTGTGTGGAGTTCTGCAGTGGTACGTTCCAGTGAGACAGGGTGGTTATGGTGGAGTACAGGTTCAGGGCATATTTTTTTGGATTTCTGCATTGGTACGTTCCAGTGAGACAGTGAGGTTATGGAGGGGTACAGGTTCAGGGCATATTTGTGTGGAGTTCTGCAGTGGTACGTTCCAGTGAGACAGGGAGGTTAAGGTGGAGTACAGGCTCAGGGCATATTTGTGTGGATTTCTGCATTGGTACGTTCCAGTGAGACAGGGAGGTTATGGAGGGGTACAGGTCAGGGCATATTTGTGTGGAGCTCTGCATTGGTACGTTCCATTGAGACAGGGAGGTTATGGAGGGGTACAGGTTCAGGGCAAATTTGTGTGGAGCTCTGCATTGGTACGTTCCAGTGAGACAGGGAGGTTATGGAGGGGTACAGGTTCAGGGCAAATTTGTGTGTAGTTCTGCAGTGGGACGTTCCAGTGAGACATGAGGTTATGGACGGGTACAGGTTCAGGGCACATTTGTGTGGACTTCTGCATTGGTACGTTCCAGTGAGACCTGGAGGTTATGGAGGGGTACAGGTTCAGGGCATATTTGTGTGGAGTTCTGCATTGGTACGTTCCAGTGAGACAGGGATGTTATGGAGGGGTACAGGTTCAGGGCAAATTTGTGTGTAGTTCTACATTGGTACGTTCCAGTGAGACAGGGAGGTTATGGAGGGTACAGGTTCACCGCATATTTGTGTGGAGTTCTGCAGTGGTACGTTCCAGTGAGACAGGGAGGTTATGGACGGGTACAGGTTTAGGGCATATTTGTGTGGAGTTCTGCATTGGTACTTTCCAGTGAGACAGGGAGGTTATGGGGGATACAGGTTCATGGCAGATTTGTGTGGAGTTCTGCAGTGGGACGTTCCAGTGAGACAGGGAGGTTATGGACGTGTACATGCTCGGGGCATATTTGTGTGGAGTTCTGCATTGGTACATTCCAGTGAGACAGTGAAGTTATGGAGGGGTACAGGTTCAGGGCATATTTGTGTGGTGTTCTGCAATGGTACGTTCCAGTGTGACAGTGAGGTTATGGAGTGTACAGATTCAGGGCATATTTGTGTGGAGTTCTGCAGTGGGACGTTCCAGTGAGACAGGGAGGTTAAGGTGGAGTACAGGTTCAGGGCACATTTGTGTGGACTTCTGCATTGGTACGTTCCAGTGAGACCGGGAGGTTATGGAGGGGTACAGGTTCAGGGCATATTTGTGTGGAGTTCTGCATTGGTACGTTCCAGTGAGACAGGGATGTTATTGAGGGGTACAGGTTCAGGGCATATTTGTGTGGAGTTCTGCATTGGTACTTTCCAGTGAGACAGGGAGGTTATGGAGGATACAGGTTCATGGCAGATTTGTGTGGAGTTCTGCAGTGGGACGTTCCAGTGAGACAGGGAGGTTATGGAGTGGCACAGATCCAGGGTATATTTGTGTGGAGTTCTGCGTTGGTACGTTCCAGGGTAACTGGGAGGTTATGGAGGGGTACAGGTTCAGGGCATATTTGTTTGGAGTTCTTCATTGGTACATTCCAGTGAGACAGGGATGTTATGGAGGGGTACAGGTTCAGGGCAAATTTGTGTGTAGTTCTACATTGGTACGTTCCAGTGAGACAGGGAGGTTATGGAGGGTACAGGTTCACCGCATATTTTTGTGGAGTTCTGCAGTGGTACGTTCCAGTGAGACAGGGAGGTTATGGACGGGTACAGGTTCAGGGCATATTTGTGTGGAGCTCTGCATTGGTACTTTCCAGTGAGACAGGGAGGTTATGGAGGATACAGGTCCATGGCAGATTTGTGTGGAGTTCTGCGGTGGGACGTTCCAGTGAGACAGGGAGGTTATGGACGTGTACATGTTCGGGGCATATTTCTGTGGAGTTCTGCATTGGTACATTCCAGTGAGACAGTGAAGTTATGGAGGGGTACAGGTTCAGGGCATATTTGTGTGGTGTTCTGCAATGGTACGTTCCAGTGTGACAGAGAGGTTATGGAGTGTACAGGTTCAGGGCATATTTGTGTGGAGTTCTGCAGTGGGACGTTCCAGTGAGACAGGGAGGTTAAGGTGGAGTACAGGTTCAGGGCATATTTGTGTGGATTTCTGCATTGGTACGTTCCAGTGAGACAGGGAGGGTATGGAGGGGTACAGGTTCAGGGCCTATTTGTGTGGAGTTCTGCAATGGTACGTTCCAATGAGACAGGGAGGTTATGGAGGGGTACAGGTCCAGGGTATATTTGTGTGGAGTTCTGCGTTGGTACGTTCCAGGGTAACTGGGAGGTTATGGAGGGGTACAGGTTCAGGGCATATTTGTGTTGAGTTCTGCATTGGTACGTTCCAGTGAGACAGGGAGGTTATGGATGGTTACAGGTTCAGGGCATATTTGTGTGGAGTTCTGCATTGGTACTTTCCAGTGGGACAGGGAGGTTATGGAGGGTACCGGTTCATGGCATATTTGTGTGGATTTCTGCAATGGGACGTTCCAGTGAGACAGGGAGTTTATGGACGTGTACAGGTTCAGGGCCTATTTGTTTGGAATTCTGCATTGGTACGTTCCAGTGAGACAGGGAGGTTTTGGAGGGGTACAGGTTCAGGGCATATTTGTGTGGTGTTCTGCAATGGTTCGTTCCAGTGAGACAGGGAGGTTATGCACGGTACAGGATCAGGGCATATTTAAGTGCAGTTCGGCATTGGTGCGTTCCAGTGAGACAGGGAGTTTATGGAGGGTTACATTTTCAGGGCATATTTGTGTGGAGTTCTGCATTGGTATGTTCCAGTGAGACAGAGAGGTTATGGAGGGTACAGGTTCAGGGCATATTTGTGTGGAATCCTGCATTGGTACGTTCCAGTGAGACAGGGAGGTTTTGGAGGGGTACAGGTTAAGGGCATATTTGTTTGGAGTTCTGCATTGGTACGTTCCAGTGTGACTGGGAGGTTATGGAGGGTACACGTTCAGGGCATATTTGTGTGGAGTTCTGCATTTGTACGTTCCAGTGAGACAGGGAGGTTATGGAGGGTACAGGTTCAGGACAAATTTGAGTGTAGTTCTGCATTGGTACGTTCCAGTGAGACAGGGAGTTTATGGAGGTTACAGGTTCAGAGCATATTTGTGTGGAGTTCTGCAGTGGTACGTTCCAGTGAGACAGGGTGGTTATGGTGGAGTACAGGTTCAGGGCATATTTTTTTGGATTTCTGCATTGGTACGTTCCAGTGAGACAGTGAGGTTATGGAGGGGTACAGGTTCAGGGCATATTTGTGTGGAGTTCTGCAGTGGTACGTTCCAGTGAGACAGGGAGGTTAAGGTGGAGTACAGGCTCAGGGCATATTTGTGTGGATTTCTGCATTGGTACGTTCCAGTGAGACAGGGAGGTTATGGAGGGGTACAGGTCAGGGCATATTTGTGTGGAGCTCTGCATTGGTACGTTCCATTGAGACAGGGAGGTTATGGAGGGGTACAGGTTCAGGGCAAATTTGTGTGGAGCTCTGCATTGGTACGTTCCAGTGAGACAGGGAGGTTATGGAGGGGTACAGGTTCAGGGCAAATTTGTGTGTAGTTCTGCAGTGGGACGTTCCAGTGAGACATGAGGTTATGGACGGGTACAGGTTCAGGGCACATTTGTGTGGACTTCTGCATTGGTACGTTCCAGTGAGACCTGGAGGTTATGGAGGGGTACAGGTTCAGGGCATATTTGTGTGGAGTTCTGCATTGGTACGTTCCAGTGAGACAGGGATGTTATGGAGGGGTACAGGTTCAGGGCAAATTTGTGTGTAGTTCTACATTGGTACGTTCCAGTGAGACAGGGAGGTTATGGAGGGTACAGGTTCACCGCATATTTGTGTGGAGTTCTGCAGTGGTACGTTCCAGTGAGACAGGGAGGTTATGGACGGGTACAGGTTTAGGGCATATTTGTGTGGAGTTCTGCATTGGTACTTTCCAGTGAGACAGGGAGGTTATGGGGGATACAGGTTCATGGCAGATTTGTGTGGAGTTCTGCAGTGGGACGTTCCAGTGAGACAGGGAGGTTATGGACGTGTACATGCTCGGGGCATATTTGTGTGGAGTTCTGCATTGGTACATTCCAGTGAGACAGTGAAGTTATGGAGGGGTACAGGTTCAGGGCATATTTGTGTGGTGTTCTGCAATGGTACGTTCCAGTGTGACAGTGAGGTTATGGAGTGTACAGATTCAGGGCATATTTGTGTGGAGTTCTGCAGTGGGACGTTCCAGTGAGACAGGGAGGTTAAGGTGGAGTACAGGTTCAGGGCACATTTGTGTGGACTTCTGCATTGGTACGTTCCAGTGAGACCGGGAGGTTATGGAGGGGTACAGGTTCAGGGCATATTTGTGTGGAGTTCTGCATTGGTACGTTCCAGTGAGACAGGGATGTTATTGAGGGGTACAGGTTCAGGGCCTATTTGTGTGGTGTTCTGCAATGGTACGTTCCAGTGTGACAGTGAGGTTATGGAGTGTACAGGTTCAGGGCATATTTGTGTGGAGTTCTGCAGTGGGACGTTCCAGTGAGACAGGGAGGTTAAGGTGGAGTACAGGTTCAGGGCATATTTGTGTGGATTTCTGCATTGGTACGTTCCAGTGAGACAGGGAGGTTATGGAGGGGTACAGGTTCAGGGCCTATTTGTGTGGAGTTCTGCAATGGTACGTTCCAGTGAGACAGGGAGGTTATGGAGGGGCACAGATCCAGGGTATATTTGTGTGGAGTTCTGCGTTGGTACGTTCCAGGGTAACTGGGAGGTTATGGAGGGGTACAGGTTCAGGGCATATTTGTTTGGAGTTCTTCATTGGTACATTCCAGTGAGACAGGGATGTTATGGAGGGGTACAGGTTCAGGGCAAATTTGTGTGTAGTTCTACATTGGTACGTTCCAGTGAGACAGGGAGGTTATGGAGGGTACAGGTTCACCGCATATTTTTGTGGAGTTCTGCAGTGGTACGTTCCAGTGAGACAGGGAGGTTATGGACGGGTACAGGTTCAGGGCATATTTGTGTGGAGCTCTGCATTGGTACTGTCCAGTGAGACAGGGAGGTTATGGAGGATACAGGTTCATGGCAGATTTGTGTGGAGTTCTGCGGTGGGACGTTCCAGTGAGACAGGGAGGTTATGGACGTGTACATGTTCGGGGCATATTTCTGTGGAGTTCTGCATTGGTACATTCCAGTGAGACAGTGAAGTTATGGAGGGGTACAGGTTCAGGGCATATTTGTGTGGTGTTCTGCAATGGTACGTTCCAGTGTGACAGAGAGGTTATGGAGTGTACAGGTTCAGGGCATATTTGTGTGGAGGTCTGCAGTGGGACGTTCCAGTGAGACAGGGAGGTTAAGGTGGAGTACAGGTTCAGGGCATATTTGTGTGGATTTCTGCATTGGTACGTTCCAGTGAGACAGGGAGGTTATGGAGGGGTACAGGTTCAGGGCCTATTTGTGTGGAGTTCTGCAATGGTACGTTCCAGTGAGACAGGGAGGTTATGGAGGGGTACAGGTCCAGGGTATATTTGTGTGGAGTTCTGCGTTGGTACGTTCCAGGGTAACTGGGAGGTTATGGAGGGGTACAGGTTCAGGGCATATTTGTTTGGAGTTCTTCATTGGTACATTCCAGTGAGACAGGGAAGTTATGGAGGGTACAGGTTCAGGGCATATTTGTGTGGAGTTCTGCAGTGGGACGTTCCAGTGAAACATGAGGTTATGGACGGGTACAGGTTCAGGGCACATTTGTGTGGAGCTCTGCATTGGTACGTTCAAGTGAGACAGGGAGGTTATGGAGGGGTACAGGTTCAGGGCAAATTTGTGTGTAGTTCTGCAGTGGGACGTTCCAGTGAGACATGAGGTTATGTACGGGTACAGGTTCAGGGCACATTTGTGTGGACTTCTGCATTGGTACTTTCCAGTGAGACCGGGAGGTTTTGGAGGGGTACAGGTTCAGGGCATATTTGTGAGGAGTTCTGCATTGGTACGTTCCAGTGAGACAGGGAGGTTATGGAGGGGTACAGGTTCAGGGCAAATTTGTGTGTTGTTCTGCATTGCTACATTCCAGTGAGACAGGGAGGTTATGGAGGGTACAGGTTCACCGCATATTTGTGTGGAGTTCTGCAGTGGTACGTTCCAGTGAGACAGGGAGGTTATGGACGGGTACAGGTTCAGGGCATATTTGTGTGGTGTTCTGCAATGGTACGTTCCAGTGTGACAGGGATGTTATGGAGGGGTACAGGTTCAGGGCAAATTTGTGTGTAGTTCTACATTGGTACGTTCCAGTGAGACAGGGAGGTTATGGAGGGTACAGGTTCACCGCATATTTGTGTGGAGTTCTGCAGTGGTACGTTCCAGTGAGACAGGGAGGTTATGGACGGGTACAGGTTTAGGGCATATTTGTGTGGAGTTCTGCATTGGTACTTTCCAGTGAGACAGGGAGGTTATGGAGGATACAGGTTCATGGCAGATTTGTGTGGAGTTCTGCAGTGGGACGTTCCAGTGAGACAGGGAGGTTATGGACGTGTACATGTTCGGGGCATATTTGTGTGGAGTTCTGCATTGGTACATTCCAGTGAGACAGTGAAGTTATGGAGGGGTACAGGTTCAGGGCATATTTGTGTGGTGTTCTGCAATGGTACGTTCCAGTGTGACAGTGAGGTTATGGAGTGTACAGGTTCAGGGCATATTTGTGTGGAGTTCTGCAGTGGGACGTTCCAGTGAGACAGGGAGGTTAAGGTGGAGTACAGGTTCAGGGCACATTTGTGTGGACTTCTGCATTGGTACGTTCCAGTGAGACCGGGAGGTTATGGAGGGGTACAGGTTCAGGGCATATTTGTGTGGAGTTCTGCATTGGTACGTTCCAGTGAGACAGGGATGTTATTGAGGGGTACAGGTTCAGGGCCTATTTGTGTGGTGTTCTGCAATGGTACGTTCCAGTGTGACAGTGAGGTTATGGAGTGTACAGGTTCAGGGCATATTTGTGTGGAGTTCTGCAGTGGGACGTTCCAGTGAGACAGGGAGGTTAAGGTGGAGTACAGGTTCAGGGCATATTTGTGTGGATTTCTGCATTGGTACGTTCCAGTGAGACAGGGAGGTTATGGAGGGGTACAGGTTCAGGGCCTATTTGTGTGGAGTTCTGCAATGGTACGTTCCAGTGAGACAGGGAGGTTATGGAGGGGCACAGATCCAGGGTATATTTGTGTGGAGTTCTGCGTTGGTACGTTCCAGGGTAACTGGGAGGTTATGGAGGGGTACAGGTTCAGGGCATATTTGTTTGGAGTTCTTCATTGGTACATTCCAGTGAGACAGGGATGTTATGGAGGGGTACAGGTTCAGGGCAAATTTGTGTGTAGTTCTACATTGGTACGTTCCAGTGAGACAGGGAGGTTATGGAGGGTACAGGTTCACCGCATATTTTTGTGGAGTTCTGCAGTGGTACGTTCCAGTGAGACAGGGAGGTTATGGACGGGTACAGGTTCAGGGCATATTTGTGTGGAGCTCTGCATTGGTACTTTCCAGTGAGACAGGGAGGTTATGGAGGATACAGGTTCATGGCAGATTTGTGTGGAGTTCTGCGGTGGGACGTTCCAGTGAGACAGGGAGGTTATGGACGTGTACATGTTCGGGGCATATTTCTGTGGAGTTCTGCATTGGTACATTCCAGTGAGACAGTGAAGTTATGGAGGGGTACAGGTTCAGGGCATATTTGTGTGGTGTTCTGCAATGGTACGTTCCAGTGTGACAGAGAGGTTATGGAGTGTACAGGTTCAGGGCATATTTGTGTGGAGGTCTGCAGTGGGACGTTCCAGTGAGACAGGGAGGTTAAGGTGGAGTACAGGTTCAGGGCATATTTGTGTGGATTTCTGCATTGGTACGTTCCAGTGAGACAGGGAGGTTATGGAGGGGTACAGGTTCAGGGCCTATTTGTGTGGAGTTCTGCAATGGTACGTTCCAGTGAGACAGGGAGGTTATGGAGGGGTACAGGTCCAGGGTATATTTGTGTGGAGTTCTGCGTTGGTACGTTCCAGGGTAACTGGGAGGTTATGGAGGGGTACAGGTTCAGGGCATATTTGTTTGGAGTTCTTCATTGGTACATTCCAGTGAGACAGGGAAATTATGGAGGGTACAGGTTCAGGGCATATTTGTGTGGAGTTCTGCAGTGGGACGTTCCAGTGAAACATGAGGTTATGGACGGGTACAGGTTCAGGGCACATTTGTGTGGAGCTCTGCATTGGTACGTTCAAGTGAGACAGGGAGGTTATGGAGGGGTACAGGTTCAGGGCAAATTTGTGTGTAGTTCTGCAGTGGGACGTTCCAGTGAGACATGAGGTTATGTACGGGTACAGGTTCAGGGCACATTTGTGTGGACTTCTGCATTGGTACTTTCCAGTGAGACCGGGAGGTTTTGGAGGGGTACAGGTTCAGGGCATATTTGTGAGGAGTTCTGCATTGGTACGTTCCAGTGAGACAGGGAGGTTATGGAGGGGTACAGGTTCAGGGCAAATTTGTGTGTTGTTCTGCATTGCTACATTCCAGTGAGACAGGGAGGTTATGGAGGGTACAGGTTCACCGCATATTTGTGTGGAGTTCTGCAGTGGTACGTTCCAGTGAGACAGGGAGGTTATGGACGGGTACAGGTTCAGGGCATATTTGTGTGGAGTTCTGCATTGTTACGTTCCAGTGAGACAGGGAGGTTATGGAGGGGTACAGGTTCAGGGCATATTTGTCTGGTGTTCTGCAATGGTACGTTCCAGTGTGACAGTGAGGTTATGGAGTGTACAGGTTCAGGGCATATTTGTGTGGAGTTCTGCAGGGACGTTCCAGTGAGACATGAGGTTATGGACAGGTACAGGTTCAGGGCACGTATGTGTGGACTTCCGCATTGGTACGTTCCAGTGAGACCGGGAGGTTATGGAGGGGTACAGGTTCAGGGCATATTTGTGTGGAATTCTGCATTGGTATGTTCCAGTGAGACAGTGCGGTAATGGAGTGGTACAGGTTCAGGGCAAATTTGTGTGGAGTTCTGCATTGGTACGTTCCAGTGAGACAGGGACGTTATGGAGGGTACAGGTTCAGGGCATATTTGTGTTGAGTTCTGCATTGGTACGTTCCAGTGAGACAGGGAGGTTATGGATGGTTACAGGTTCAGGGCATATTTGTGTGGAGTTCTGCATTGGTACTTTCCAGTGGGACAGGGAGGTTATGGAGGGTACCGGTTCATGGCATATTTGTGTGGATTTCTGCAATGGGACGTTCCAGTGAGACAGGGAGTTTATGGACGTGTACAGGTTCAGGGCCTATTTGTTTGGAATTCTGCATTGGTACGTTCCAGTGAGACAGGGAGGTTTTGGAGGGGTACAGGTTCAGGGCATATTTGTGTGGTGTTCTGCAATGGTTCGTTCCAGTGAGACAGGGAGGTTATGCACGGTACAGGATCAGGGCATATTTAAGTGCAGTTCGGCATTGGTGCGTTCCAGTGAGACAGGGAGTTTATGGAGGGTTACATTTTCAGGGCATATTTGTGTGGAGTTCTGCATTGGTATGTTCCAGTGAGACAGAGAGGTTATGGAGGGTACAGGTTCAGGGCATATTTGTGTGGAATCCTGCATTGGTACGTTCCAGTGAGACAGGGAGGTTTTGGAGGGGTACAGGTTAAGGGCATATTTGTTTGGAGTTCTGCATTGGTACGTTCCAGTGTGACTGGGAGGTTATGGAGGGTACACGTTCAGGGCATATTTGTGTGGAGTTCTGCATTTGTACGTTCCAGTGAGACAGGGAGGTTATGGAGGGTACAGGTTCAGGACAAATTTGAGTGTAGTTCTGCATTGGTACGTTCCAGTGAGACAGGGAGTTTATGGAGGTTACAGGTTCAGAGCATATTTGTGTGGAGTTCTGTTGTGGTACGTTCCAGTGAGACAGGGTGGTTATGGTGGAGTACAGGTTCAGGGCATATTTTTTTGGATTTCTGCATTGGTACGTTCCAGTGAGACAGTGAGGTTATGGAGGGGTACAGGTTCAGGGCATATTTGTGTGGAGTTCTGCAGTGGTACGTTCCAGTGAGACAGGGAGGTTAAGGTGGAGTACAGGCTCAGGGCATATTTGTGTGGATTTCTGCATTGGTACGTTCCAGTGAGACAGGGAGGTTATGGAGGGGTACAGGTCAGGGCATATTTGTGTGGAGCTCTGCATTGGTACGTTCCATTGAGACAGGGAGGTTATGGAGGGGTACAGGTTCAGGGCAAATTTGTGTGTAGTTCTGCAGTGGGACGTTCCAGTGAGACAGGGAGGTTATGGAGGGGTACAGGTTCAGGGCACATTTGTGTGGATTTCTGCATTGGTACGTTCCAGTGAGACAGGGAGGTTATGGAGGGGTACTGGTTCAGGGCATATTTGTGTGGAGCTCTGCATTGGTACGTTCCAGTGAGACAGGGAGGTTATGGAGGGGTACAGGTTCAGGGCAAATTTGTGTGTAGTTCTGCAGTGGGACGTTCCAGTGAGACATGAGGTTATGGACGGGTACAGGTTCAGGGCACATTTGTGTGGACTTCTGCATTGGTACGTTCCAGTGAGACCTGGAGGTTATGGAGGGGTACAGGTTCAGGGCATATTTGTGTGGAGTTCTGCATTGGTACGTTCCAGTGAGACAGGGATGTTATGGAGGGGTACAGGTTCAGGGCAAATTTGTGTGTAGTTCTACATTGGTACGTTCCAGTGAGACAGGGAGGTTATGGAGGGTACAGGTTCACCGCATATTTGTGTGGAGTTCTGCAGTGGTACGTTCCAGTGAGACAGGGAGGTTATGGACGGGTACAGGTTTAGGGCATATTTGTGTGGAGTTCTGCATTGGTACTTTCCAGTGAGACAGGGAGGTTATGGAGGATACAGGTTCATGGCAGATTTGTGTGGAGTTCTGCAGTGGGACGTTCCAGTGAGACAGGGAGGTTATGGACGTGTACATGCTCGGGGCATATTTGTGTGGAGTTCTGCATTGGTACATTCCAGTGAGACAGTGAAGTTATGGAGGGGTACAGGTTCAGGGCATATTTGTGTGGTGTTCTGCAATGGTACGTTCCAGTGTGACAGTGAGGTTATGGAGTGTACAGATTCAGGGCATATTTGTGTGGAGTTCTGCAGTGGGACGTTCCAGTGAGACAGGGAGGTTAAGGTGGAGTACAGGTTCAGGGCACATTTGTGTGGACTTCTGCATTGGTACGTTCCAGTGAGACCGGGAGGTTATGGAGGGGTACAGGTTCAGGGCATATTTGTGTGGAGTTCTGCATTGGTACGTTCCAGTGAGACAGGGATGTTATTGAGGGGTACAGGTTCAGGGCCTATTTGTGTGGTGTTCTGCAATGGTACGTTCCAGTGTGACAGTGAGGTTATGGAGTGTACAGGTTCAGGGCATATTTGTGTGGAGTTCTGCAGTGGGACGTTCCAGTGAGACAGGGAGGTTAAGGTGGAGTACAGGTTCAGGGCATATTTGTGTGGATTTCTGCATTGGTACGTTCCAGTGAGACAGGGAGGTTATGGAGGGGTACAGGTTCAGGGCCTATTTGTGTGGAGTTCTGCAATGGTACGTTCCAGTGAGACAGGGAGGTTATGGAGGGGCACAGATCCAGGGTATATTTGTGTGGAGTTCTGCGTTGGTACGTTCCAGGGTAACTGGGAGGTTATGGAGGGGTACAGGTTCAGGGCATATTTGTTTGGAGTTCTTCATTGGTACATTCCAGTGAGACAGGGATGTTATGGAGGGGTACAGGTTCAGGGCAAATTTGTGTGTAGTTCTACATTGGTACGTTCCAGTGAGACAGGGAGGTTATGGAGGGTACAGGTTCACCGCATATTTTTGTGGAGTTCTGCAGTGGTACGTTCCAGTGAGACAGGGAGGTTATGGACGGGTACAGGTTCAGGGCATATTTGTGTGGAGCTCTGCATTGGTACTGTCCAGTGAGACAGGGAGGTTATGGAGGATACAGGTTCATGGCAGATTTGTGTGGAGTTCTGCGGTGGGACGTTCCAGTGAGACAGGGAGGTTATGGACGTGTACATGTTCGGGGCATATTTCTGTGGAGTTCTGCATTGGTACATTCCAGTGAGACAGTGAAGTTATGGAGGGGTACAGGTTCAGGGCATATTTGTGTGGTGTTCTGCAATGGTACGTTCCAGTGTGACAGAGAGGTTATGGAGTGTACAGGTTCAGGGCATATTTGTGTGGAGGTCTGCAGTGGGACGTTCCAGTGAGACAGGGAGGTTAAGGTGGAGTACAGGTTCAGGGCATATTTGTGTGGATTTCTGCATTGGTACGTTCCAGTGAGACAGGGAGGTTATGGAGGGGTACAGGTTCAGGGCCTATTTGTGTGGAGTTCTGCAATGGTACGTTCCAGTGAGACAGGGAGGTTATGGAGGGGTACAGGTCCAGGGTATATTTGTGTGGAGTTCTGCGTTGGTACGTTCCAGGGTAACTGGGAGGTTATGGAGGGGTACAGGTTCAGGGCATATTTGTTTGGAGTTCTTCATTGGTACATTCCAGTGAGACAGGGAAGTTATGGAGGGTACAGGTTCAGGGCATATTTGTGTGGAGTTCTGCAGTGGGACGTTCCAGTGAAACATGAGGTTATGGACGGGTACAGGTTCAGGGCACATTTGTGTGGAGCTCTGCATTGGTACGTTCAAGTGAGACAGGGAGGTTATGGAGGGGTACAGGTTCAGGGCAAATTTGTGTGTAGTTCTGCAGTGGGACGTTCCAGTGAGACATGAGGTTATGTACGGGTACAGGTTCAGGGCACATTTGTGTGGACTTCTGCATTGGTACTTTCCAGTGAGACCGGGAGGTTTTGGAGGGGTACAGGTTCAGGGCATATTTGTGAGGAGTTCTGCATTGGTACGTTCCAGTGAGACAGGGAGGTTATGGAGGGGTACAGGTTCAGGGCAAATTTGTGTGTTGTTCTGCATTGCTACATTCCAGTGAGACAGGGAGGTTATGGAGGGTACAGGTTCACCGCATATTTGTGTGGAGTTCTGCAGTGGTACGTTCCAGTGAGACAGGGAGGTTATGGACGGGTACAGGTTCAGGGCATATTTGTGTGGTGTTCTGCAATGGTACGTTCCAGTGTGACAGGGATGTTATGGAGGGGTACAGGTTCAGGGCAAATTTGTGTGTAGTTCTACATTGGTACGTTCCAGTGAGACAGGGAAGTTATGGAGGGTACAGGTTCACCGCATATTTGTGTGGAGTTCTGCAGTGGTACGTTCCAGTGAGACAGGGAGGTTATGGACGGGTACAGGTTTAGGGCATATTTGTGTGGAGTTCTGCATTGGTACTTTCCAGTGAGACAGGGAGGTTATGGAGGATACAGGTTCATGGCAGATTTGTGTGGAGTTCTGCAGTGGGACGTTCCAGTGAGACAGGGAGGTTATGGACGTGTACATGTTCGGGGCATATTTGTGTGGAGTTCTGCATTGGTACATTCCAGTGAGACAGTGAAGTTATGGAGGGGTACAGGTTCAGGGCATATTTGTGTGGTGTTCTGCAATGGTACGTTCCAGTGTGACAGTGAGGTTATGGAGTGTACAGGTTCAGGGCATATTTGTGTGGAGTTCTGCAGTGGGACGTTCCAGTGAGACAGGGAGGTTAAGGTGGAGTACAGGTTCAGGGCACATTTGTGTGGACTTCTGCATTGGTACGTTCCAGTGAGACCGGGAGGTTATGGAGGGGTACAGGTTCAGGGCATATTTGTGTGGAGTTCTGCATTGGTACGTTCCAGTGAGACAGGGATGTTATTGAGGGGTACAGGTTCAGGGCCTATTTGTGTGGTGTTCTGCAATGGTACGTTCCAGTGTGACAGTGAGGTTATGGAGTGTACAGGTTCAGGGCATATTTGTGTGGAGTTCTGCAGTGGGACGTTCCAGTGAGACAGGGAGGTTAAGGTGGAGTACAGGTTCAGGGCATATTTGTGTGGATTTCTGCATTGGTACGTTCCAGTGAGACAGGGAGGTTATGGAGGGGTACAGGTTCAGGGCCTATTTGTGTGGAGTTCTGCAATGGTACGTTCCAGTGAGACAGGGAGGTTATGGAGGGGCACAGATCCAGGGTATATTTGTGTGGAGTTCTGCGTTGGTACGTTCCAGGGTAACTGGGAGGTTATGGAGGGGTACAGGTTCAGGGCATATTTGTTTGGAGTTCTTCATTGGTACATTCCAGTGAGACAGGGATGTTATGGAGGGGTACAGGTTCAGGGCAAATTTGTGTGTAGTTCTACATTGGTACGTTCCAGTGAGACAGGGAGGTTATGGAGGGTACAGGTTCACCGCATATTTTTGTGGAGTTCTGCAGTGGTACGTTCCAGTGAGACAGGGAGGTTATGGACGGGTACAGGTTCAGGGCATATTTGTGTGGAGCTCTGCATTGGTACTTTCCAGTGAGACAGGGAGGTTATGGAGGATACAGGTTCATGGCAGATTTGTGTGGAGTTCTGCGGTGGGACGTTCCAGTGAGACAGGGAGGTTATGGACGTGTACATGTTCGGGGCATATTTCTGTGGAGTTCTGCATTGGTACATTCCAGTGAGACAGTGAAGTTATGGAGGGGTACAGGTTCAGGGCATATTTGTGTGGTGTTCTGCAATGGTACGTTCCAGTGTGACAGAGAGGTTATGGAGTGTACAGGTTCAGGGCATATTTGTGTGGAGGTCTGCAGTGGGACGTTCCAGTGAGACAGGGAGGTTAAGGTGGAGTACAGGTTCAGGGCATATTTGTGTGGATTTCTGCATTGGTACGTTCCAGTGAGACAGGGAGGTTATGGAGGGGTACAGGTTCAGGGCCTATTTGTGTGGAGTTCTGCAATGGTACGTTCCAGTGAGACAGGGAGGTTATGGAGGGGTACAGGTCCAGGGTATATTTGTGTGGAGTTCTGCGTTGGTACGTTCCAGGGTAACTGGGAGGTTATGGAGGGGTACAGGTTCAGGGCATATTTGTTTGGAGTTCTTCATTGGTACATTCCAGTGAGACAGGGAAATTATGGAGGGTACAGGTTCAGGGCATATTTGTGTGGAGTTCTGCAGTGGGACGTTCCAGTGAAACATGAGGTTATGGACGGGTACAGGTTCAGGGCACATTTGTGTGGAGCTCTGCATTGGTACGTTCAAGTGAGACAGGGAGGTTATGGAGGGGTACAGGTTCAGGGCAAATTTGTGTGTAGTTCTGCAGTGGGACGTTCCAGTGAGACATGAGGTTATGTACGGGTACAGGTTCAGGGCACATTTGTGTGGACTTCTGCATTGGTACTTTCCAGTGAGACCGGGAGGTTTTGGAGGGGTACAGGTTCAGGGCATATTTGTGAGGAGTTCTGCATTGGTACGTTCCAGTGAGACAGGGAGGTTATGGAGGGGTACAGGTTCAGGGCAAATTTGTGTGTTGTTCTGCATTGCTACATTCCAGTGAGACAGGGAGGTTATGGAGGGTACAGGTTCACCGCATATTTGTGTGGAGTTCTGCAGTGGTACGTTCCAGTGAGACAGGGAGGTTATGGACGGGTACAGGTTCAGGGCATATTTGTGTGGAGTTCTGCATTGTTACGTTCCAGTGAGACAGGGAGGTTATGGAGGGGTACAGGTTCAGGGCATATTTGTCTGGTGTTCTGCAATGGTACGTTCCAGTGTGACAGTGAGGTTATGGAGTGTACAGGTTCAGGGCATATTTGTGTGGAGTTCTGCAGGGACGTTCCAGTGAGACATGAGGTTATGGACAGGTACAGGTTCAGGGCACGTGTGTGTGGACTTCCGCATTGGTACGTTCCAGTGAGACCGGGAGGTTATGGAGGGGTACAGGTTCAGGGCATATTTGTGTGGAATTCTGCATTGGTATGTTCCAGTGAGACAGTGCGGTAATGGAGTGGTACAGGTTCAGGGCAAATTTGTGTGGAGTTCTGCATTGGTACGTTCCAGTGAGACAGGGACGTTATGGAGGGTACAGGTTCAGGGCATATTTCTGTGGAGTTCATCAGTTGTACGTTCCAGTGAGACAGGGAAGTTATGGCGGGGTACAGGTTCTGGGCATATTTGTGTGGTGTTCTGCAATGGTTCGTTCCAGTGAGACAGGGAGGTTATGCACGGTACAGGATCAGGGCATATTTGAGTGCAGTTCGGCATTGGTGCGTTCCAGTGAGACAGGGAGTTTATGGAGGGTTACATTTTCAGGGCATATTTGTGTGGAGTTCTGCATTGGTATGTTCCAGTGAGACAGAGAGGTTATGGAGGGTACAGGTTCAGGGCATATTTGTATGGAATCCTGCATTGGTACGTTCCAGTGAGACAGGGAGGTTATGGAGGGTACACGTTCAGGGCATATTTGTGTGGAGTTCTGCATTGGTAAGTTCCAGTGAGACAGGGAGGTTATGGAGGGTACAGGTTCAGGACAAATTTGAGTGTAGTTCTGCATTGGTACGTTCCAGTGAGACAGGGAGTTTATGGAGGTTACAGGTTCAGAGCATATTTGTGTGGAGTTCTGCAGTGGTACGTTCCAGTGAGACAGGGTGGTTATGGTGGAGTACAGGTTCAGGGCATATTTTTTTGGATTTCTGCATTGGTACGTTCCAGTGAGACAGTGAGGTTATGGAGGGGTACAGGTTCAGGGCATATTTGTGTGGAGTTCTGCAGTGGTACGTTCCAGTGAGACAGGGTGGTTAAGGTGGAGTACAGGCTCAGGGCATATTTGTGTGGATTTCTGCATTGGTACGTTCCAGTGAGACAGGGAGGTTATGGAGGGGTACAGGTCAGGGCATATTTGTGTGGAGCTCTGCATTGGTACGTTCCATTGAGACAGGGAGGTTATGGAGGGGTGCAGGTTCAGGGCAAATTTGTGTGTAGTTCTGCAGTGGGACGTTCCAGTGAGACAGTGAGGTTATGGAGGGGTACAGGTTCAGGGCACATTTGTGTGGATTTCTGCATTGGTACGTTCCAGTGAGACAGGGAGGTTATGGAGGGGTACAGGTTCAGGGCAAATTTGTGTGTAGTTCTGCAGTGGGACGTTCCTGTGAGACATGAGGTTATGGACGGGTACAGGTTCAGGGCACATTTGTGTGGACTTCTGCATTGGTACGTTCCAGTGAGACCTGGAGGTTATGGAGGGGTACAGGTTCACCGCATATTTGTGTGGAGTTCTGCAGTGGTACGTTCCAGTGAGACAGGGAGGTTATGGACGGGTACAGGTTCAGGGCATATTTGTGTGGAGTTCTGCATTGGTACTTTCCAGTGAGACAGGGAGGTTATGGAGGATACAGGTTCATGGCAGATTTGTGTGGAGTTCTGCAGTGGGACGTTCCAGTGAGACAGGGAGGTTATGGACGTGTACATGTTCGGGGCATATTTGTGTGGAGTTCTGCATTGGTACATTCCAGTGAGACAGTGAAGTTATGGAGGGGTACAGGTTCAGGGCATATTTGTGTGGTGTTCTGCAATGGTACGTTCCAGTGTGACTGTGAGGTTATGGAGTGTACAGGTTCAGGGCATATTTGTGTGGAGTTCTGCAGTGGGACGTTCCAGTGAGACAGGGAGGTTAAGGTGGAGTACAGGTTCAGGGCACATTTGTGTGGACTTCTGCATTGGTACGTTCCAGTGAGACCGGGAGGTTATGGAGGGGTACAGGTTCAGGGCATATTTGTGTGGAGTTCTGCATTGGTACGTTCCAGTGAGACAGGGATGTTATTGAGGGGTACAGGTTCAGGGCCTATTTGTGTGGTGTTCTGCAATGGTACGTTCCAGTGTGACAGTGAGGTTATGGAGTGTACAGGTTCAGGGCATATTTGTGTGGAGTTCTGCAGTGGGACGTTCCAGTGAGACAGGGAGGTTAAGGTGGAGTACAGGTTCAGGGCATATTTGTGTGGATTTCTGCATTGGTACGTTCCAGTGAGACAGGGAGGTTATGGAGGGGTACAGGTTCAGGGCCTATTTGTGTGGAGTTCTGCAATGGTACGTTCCAGTGAGACAGGGAGGTTATGGAGGGGCACAGGTCCAGGGTATATTTGTGTGGAGTTCTGCGTTGGTACGTTCCAGGGTAACTGGGAGGTTATGGAGGGGTACAGGTTCAGGGCATATTTGTTTGGAGTTCTTCATTCGTACATTCCAGTGAGACAGGGATGTTATGGAGGGGTACAGGTTCAGGGCATATTTGTGTGGTGTTCTGCAATGGTACGTTCCAGTGTGACAGAGAGGTTATGGAGTGTACAGGTTCAGGGCATATTTGTGTGGAGTTCTGCAGTGGGACGTTCCAGTGAGACAGGGAGGTTAAGGTGGAGTACAGGTTCAGGGCATATTTGTGTGGATTTCTGCATTGGTACGTTCCAGTGAGACAGGGAGGTTATGGAGGGGTACAGGTTCAGGGCCTATTTGTGTGGAGCTCTGCAATGGTACGTTCCAGTGAGACAGGGAGGTTATGGAGGGGTACAGGTCCAGGGTATATTTGTGTGGAGTTCTGCGTTGGTACGTTCCAGGGTAACTGGGAGGTTATGGAGGGGTACAGGTTCAGGGCATATTTGTTTGGAGTTCTTCATTGGTACATTCCAGTGAGACAGGGAAGTTATGGAGGGAACAGGTTCAGGGCATATTTATGTGGAGTTCTGCAGTGGGACGTTCCAGTGAAAAATGAGGTTATGGACGGGTACAGGTTCAGGGCACATTTGTGTGGAGCTCTGCATTCGTACGTTCAAGTGAGACAGGGAGGTTATGGAGGGGTACAGGTTCAGGGCAAATTTGTGTGTAGTTCTGCAGTGGGACGTTCCAGTGAGACATGAGGTTATGTACGGGTACAGGTTCAGGGCACATTTGTGTGGACTTCTGCATTGGTACGTTCCAGTGAGACCGGGAGGTTTTGGAGGGGTACAGGTTCAGGGCATATTTGTGAGGAGTTCTGCATTGGTACGTTCCAGTGAGACAGGGAGGTTATGGAGGGGTACAGGTTCAGGGCAAATTTGTGTGTTGTTCTGCATTGCTACGTTCCAGTGAGACAGGGAGGTTATGGAGGGTACAGGTTCACCGCATATTTGTGTGGAGTTCTGCAGTGGTACGTTCCAGTGAGACAGGGAGGTTATGGACGGGTACAGGTTCAGGGCATATTTGTGTGGAGTTCTGCATTGTTACGTTCCAGTGAGACAGGGAGGTTATGGAGGGGTACAGGTTCAGGGCATATTTGTCTGGTGTTCTGCAATGGTACTTTCCAGTGTGACAGTGAGGTTATGGAGTGTACAGGTTCAGGGCATATTTGTGTGGAGTTCTGCAGTGGGACGTTCCAGTGAGACATGAGGTTATGGACAGGTACAGGTTCAGGGCACGTATGTGTGGACTTCCGCATTGGTACGTTCCAGTGAGACCGGGAGGTTATGGAGGGGTACAGGTTCAGGGCATATTTGTGTGGAATTCTGCATTGGTATGTTCCAGTGAGACAGTGCGGTAATGGAGTGGTACAGGTTCAGGGCAAATTTGTGTGGAGTTCTGCATTGGTACGTTCCAGTGAGACAGGGACGTTATGGAGGGTACAGGTTCAGGGCATATTTCTGTGGAGTTCATCAGTTGTACGTTCCAGTGAGACAGGGAAGTTATGGCGGGGTACAGGTTCTGGGCATATTTGTGTGGAGTTCTGCATTGGTACGTTCCAGTGAGACAGGGAGGTTATGGAGGGGTACAGGTTCAGGGCATATTTGTGTGGTGTTCTGCAATGGTACGTTCCAGTGAGACAGTGAGGTTATGGAGGGTACAGGTTCAGGGCATATTTGTGTGGAGTTCTGCGTTGGGACGTTCCAGTGAGACTGGGAGGTTAACGTGGAGAACAGGTTCAGGTCATATTTGTGTGGATTTCTGCATTGGTACGGTCCAGTGAGACAAGGACTTTCTGGGTGGGTACGGGTTCAGGGCATATTTGTGTGGAATTCTGCATTGGTACGTTCCAGTGAGATAGGGAGGTTATGGAGGGTACAGGTTCAGGGCATATTTGTGTGGAGTTCTGCAGTGATACGTTCCAGTGAGACAGGGAGGTTATGGAGGGGTACAGTTTCAGGGCATATTTGTGTGGAGTTCTGCAATGGTACGTTCCAGTGAGACAGGGAGGTTATGGAGGGTACAAGTTCAGGGCATATTTGTGTGGAGTTCTGCATTGGTACGTTCCAGTGAGACAGGGAGGTTATGGATGGGTACAGGTTCAGGGCATATTTGTGTGGAGTTCTGCATTGGTACTTTCCAGTGTGACAGGGAGGTTATGGAGGGTACCGGTTCAGGGCATATATGTGTGGAATTCTGCAGTGGGACGTTCCAGTGAGACCGGGGGTTTATGGACGTGTACAGGTTCAGGGCCTATTTGTGTGGAATTCTGCATTGGTACGTTCCAGTGAGACAGGGAGGTTTTGGAGGGGTACAGGTTCAGGGAATATTTGTCTGGTGTTCTGCAATGGTTCGCTCCAGTGAGACAGGGAGGTTATGCACGGTACAGGATCAGGGCATATTTGAGTGGAGTTCGGCATTGGTGCGTTCCAGTGAGACAGGGAGTTTATGGAGGGTACAGGTTCAGGGCATATTTGTGTGGAGTTCTGCATTGGTATGTTCCAGTGAGAAAAGGAGGATATGGGCGGGTACAGTTTCAAGGCATATTTGTGTGGAATTCTGCATTGGTACCTTCCAGTGAGACAGGGAGGTTATGGAGGTTAGAGGTTCAGGGCATATTTGTGTGGAATCCGGCATTGGTACGTTCCAGTGAGACAGGGTGGTTTTGCAGGGGTACAGGTTAAGGGCATATTTGTTTGGAGTTCTGCATTGGTACGTTCCAGTGTGTCTGGGAGGTTATGGAGGGTACACGTTCAGGACATATTTGTGTGGAGTTCTGCATTGGTACGTTCCAGTAAGACAGGGAGGTTATGGAGGGTACAGGTTCAGGGCATATTTGTGTGGAGTTCTGCAGTGGTACATTCCAGTGAGACAAGGAGGTTATGGAGAGGTACAGGTTCAGGGCAAAATTGTGTGGAGTTCTGCATTGGTCCATTCCAGTGAGACAAGGAGGTTCTGGGTGGGTACAGGTTCAGGGCATATTTGTGTGGAATTCTGCATTGGTACGTTCCAGTGAAACAGGGAGGTTATGGAGGGTACAGGTTCAGGGCATATTTGTGTGGAGTTCTGCAATGGTACGTTCCAGTGAGACAGGGAGGTTATGGAGGGGTACAGGTTCAGGGTATATTTGTGTGGAGTTCTGCGTTGGTACGTTCCAGGGTAACTGGGAGGTTATGGAGGGGTACATATTCAGGGCATATTTGTTTGGAGTTCTTCATTGGTACATTCCAGTGAGACAGGGAAGTTATGGAGGGGTACAGGTTCAGGGCATATTTGTGTGGAGTTCTGCATTGGTACGTTCCAGTGAGACAGGGACGTTATGGAGGTGTACAGGTTCAGGGCAAATTTGTGCGTAGTTCTGCATTGGTACGTTCCAGTGAGACAGGGAGGTTATGGAGGGTACAGGTTCACCGCATATTTCTGTGGAGTTCTGCAGTGGTACGTTCAGGTAAGACATGGAGGTTATGGACGCATACAGGTTCAGGGCATATTTGCGTGGAGTTCTGCATTGGTACTTTCCAGTGAGACAGGGAGGTTATGGAGGATACAGGTTCATGGCAGATTTGTGTGGAGTTCTGCAGTGGGACGTTCCAGTGAGACAGGGAGGTTATGGACGTGTACATGTTCGGGGCATATTTGTGTGGAGTTCTGCATTGGTACATTCCAGTGAGACAGTGAAGTTATGGAGGGTTACATTTTCAGGGCATATTTGTGTGGAGTTCTGCATTGGTATGTTCCAGTGAGACAGAGAGGTTATGGAGGGTACAGGTTCAGGGCATATTTGTGTGGAATCCTGCATTGGTACGTTCCAGTGAGACAGGGAGGTTATGGAGGGTACACGTTCAGGGCATATTTGTGTGGAGTTCTGCATTGGTAAGTTCCAGTGAGACAGGGAGGTTATGGAGGGTACAGGTTCAGGACAAATTTGAGTGTAGTTCTGCATTGGTACGTTCCAGTGAGACAGGGAGTTTATGGAGGTTACAGGTTCAGAGCATATTTGTGTGGAGTTCTGCAGTGGTACGTTCCAGTGAGACAGGGTGGTTATGGTGGAGTACAGGTTCAGGGCATATTTTTTTGGATTTCTGCATTGGTACGTTCCAGTGAGACAGTGAGGTTATGGAGGGGTACAGGTTCAGGGCATATTTGTGTGGAGTTCTGCAGTGGTACGTTCCAGTGAGACAGGGTGGTTAAGGTGGAGTACAGGCTCAGGGCATATTTGTGTGGATTTCTGCATTGGTACGTTCCAGTGAGACAGGGAGGTTATGGAGGGGTACAGGTCAGGGCATATTTGTGTGGAGCTCTGCATTGGTACGTTCCATTGAGACAGGGAGGTTATGGAGGGGTGCAGGTTCAGGGCAAATTTGTGTGTAGTTCTGCAGTGGGACGTTCCAGTGAGACAGTGAGGTTATGGAGGGGTACAGGTTCAGGGCACATTTGTGTGGATTTCTGCATTGGTACGTTCCAGTGAGACAGGGAGGTTATGGAGGGGTACAGGTTCAGGGCAAATTTGTGTGTAGTTCTGCAGTGGGACGTTCCAGTGAGACATGAGGTTATGGACGGGTACAGGTTCAGGGCACATTTGTGTGGACTTCTGCATTGGTACGTTCCAGTGAGACCTGGAGGTTATGGAGGGGTACAGGTTCACCGCATATTTGTGTGGAGTTCTGCAGTGGTACGTTCCAGTGAGACAGGGAGGTTATGGACGGGTACAGGTTCAGGGCATATTTGTGTGGAGTTCTGCATTGGTACTTTCCAGTGAGACAGGGAAGTTATGGAGGATACAGGTTCATGGCAGATTTGTGTGGAGTTCTGCAGTGGGACGTTCCAGTGAGACAGGGAGGTTATGGACGTGTACATGTTCGGGGCATATTTGTGTGGAGTTCTGCATTGGTACATTCCAGTGAGACAGTGAAGTTATGGAGGGGTACAGGTTCAGGGCATATTTGTGTGGTGTTCTGCAATGGTACGTTCCAGTGTGACAGTGAGGTTATGGAGTGTACAGGTTCAGGGCATATTTGTGTGGAGTTCTGCAGTGGGACGTTCCAGTGAGACATGGAGGTTAAGGTGGAGTACAGGTTCAGGGCACATTTGTGTGGACTTCTGCATTGGTACGTTCCAGTGAGACCGGGAGGTTATGGAGGGGTACAGGTTCAGGGCATATTTGTGTGGAGTTCTGCATTGGTACGTTCCAGTGAGACAGGGATGTTATTGAGGGGTACAGGTTCAGGGCCTATTTGTGTGGTGTTCTGCAATGGTACGTTCCAGTGTGACAGTGAGGTTATGGAGTGTACAGGTTCAGGGCATATTTGTGTGGAGTTCTGCAGTGGGACGTTCCAGTGAGACAGGGAGGTTAAGGTGGAGTACAGGTTCAGGGCATATTTGTGTGGATTTCTGCATTGGTACGTTCCAGTGAGACAGGGAGGTTATGGAGGGGTACAGGTTCAGGGCCTATTTGTGTGGAGTTCTGCAATGGTACGTTCCAGTGAGACAGGGAGGTTATGGAGTGGCACAGGTCCAGGGTATATTTGTGTGGAGTTCTGCGTTGGTACGTTCCAGGGTAACTGGGAGGTTATGGAGGGGTACAGGTTCAGGGCATATTTGTTTGGAGTTCTTCATTCGTACATTCCAGTGAGACAGGGATGTTATGGAGGGGTACAGGTTCAGGGCATATTTGTGTGGTGTTCTGCAATGGTACGTTCCAGTGTGACAGAGAGGTTATGGAGTGTACAGGTTCAGGGCATATTTGTGTGGAGTTCTGCAGTGGGACGTTCCAGTGAGACAGGGAGGTTAAGGTGGAGTACAGGTTCAGGGCATATTTGTGTGGATTTCTGCATTGGTACGTTCCAGTGAGACAGGGAGGTTATGGAGGGGTACAGGTTCAGGGCCTATTTGTGTGGAGTTCTGCAATGGTACGTTCCAGTGAGACAGGGAGGTTATGGAGGGGTACAGGTCCAGGGTATATTTGTGTGGAGTTCTGCGTTGGTACGTTCCAGGGTAACTGGGAGGTTATGGAGGGGTACAGGTTCAGGGCATATTTGTTTGGAGTTCTTCATTGGTACATTCCAGTGAGACAGGGAAGTTATGGAGGGTACAGGTTCAGGGCATATTTATGTGGAGTTCTGCAGTGGGACGTTCCAGTGAAAAATGAGGTTATGGACGGGTACAGGTTCAGGGCACATTTGTGTGGAGCTCTGCATTGGTACGTTCAAGTGAGACAGGGAGGTTATGGAGGGGTACAGGTTCAGGGCAAATTTGTGTGTAGTTCTGCAGTGGGACGTTCCAGTGAGACATGAGGTTATGTACGGGTACAGGTTCAGGGCACATTTGTGTGGACTTCTGCATTGGTACGTTCCAGTGAGACCGGGAGGTTTTGGAGGGGTACAGGTTCAGGGCATATTTGTGAGGAGTTCTGCATTGGTACGTTCCAGTGAGACAGGGAGGTTATGGAGGGGTACAGGTTCAGGGCAAATTTGTGTGTTGTTCTGCATTGCTACGTTCCAGTGAGACAGGGAGGTTATGGAGGGTACAGGTTCACCGCATATTTGTGTGGAGTTCTGAAGTGGTACGTTCCAGTGAGACAGGGAGGTTATGGACGGGTACAGGTTCAGGGCATATTTGTGTGGAGTTCTGCATTGTTACGTTCCAGTGAGACAGGGAGGTTATGGAGGGGTACAGGTTCAGGGCATATTTGTCTGGTGTTCTGCAATGGTACTTTCCAGTGTGACAGTGAGGTTATGGAGTGTACAGGTTCAGGGCATATTTGTGTGGAGTTCTGCAGTGGGACGTTCCAGTGAGACATGAGGTTATGGACAGGTACAGGTTCAGGGCACGTATGTGTG
Source organism: Hemitrygon akajei (assembly GCF_048418815.1). Lineage (NCBI taxonomy): Eukaryota > Metazoa > Chordata > Chondrichthyes > Myliobatiformes > Dasyatidae > Hemitrygon > Hemitrygon akajei. The sequence continues at coordinate 2,246,471 of NW_027331979.1, read as the reverse complement.
GACTTCCGCATTGGTACGTTCCAGTGAGACCGGGAGGTTATGGAGGGGTACAGGTTCAGGGCATATTTGTGTGGAATTCTGCATTGGTATGTTCCAGTGAGACAGTGCGGTAATGGAGTGGTACAGGTTCAGGGCAAATTTGTGTGGAGTTCTGCATTGGTACGTTCCAGTGAGACAGGGACGTTATGGAGGGTACAGGTTCAGGGCATATTTCTGTGGAGTTCATCAGTTGTACGTTCCAGTGAGACAGGGAAGTTATGGCGGGGTACAGGTTCTGGGCATATTTGTGTGGAGTTCTGCATTGGTACGTTCCAGTGAGACAGGGAGGTTATGGAGGGGTACAGGTTCAGGGCATATTTGTGTGGTGTTCTGCAATGGTACGTTCCAGTGAGACAGTGAGGTTATGGAGGGTACAGGTTCAGGGCATATTTGTGTGGAGTTCTGCGTTGGGACGTTCCAGTGAGACTGGGAGGTTAACGTGGAGAACAGGTTCAGGTCATATTTGTGTGGATTTCTGCATTGGTACGGTCCAGTGAGACAAGGACTTTCTGGGTGGGTACAGGTTCAGGGCATATTTGTGTGGAATTCTGCATTGGTACGTTCCAGTGAGATAGGGAGGTTATGGAGGGTACAGGTTCAGGGCATATTTGTGTGGAGTTCTGCAGTGATACGTTCCAGTGAGACAGGGAGGTTATGGAGGGGTACAGTTTCAGGGCATATTTGTGTGGAGTTCTGCAATGGTACGTTCCAGTGAGACAGGGAGGTTATGGAGGGTACAAGTTCAGGGCATATTTGTGTGGAGTTCTGCATTGGTACGTTCCAGTGAGACAGGGAGGTTATGGATGGGTACAGGTTCAGGGCATATTTGTGTGGAGTTCTGCATTGGTACTTTCCAGTGTGACAGGGAGGTTATGGAGGGTACCGGTTCAGGGCATATTTGTGTGGAATTCTGCAGTGGGACGTTCCAGTGAGACCGGGGGTTTATGGACGTGTACAGGTTCAGGGCCTATTTGTGTGGAATTCTGCATTGGTACGTTCCAGTGAGACAGGGAGGTTTTGGAGGGGTACAGGTTCAGGGAATATTTGTCTGGTGTTCTGCAATGGTTCGCTCCAGTGAGACAGGGAGGTTATGCACGGTACAGGATCAGGGCATATTTGAGTGGAGTTCGGCATTGGTGCGTTCCAGTGAGACAGGGAGTTTATGGAGGGTACAGGTTCAGGGCATATTTGTGTGGAGTTCTGCATTGGTATGTTCCAGTGAGAAAAGGAGGATATGGGCGGGTACAGGTTCAAGGCATATTTGTGTGGAATTCTGCATTGGTACCTTCCAGTGAGACAGGGAGGTTATGGAGGGTAGAGGTTCAGGGCATATTTGTGTGGAATCCGGCATTGGTACGTTCCAGTGAGACAGGGTGGTTTTGCAGGGGTACAGGTTAAGGGCATATTTGTTTGGAGTTCTGCATTGGTACGTTCCAGTGTGTCTGGGAGGTTATGGAGGGTACACGTTCAGGACATATTTGTGTGGAGTTCTGCATTGGTACGTTCCAGTAAGACAGGGAGGTTATGGAGGGTACAGGTTCAGGGCATATTTGTGTGGAGTTCTGCAGTGGTACATTCCAGTGAGACAAGGAGGTTATGGAGAGGTACAGGTTCAGGGCAAAATTGTGTGGAGTTCTGCATTGGTCCATTCCAGTGAGACAAGGAGGTTCTGGGTGGGTACAGGTTCAGGGCATATTTGTGTGGAATTCTGCATTGGTACGTTCCAGTGAAACAGGGAGGTTATGGAGGGTACAGGTTCAGGGCACATTTGTGTGGAGCTCTGCATTGGTACGTTCAAGTGAGACAGGGAGGTTATGGAGGGGTACAGGTTCAGGGCAAATTTGTGTGTAGTTCTGCATTGGTACGTTCCAGTGAGACAGGGACGTTATGGAGGTGTACAGGTTCAGGGCAAATTTGTGCGTAGTTCTGCATTGGTACGTTCCAGTGAGACAGGGAGGTTATGGAGGGTACAGGTTCACCGCATATTTCTGTGGAGTTCTGCAGTGGTACGTTCAGGTAAGACATGGAGGTTATGGACGCATACAGGTTCAGGGCATATTTGCGTGGAGTTCTGCATTGGTACTTTCCAGTGAGACAGGGAGGTTATGGAGGATACAGGTTCATGGCAGATTTGTGTGGAGTTCTGCAGTGGGACGTTCCAGTGAGACAGGGAGGTTATGGACGTGTACATGTTCGGGGCATATTTGTGTGGAGTTCTGCATTGGTACATTCCAGTGAGACAGTGAAGTTATGGAGGGGTACAGGTTCAGGGCATATTTGTGTGGTGTTCTGCAATGGTACGTTCCAGTGTGACAGTGAGGTTATGGAGTGTACAGGTTCAGGGCATATTTGTGTGGAGTTCTGCAGTGGGACGTTCCAGTGAGACAGGGAGGTTAAGGTGGAGTACAGGTTCAGGGCACATTTGTGTGGACTTCTGCATTGGTACGTTCCAGTGAGACATGGAGGTTATGGAGGGGTACAGGTTCAGGGCATATTTGTGTGGAGTTCTGCATTGGTACGTTCCAGTGAGACAGGGATGTTATTGAGGGGTACAGGTTCAGGGCCTATTTGTGTGGTGTTCTGCAATGGTACGTTCCAGTGTGACAGTGAGGTTATGGAGTGTACAGGTTCAGGGCATATTTGTGTGGAGTTCTGCAGTGGGACGTTCCAGTGAGACAGGGAGGTTAAGGTGGAGTACAGGTTCAGGGCATATTTGTGTGGATTTCTGCATTGGTACGTTCCAGTGAGACAGGGAGGTTATGGAGGGGTACAGGTTCAGGGCCTATTTGTGTGGAGTTCTGCAATGGTACGTTCCAGTGAGACAGGGAGGTTATGGAGGGGCACAGGTCCAGGGTATATTTGTGTGGAGTTCTGCGTTGGTACGTTCCAGGGTAACTGGGAGGTTATGGAGGGGTACAGGTTCAGGGCATATTTGTTTGGAGTTCTTCATTCGTACATTCCAGTGAGACAGGGATGTTATGGAGGGGTACAGGTTCAGGGCAAATTTGTGTGTAGTTCTACATTGGTACGTTCCAGTGAGACAGGGAGGTTATGGAGGGTACAGGTTCACCGCATATTTTTGTGGAGTTCTGCAGTGGTACGTTCCAGTGAGACAGGGAGGTTATGGACGGGTACAGGTTCAGGGCATATTTGTGTGGAGCTCTGCATTGGTACTTTCCAGTGAGACAGGGAGGTTATGGAGGATACAGGTTCATGGCAGATTTGTGTGGAGTTCTGCGGTGGGACGTTCCAGTGAGACAGGGAGGTTATGGACGTGTACATGTTCGGGGCATATTTCTGTGGAGTTCTGCATTGGTACATTCCAGTGAGACAGTGAAGTTATGGAGGGGTACAGGTTCAGGGCATATTTGTGTGGTGTTCTGCAATGGTACGTTCCAGTGTGACAGAGAGGTTATGGAGTGTACAGGTTCAGGGCATATTTGTGTGGAGTTCTGCAGTGGGACGTTCCAGTGAGACAGGGAGGTTAAGGTGGAGTACAGGTTCAGGGCATATTTGTGTGGATTTCTGCATTGGTACGTTCCAGTGAGACAGGGAGGTTATGGAGGGGTACAGGTTCAGGGCCTATTTGTGTGGAGTTCTGCAATGGTACGTTCCAGTGAGACAGGGAGGTTATGGAGGGGTACAGGTCCAGGGTATATTTGTGTGGAGTTCTGCGTTGGTACGTTCCAGGGTAACTGGGAGGTTATGGAGGGGTACAGGTTCAGGGCATATTTGTTTGGAGTTCTTCATTGGTACATTCCAGTGAGACAGGGAAGTTATGGAGGGTACAGGTTCAGGGCATATTTGTGTGGAGTTCTGCAGTGGGACGTTCCAGTGAAACATGAGGTTATGGACGGGTACAGGTTCAGGGCACATTTGTGTGGAGCTCTGCATTGGTACGTTCAAGTGAGACAGGGAGGTTATGGAGGGGTACAGGTTCAGGGCAAATTTGTGTGTAGTTCTGCAGTGGGACGTTCCAGTGAGACATGAGGTTATGTACGGGTACAGGTTCAGGGCACATTTGTGTGGACTTCTGCATTGGTACGTTCCAGTGAGACCGGGAGGTTTTGGAGGGGTACAGGTTCAGGGCATATTTGTGAGGAGTTCTGCATTGGTACGTTCCAGTGAGACAGGGAGGTTATGGAGGGGTACAGGTTCAGGGCCTATTTGTGTGGAGTTCTGCAATGGTACGTTCCAGTGAGACAGGGAGGTTATGGAGGGGCACAGGTCCAGGGTATATTTGTGTGGAGTTCTGCGTTGGTACGTTCCAGGGTAACTGGGAGGTTATGGAGGGGTACAGGTTCAGGGCATATTTGTTTGGAGTTCTTCATTCGTACATTCCAGTGAGACAGGGATGTTATGGAGGGGTACAGGTTCAGGGCAAATTTGTGTGTAGTTCTACATTGGTACGTTCCAGTGAGACAGGGAGGTTATGGAGGGTACAGGTTCACCGCATATTTTTGTGGAGTTCTGCAGTGGTACGTTCCAGTGAGACAGGGAGGTTATGGACGGGTACAGGTTCAGGGCATATTTGTGTGGAGCTCTGCATTGGTACTTTCCAGTGAGACAGGGAGGTTATGGAGGATACAGGTTCATGGCAGATTTGTGTGGAGTTCTGCGGTGGGACGTTCCAGTGAGACAGGGAGGTTATGGACGTGTACATGTTCGGGGCATATTTCTGTGGAGTTCTGCATTGGTACATTCCAGTGAGACAGTGAAGTTATGGAGGGGTACAGGTTCAGGGCATATTTGTGTGGTGTTCTGCAATGGTACGTTCCAGTGTGACAGAGAGGTTATGGAGTGTACAGGTTCAGGGCATATTTGTGTGGAGTTCTGCAGTGGGACGTTCCAGTGAGACAGGGAGGTTAAGGTGGAGTACAGGTTCAGGGCATATTTGTGTGGATTTCTGCATTGGTACGTTCCAGTGAGACAGGGAGGTTATGGAGGGGTACAGGTTCAGGGCCTATTTGTGTGGAGTTCTGCAATGGTACGTTCCAGTGAGACAGGGAGGTTATGGAGGGGTACAGGTCCAGGGTATATTTGTGTGGAGTTCTGCGTTGGTACGTTCCAGGGTAACTGGGAGGTTATGGAGGGGTACAGGTTCAGGGCATATTTGTTTGGAGTTCTTCATTGGTACATTCCAGTGAGACAGGGAAGTTATGGAGGGTACAGGTTCAGGGCATATTTGTGTGGAGTTCTGCAGTGGGACGTTCCAGTGAAACATGAGGTTATGGACGGGTACAGGTTCAGGGCACATTTGTGTGGAGCTCTGCATTGGTACGTTCAAGTGAGACAGGGAGGTTATGGAGGGGTACAGGTTCAGGGCAAATTTGTGTGTAGTTCTGCAGTGGGACGTTCCAGTGAGACATGAGGTTATGTACGGGTACAGGTTCAGGGCACATTTGTGTGGACTTCTGCATTGGTACGTTCCAGTGAGACCGGGAGGTTTTGGAGGGGTACAGGTTCAGGGCATATTTGTGAGGAGTTCTGCATTGGTACGTTCCAGTGAGACAGGGAGGTTATGGAGGGGTACAGGTTCAGGGCAAATTTGTGTGTTGTTCTGCATTGCTACGTTCCAGTGAGACAGGGAGGTTATGGAGGGTACAGGTTCACCGCATATTTGTGTGGAGTTCTGCAGTGGTACGTTCCAGTGAGACAGGGAGGTTATGGACGGGTACAGGTTCAGGGCATATTTGTGTGGAGTTCTGCATTGTTACGTTCCAGTGAGACAGGGAGGTTATGGAGGGGTACAGGTTCAGGGCATATTTGTCTGGTGTTCTGCAATGGTACGTTCCAGTGTGACAGTGAGGTTATGGAGTGTACAGGTTCAGGGCATATTTGTGTGGAGTTCTGCAGTGGGACGTTCCAGTGAGACATGAGGTTATGGACAGGTACAGGTTCAGGGCACGTATGTGTGGACTTCCGCATTGGTACGTTCCAGTGAGACCGGGAGGTTATGGAGGGGTACAGGTTCAGGGCATATTTGTGTGGAATTCTGCATTGGTATGTTCCAGTGAGACAGTGCGGTAATGGAGTGGTACAGGTTCAGGGCAAATTTGTGTGGAGTTCTGCATTGGTACGTTCCAGTGAGACAGGGACGTTATGGAGGGTACAGGTTCAGGGCATATTTCTGTGGAGTTCATCAGTTGTACGTTCCAGTGAGACAGGGAAGTTATGGCGGGGTACAGGTTCTGGGCATATTTGTGTGGAGTTCTGCATTGGTACGTTCCAGTGAGACAGGGAGGTTATGGAGGGGTACAGGTTCAGGGCATATTTGTGTGGTGTTCTGCAATGGTACGTTCCAGTGAGACAGTGAGGTTATGGAGGGTACAGGTTCAGGGCATATTTGTGTGGAGTTCTGCGTTGGGACGTTCCAGTGAGACTGGGAGGTTAACGTGGAGAACAGGTTCAGGTCATATTTGTGTGGATTTCTGCATTGGTACGGTCCAGTGAGACAAGGACTTTCTGGGTGGGTACAGGTTCAGGGCATATTTGTGTAGAATTCTGCATTGGTACGTTCCAGTGAGATAGGGAGGTTATGGAGGGTACAGGTTCAGGGCATATTTGTGTGGAGTTCTGCAGTGATACGTTCCAGTGAGACAGGGAGGTTATGGAGGGGTACAGTTTCAGGGCATATTTGTGTGGAGTTCTGCAATGGTACGTTCCAGTGAGACAGGGAGGTTATGGAGGGTACAAGTTCAGGGCATATTTGTGTGGAGTTCTGCATTGGTACGTTCCAGTGAGACAGGGAGTTTATGGATGGGTACAGGTTCAGGGCATATTTGTGTGGAGTTCTGCATTGGTACTTTCCAGTGTGACAGGGAGGTTATGGAGGGTACCGGTTCAGGGCATATTTGTGTGGAATTCTGCAGTGGGACGTTCCAGTGAGACCGGGAGTTTATGGACGTGTACAGGTTCAGGGCCTATTTGTGTGGAATTCTGCATTGGTACGTTCCAGTGAGACAGGGAGGTTTTGGAGGGGTACAGGTTCAGGGAATATTTGTCTGGTGTTCTGCAATGGTTCGCTCCAGTGAGACAGGGAGGTTATGCACGGTACAGGATCAGGGCATATTTGAGTGGAGTTCGGCATTGGTGCGTTCCAGTGAGACAGGGAGTTTATGGAGGGTACAGGTTCAGGGCATATTTGTGTGGAGTTCTGCATTGGTATGTTCCGGTGAGACAAGGAGGATACGGGCGGGTACAGGTTCAAGGCATATTTGTGTGGAATTCTGCATTGGTACCTTCCAGTGAGACAGGGAGGTTATGGAGGGTAGAGGTTCAGGGCATATTTGTGTGGAATCCGGCATTGGTACGTTCCAGTGATACAGGGAGGTTATGGATGGGTACAGGTTCAGGGCATATTTGTGTGGAGTTCTGCATTGGTACTTTCCAGTGTGACAGGGAGCTTATGGAGGGTACCGGTTCAGGGCATATTTGTGTGGAATTCTGCAGTGGGACGTTCCAGTGAGACCGGGGGTTTATGGACGTGTACAGGTTCAGGGCCTATTTGTGTGGAATTCTGCATTGGTACGTTCCAGTGAGACAGGGAGGTTTTGGAGGGGTACAGGTTCAGGGAATATTTGTCTGGTGTTCTGCAATGGTTCGCTCCAGTGAGACAGGGAGGTTATGCACGGTACAGGATCAGGGCATATTTGAGTGGAGTTCGGCATTGGTGCGTTCCAGTGAGACAGGGAGTTTATGGAGGGTACAGGTTCAGGGCATATTTGTGTGGAGTTCTGCATTGGTATGTTCCAGTGAGAAAAGGAGGATATGGGCGGGTACAGGTTCAAGGCATATTTGTGTGGAATTCTGCATTGGTACCTTCCAGTGAGACAGGGAGGTTATGGAGGGTAGAGGTTCAGGGCATATTTGTGTGGAATCCGGCATTGGTACGTTCCAGTGAGACAGGGTGGTTTTGCAGGGGTACAGGTTAAGGGCATATTTGTTTGGAGTTCTGCATTGGTACGTTCCAGTGTGTCTGGGAGGTTATGGAGGGTACACGTTCAGGACATATTTGTGTGGAGTTCTGCATTGGTACGTTCCAGTAAGACAGGGAGGTTATGGAGGGTACAGGTTCAGGGCATATTTGTGTGGAGTTCTGCAGTGGTACATTCCAGTGAGACAAGGAGGTTATGGAGAGGTACAGGTTCAGGGCAAAATTGTGTGGAGTTCTGCATTGGTCCATTCCAGTGAGACAAGGAGGTTCTGGGTGGGTACAGGTTCAGGGCATATTTGTGTGGAATTCTGCATTGGTACGTTCCAGTGAAACAGGGAGGTTATGGAGGGTACAGGTTCAGGGCATATTTGTGTGGAGTTCTGCAATGGTACGTTCCAGTGAGACAGGGAGGTTATGGAGGGGTACAGGTTCAGGGTATATTTGTGTGGAGTTCTGCGTTGGTACGTTCCAGGGTAACTGGGAGGTTATGGAGGGGTACATATTCAGGGCATATTTGTTTGGAGTTCTTCATTGGTACATTCCAGTGAGACAGGGAGGTTATGGAGGGGTACAGGTTCAGGGCATATTTGTGTGGAGTTCTGCATTGGTACGTTCCAGTGAGACAGGGACGTTATGGAGGTGTACAGGTTCAGGGCAAATTTGTGCGTAGTTCTGCATTGGTACGTTCCAGTGAGACAGGGAGGTTATGGAGGGTACAGGTTCACCGCATATTTCTGTGGAGTTCTGCAGTGGTACGTTCAGGTGAGACATGGAGGTTATGGACGCATACAGGTTCAGGGCATATTTGCGTGGAGTTCTGCATTGGTACTTTCCAGTGAGACAGGGAGGTTATGGAGGATACAGGTTCATGGCAGATTTGTGTGGAGTTCTGCAGTGGGACGTTCCAGTGAGACAGGGAGGTTATGGACGTGTACATGTTCGGGGCATATTTGTGTGGAGTTCTGCATTGGTACATTCCAGTGAGACAGTGAAGTTATGGAGGGGTACAGGTTCAGGGCATATTTGTGTGGTGTTCTGCAATGGTACGTTCCAGTGTGACAGTGAGGTTATGGAGTGTACAGGTTCAGGGCATATTTGTGTGGAGTTCTGCAGTGGGACGTTCCAGTGAGACAGGGAGGTTAAGGTGGAGTACAGGTTCAGGGCACATTTGTGTGGACTTCTGCATTGGTACGTTCCAGTGAGACCGGGAGGTTATGGAGGGGTACAGGTTCAGGGCATATTTGTGTGGAGTTCTGCATTGGTACGTTCCAGTGAGACAGGGATGTTATTGAGTTGTACAGGTTCAGGGCCTATTTGTGTGGTGTTCTGCAATGGTACGTTCCACTGTGACAGTGAGGTTATGGAGTGTACAGTTTCAGGGCATATTTGTGTGGAGTTCTGCAGTGGGACGTTCCAGTGAGACAGGGAGGTTAAGGTGGAGTACAGGTTCAGGGCATATTTGTGTGGATTTCTGCATTGGTACGTTCCAGTGAGACAGGGAGGTTATGGAGGGGTACAGGTTCAGGGCCTATTTGTGTGGAGTTCTGCAATGGTACGTTCCAGTGAGACAGGGAGGTTATGGAGGGGCACAGGTCCAGGGTATATTTGTGTGGAGTTCTGCGTTGGTACGTTCCAGGGTAACTGGGAGGTTATGGAGGGGTACAGGTTCAGGGCATATTTGTTTGGAGTTCTTCATTCGTACATTCCAGTGAGACAGGGATGTTATGGAGGGGTACAGGTTCAGGGCAAATTTGTGTGTAGTTCTACATTGGTACGTTCCAGTGAGACAGGGAGGTTATGGAGGGTACAGGTTCACCGCATATTTTTGTGGAGTTCTGCAGTGGTACGTTCCAGTGAGACAGGGAGGTTATGGACGGGTACAGGTTCAGGGCATATTTGTGTGGAGCTCTGCATTGGTACTTTCCAGTGAGACAGGGAGGTTATGGAGGATACAGGTTCATGGCAGATTTGTGTGGAGTTCTGCGGTGGGACGTTCCAGTGAGACAGGGAGGTTATGGACGTGTACATGTTCGGGGCATATTTCTGTGGAGTTCTGCATTGGTACATTCCAGTGAGACAGTGAAGTTATGGAGGGGTACAGGTTCAGGGCATATTTGTGTGGTGTTCTGCAATGGTACGTTCCAGTGTGACAGAGAGGTTATGGAGTGTACAGGTTCAGGGCATATTTGTGTGGAGTTCTGCAGTGCAACGTTCCAGTGAGACAGGGAGGTTAAGGTGGAGTACAGGTTCAGGGCATATTTGTGTGGATTTCTGCATTGGTACGTTCCAGTGAGACAGGGAGGTTATGGAGGGGTACAGGTTCAGGGCCTATTTGTGTGGAGTTCTGCAATGGTACGTTCCAGTGAGACAGGGAGGTTATGGAGGGGTACAGGTCCAGGGTATATTTGTGTGGAGTTCTGCGTTGGTACGTTCCAGGGTAACTGGGAGGTTATGGAGGGGTACAGGTTCAGGGCATATTTGTTTGGAGTTCTTCATTGGTACATTCCAGTGAGACAGGGAAGTTATGGAGGGTACAGGTTCAGGGCATATTTGTGTGGAGTTCTGCAGTGGGACGTTCCAGTGAAACATGAGGTTATGGACGGGTACAGGTTCAGGGCACATTTGTGTGGAGCTCTGCATTGGTACGTTCAAGTGAGACAGGGAGGTTATGGAGGGGTACAGGTTCAGGGCAAATTTGTGTGTAGTTCTGCAGTGGGACGTTCCAGTGAGACATGAGGTTATGTACGGGTACAGGTTCAGGGCACATTTGTGTGGACTTCTGCATTGGTACGTTCCAGTGAGACCGGGAGGTTTTGGAGGGGTACAGGTTCAGGGCATATTTGTGAGGAGTTCTGCATTGGTACGTTCCAGTGAGACAGGGAGGTTATGGAGGGGTACAGGTTCAGGGCAAATTTGTGTGTTGTTCTGCATTGCTACGTTCCAGTGAGACAGGGAGGTTATGGAGGGTACAGGTTCACCGCATATTTGTGTGGAGTTCTGCAGTGGTACGTTCCAGTGAGACAGGGAGGTTATGGACGGGTACAGGTTCAGGGCATATTTGTGTGGAGTTCTGCATTGTTACGTTCCAGTGAGACAGGGAGGTTATGGAGGGGTACAGGTTCAGGGCATATTTGTCTGGTGTTCTGCAATGGTACGTTCCAGTGTGACAGTGAGGTTATGGAGTGTACAGGTTCAGGGCATATTTGTGTGGAGTTCTGCAGTGGGACGTTCCAGTGAGACATGAGGTTATGGACAGGTACAGGTTCAGGGCACGTATGTGTGGACTTCCGCATTGGTACGTTCCAGTGAGACCGGGAGGTTATGGAGGGGTACAGGTTCAGGGCATATTTGTGTGGAATTCTGCATTGGTATGTTCCAGTGAGACAGTGCGGTAATGGAGTGGTACAGGTTCAGGGCAAATTTGTGTGGAGTTCTGCATTGGTACGTTCCAGTGAGACAGGGACGTTTTGGAGTGTACAGGTTCAGGGCATATTTCTGTGGAGTTCATCAGTTGTACGTTCCAGTAAGACAGGGAAGTTATGGCGGGGTACAGGTTCTGGGCATATTTGTGTGGAGTTCTGCATTGGTACGTTCCAGTGAGACAGGGAGGTTATGGAGGGGTACAGGTTCAGGGCATATTTGTGTGGTGTTCTGCAATGGTACGTTCCAGTGAGACAGTGAGGTTATGGAGGGTACAGGTTCAGGGCATATTTGTGTGGAGTTCTGCGTTGGGACGTTCCAGTGAGACTGGGAGGTTAACGTGGAGAACAGGTTCAGGTCATATTTGTGTGGATTTCTGCATTGGTACGGTCCAGTGAGACAAGGACTTTCTGGGTGGGTACAGGTTCAGGGCATATTTGTGTGGAATTCTGCATTGGTACGTTCCAGTGAGATAGGGAGGTTATGGAGGGTACAGGTTCAGGGCATATTTGTGTGGAGTTCTGCAGTGATACGTTCCAGTGAGACAGGGAGGTTATGGAGGGGTACAGTTTCAGGGCATATTTGTGTGGAGTTCTGCAATGGTACGTTCCAGTGAGACAGGGAGGTTATGGAGGGTACAAGTTCAGGGCATATTTGTGTGGAGTTCTGCATTGGTACGTTCCAGTGAGACAGGGAGGTTATGGATGGGTACAGGTTCAGGGCATATTTGTGTGGAGTTCTGCATTGGTACTTTCCAGTGTGACAGGGAGGTTATGGAGGGTACCGGTTCAGGGCATATTTGTGTGGAATTCTGCAGTGGGACGTTCCAGTGAGACCGGGAGTTTATGGACGTGTACAGGTTCAGGGCCTATTTGTGTGGAATTCTGCATTGGTACGTTCCAGTGAGACAGGGAGGTTTTGGAGGGGTACAGGTTCAGGGAATATTTGTCTGGTGTTCTGCAATGGTTCGCTCCAGTGAGACAGGGAGGTTATGCACGGTACAGGATCAGGGCATATTTGAGTGGAGTTCGGCATTGGTGCGTTCCAGTGAGACAGGGAGTTTATGGAGGGTACAGGTTCAGGGCATATTTGTGTGGAGTTCTGCATTGGTATGTTCCAGTGAGACAAGGAGGATATGGGCGGGTACAGGTTCAAGGCATATTTGTGTGGAATTCTGCATTGGTACCTTCCAGTGAGACAGGGAGGTTATGGAGGGTAGAGGTTCAGGGCATATTTGTGTGGAATCCGGCATTGGTACGTTCCAGTGAGACAGGGTGGTTTTGCAGGGGTACAGGTTAAGGGCATATTTGTTTGGAGTTCTGCATTGGTACGTTCCAGTGTGTCTGGGAGGTTATGGAGGGTACACGTTCAGGACATATTTGTGTGGAGTTCTGCATTGGTACGTTCCAGTAAGACAGGGAGGTTATGGAGGGTACAGGTTCAGGGCATATTTGTGTGGAGTTCTGCAGTGGTACATTCCAGTGAGACAAGGAGGTTATGGAGAGGTACAGGTTCAGGGCAAAATTGTGTGGAGTTCTGCATTGGTCCATTCCAGTGAGACAAGGAGGTTCTGGGTGGGTACAGGTTCAGGGCATATTTGTGTGGAATTCTGCATTGGTACGTTCCAGTGAAACAGGGAGGTTATGGAGGGTACAGGTTCAGGGCATATTTGTGTGGAGTTCTGCAATGGTACGTTCCAGTGAGACAGGGAGGTTATGGAGGGGTACAGGTTCAGGGTATATTTGTGTGGAGTTCTGCGTTGGTACGTTCCAGGGTAACTGGGAGGTTATGGAGGGGTACATATTCAGGGCATATTTGTTTGGAGTTCTTCATTGGTACATTCCAGTGAGACAGGGAGGTTATGGAGGGGTACAGGTTCAGGGCATATTTGTGTGGAGTTCTGCATTGGTACGTTCCAGTGAGACAGCGACCTTATGGAGGTGTACAGGTTCAGGGCAAATTTGTGTGTAGTTCTGCATTGGTACGTTCCAGTGAGACAGGGAGGTTATGGAGGGTACAGGTTCACCGCATATTTCTGTGGAGTTCTGCAGTGGTACGTTCAGGTGAGACATGGAGGTTATGGACGGGTACAGGTTCAGGGCATATTTGTGTGGAGTTCTGCATTGGTACTTTCCAGTGAGACAGGGAGGTAATGGAGGATAAAGGTTCATGGCTGATTTGTGTGGAGTTCTGCAGTGGGACGTTCCAGTGAGACAGGGAGGTTATGGACGTGTACAGGTTCGGGGCATATTTGTGTGGAGTTCTGCATTGGTACATTCCAGTGAGACAGGGAGGTTATGGAGGGGTACATGTTCAGGGCATATTTGTCTGGTGTTCTGCAATGGTACGTTCCAGTGTGACAGTGAGGTTATGGAGTGTACAGGTTCAGGGCATATTTGTGTGTAGTTCTGCAATGGTACGTTCCAGTGAGACAGGGACGTTATGGAGGGTACAGGTTCAGGGCATATTTCTGTGGAGTTCGGCAGTTGTACGTTCCAGTGAGACAGGGAGGTTATGGACGTGTACAGGTTCAGGGCATATTTGTGTTGAGTTCTGCATTGGTACGTTCCAGTGAGACAGGGAGGTTATGGATGGTTACAGGGTCAGGGCATATTTGTGTGGAGTTCTGCATTGGTACTTTCCAGTGGGACAGGGAGGTTATGGAGGGTACCGGTTCATGGCATATTTGTGTGGATTTCTGCAATGGGACGTTCCAGTGAGACAGGGAGTTTATGGACGTGTACAGGTTCAGGGCCTATTTGTTTGGAATTCTGCATTGGAACGTTCCAGTGAGACAGGGAGGTTATGGAGGGGTACAGGTTCAGGGCAAATTTGTGTGTAGTTCTACATTGGTACGTTCCAGTGAGACAGGGAGGTCATGGAGGGTACAGGTTCACAGCATATTTGTGTGGAGTTCTGCAGTGGTACGTTCCAGTGAGACAGGGAGGTTATGGACGGGTACAGGTTCAGGGCATATTTGTGTGGAGTTCTGCATTGGTACGTTCCAGTGAGACAGGGAGGTTATGGAGGGGTACAGGTTCCGGGCAAATTTGCGTGGAGCTCTGCATTGGTACGTTCCAGTCTGACTGGGAGGTTATGGAGGGTACACGTTCAGGGCATATTTGTGTGGAGTTCTGCATTGGTACGTTCCAGTGAGACAGGGAGGTTATGGAGGGTACAGGTTCAGGGCAACTTTGAGTGTAGTTCTGCATTGGTACGTTCCTGTGAGACAGGGAGGTTATGGAGGTTACAGGTTCAGGGTATATTTGTGTGGAGTTCTGCAGTGGTACGTTCCAGTGAGACAGGGTGGTTATGGTGGAGTACAGGTTCAGGGCATATTTGTGTGGATTTCTGCATTGGTGCGTTCCAGTGAGACATGGAGGTTATGGACGGGTACAGGTTCAGGGCATATTTGTGTGGAGTTCTGCATTGATACTTTCCAGTGAGACAGGGAGGTTATGGAGGATACAGGTTCATGGCAGATTTGTGTGGAGTTCTGCCGTGGGACGTTCCAGTGAGACAGGGAGGTTATGGACGTGTACATGTTCGGGGCATATTTGTGTGGAGTTCTGCATTGGTACGTTCCAGTGAGACAGGGAGGTTATGGAAGGGTACAGGTTCAGGGCATATTTGTGTGGAGTTCTGCAGTGGGACGTTCCAGTGAGACAGGGAGGTTAAGGTGGAGTACAGGCTCAGGGCATATTTGTGTGGATTTCTGCATTGGTACGTTCCAGTGAGACAGGGAGGTTATGGAGGGGTACAGGTTCACGGCATATTTGTGTGGAGTTCTGCAATGGTGCGTTCAAGTGAGACAGGGAGGTTAAGGTGGAGTACAGGCTCAGGGCATATTTGTGTGGATTTCTGCATTGGTACGTTCCAGTGAGACAGGGAGGTTATGGAGGGGTACAGGTTCCGGGCAAATTTGTGTGGAGCTCTGCATTGGTACGTTCCAGTCTGACTGGGAGGTTATGGAGGGTACACGTTCAGGGCATATTTGTGTGGAGTTCTGCATTGATACGTTCCTGTGAGACAGGGAGGTTATGGAGGTTACAGGTTCAGGGTATATTTGTGTGGAGTTCTGCAGTGGTACGTTCCAGTGAGACAGGGTGGTTATGGTGGAGTACAGGTTCAGGCCATATTTTTGTGGATTTCTGAATTGGTACGTTCCAGTGAGACAGGGAGGTTATGGAGGGGTACAGGTTCAGGGCATATTTGTGTGGAGTTCTGCAGTGGTACGTTCCGGTGAGACAGGGAGGTTAAGGTGGAGTACTGGTTCAGGGCATATTTGTGTGGATTTCTGCATTGGTGCGTTCCAGTGAGACATGGAGGTTATGGAGGGGTACAGGTTCAGGGCATATTTGTGTGGAGTTCTGCAATGGTACGTTTCAGTGAGACAGGGAGGTTATGGAGGGGTACAGGTTCAGGGTATATTTGTGTGGAGTTCTGCGTTGGTACGTTCCAGGGTAACTGGGAGGTTATGGAGGGGTACAGGTTCAGGGCATATTTGTGTGGAGCTCTGCATTGGTACGTTCCACTGAGACAGGGAGGTTATGGAGGGGTACAGGTTCAGGGCAAATTTGTGTGTAGTTCTGCAGTGGGACGTTGCAGTGAGACATGAGGTTATGGAGGGGTACAGGTTCAGGGCATTTTCTACGAATTTCTGCTTTGGTACGTTCCAGTGAAACAGGGAGGTTATGGAGGGGTACAGGTTCAGGGCATATTTCTGTGGAGTTCTGCATTGGTACGTTCCAGTGAGACAGGGAGATTATGGAGGGGTACAGGTTCAGGGCAAATTTGTGTGGAGTTCTGCATTGGTACGTTCCAGTGAGACAAGGAGTTTATGGGCGGGTACAGGTTCAGGGCATATTTGTGTGCAATTCTGCATTGGTAGGTTCCAGTGCGACAGGGAGGTTATGGAGGCTACAGGTTCAGGGCATATTTTTGTGGAGTTCTGCATTGGTACGTTCCAGTGAGACAGGGAGGTTTTGGAGGGGTACAGGTTCAGGGAATATTTGTTTGAAGTTCTGCGTTGGTACGTTCCAGTGTGACTGGGAGGTTATGGAGGGGTATAGGTTCAGGGCATATTTGTTTGGAGTTCTGCATTGGTACGTTCCAGTGTGACTGGGAGGTTATGGAGGGTACACGTTCAGGGCATATTTGTGTGGAGTTCTGCAGTGGGACGTTCCAGTGAGACAGGGAGGTTATGGACGGGTACAGGTTCAGGGCATATTTGTGGGGAGTTCTGCATTGGTACGTTCCTGTGAGACAGGGAAGTTATGGAGGGTACAGGTTCAGGGCACATTTGTGTGGAGTTCTGCATTGGTAAGTTCCAGTGAGACAGGGAGGTTATGGAGGGTACAGGTTCAGGGCAAATTTGAGTGTAGTTCTGCATTGGTACGTTCCAGTGAGACAGGGAGGTTATGGAGGGTACAGGATCAGGGCATATTTGTGTGGAGTTCTGCAGTGGTACGTTCCAGTGAGACAGGGAGGTTATGGTGGAGTACAGGTTCAGGGCATATTTTTGTGGATTTTTGCATTGGTACGTTCCAGTGAGACAGGGAGGTTATGGAGGGGTACAGGTTCAGGGCATATTTGTGTGGAGTTCTGCAGTTGTACGTTCCATTGAGACAGGGAGGTTAAGTTGGAGTACAGGTTCAGGGCATATTTGTGTGGAGTTCTGCATTGATACTTTCCAGTGAGACAGGGAGGTTATGGAGGATACAGGTTCATGGCAGATTTGTGTGGAGTTCTGCCGTGGGACGTTCCAGTGAGACAGGGAGGTTATGGACGTGTACATGTTCGGGGCATATTTGTGTGGAGTTCTGCATTGGTACGTTCCAGTGAGACAGGGAGGTTATGGAAGGGTACAGGTTCAGGGCATATTTGTGTGGAGTTCTGCAGTGGGACGTTCCAGTGAGACAGGGAGGTTAAGGTGGAGTACAGGCTCAGGGCATATTTGTGTGGATTTCTGCATTGGTACGTTCCAGTGAGACAGGGAGGTTATGGAGGGGTACAGGTTCACGGCATATTTGTGTGGAGTTCTGCAATGGTGCGTTCAAGTGAGACAGGGAGGTTATGGAGGGGTACAGGCTCAGGGTATATTTGTGTGGAGTTCTGCGTTGGTACGTTCCAGGGTAACTGGGAGGTTATGGAGAGGTACAGGTTCAGGGCATATTTGTGTGGAGCTCTGCATTGGTACGTTCCAGTGAGACAGGGAGGTTATGGAGGGGTACAGGTTCCGGGCAAATTTGTGTGGAGCTCTGCATTGGTACGTTCCAGTCTGACTGGGAGGTTATGGAGGGTACACGTTCAGGGCATATTTGTGTGGAGTTCTGCATTGGTACGTTCCAGTGAGACAGGGAGATTATGGAGGGTACAGGTTCAGGGCAACTTTGAGTGTAGTTCTGCATTGGTACGTTCCTGTGAGACAGGGAGGTTATGGAGGTTACAGGTTCAGGGTATATTTGTGTGGAGTTCTGCAGTGGTACGTTCCAGTGAGACAGGGTGGTTATGGTGGAGTACAGGTTCAGGCCATATTTTTGTGGATTTCTGAATTGGTACGTTCCAGTGAGACAGGGAGGTTATGGAGGGGTACAGGTTCAGGGCATATTTGTGTGGATTTCTGCATTGGTGCGTTCCAGTGAGACATGGAGGTTATGGAGGGGTACAGGTTCAGGGCATATTTGTGTGGAGTTCTGCAATGGTACGTTTCAGTGAGACAGGGAGGTTATGGAGGGGTACAGGTTCAGGGTATATTTGTGTGGAGTTCTGCGTTGGTACGTTCCAGGGTAACTGGGAGGTTATGGAGGGGTACAGGTTCAGGGCATATTTGTGTGGAGCTCTGCATTGGTACGTTCCACTGAGACAGTGAGGTTATGGAGGGGTACAGGTTCAGGGCAAATTTGTGTGTAGTTCTGCAGTGGGACGTTGCAGTGAGACATGAGGTTATGGAGGGGTACAGGTTCAGGGCATTTTCTATGAATTTCTGCTTTGGTACGTTCCAGTGAAACAGGGAGGTTATGGAGGGGTACAGGTTCAGGGCATATTTCTGTGGAGTTCTGCATTGGTACGTTCCAGTGAGACAGGGAGATTATGGAGGGGTACAGGTTCAGGGCAAATTTGTGTGGAGTTCTGCATTGGTACGTTCCAGTGAGACAAGGAGTTTATGGGCGGGTACAGGTTCAGGGCATATTTGTGTGCAATTCTGCATTGGTAGGTTCCAGTGCGACAGGGAGGTTATGGAGGCTACAGGTTCAGGGCATATTTTTGTGGAGTTCTGCATTGGTACGTTCCAGTGAGACAGGGAGGTTTTGGAGGGGTACAGGTTCAGGGAATATTTGTTTGAAGTTCTGCGTTGGTACGTTCCAGTGTGACTGGGAGGTTATGGAGGGGTATAGGTTCAGGGCATATTTGTTTGGAGTTCTGCATTGGTACGTTCCAGTGTGACTGGGAGGTTATGGAGGGTACACGTTCAGGGCATATTTGTGTGGAGTTCTGCAGTGGGACGTTCCAGTGAGACAGGGAGGTTATGGACGGGTACAGGTTCAGGGCATATTTGTGGGGAGTTCTGCATTGGTACGTTCCTGTGAGACAGGGAAGTTATGGAGGGTACAGGTTCAGGGCACATTTGTGTGGAGTTCTGCATTGGTAAGTTCCAGTGAGACAGGGAGGTTATGGAGGGTACAGGTTCAGGGCAAATTTGAGTGTAGTTCTGCATTGGTACGTTCCAGTGAGACAGGGAGGTTATGGAGGGTACAGGATCAGGGCATATTTGTGTGGAGTTCTGCAGTGGTACGTTCCAGTGAGACAGGGAGGTTATGGAGGAGTACAGGTTCAGGGCATATTTTTGTGGATTTTTGCATTGGTACGTTCCAGTGAGACAGGGAGGTTATGGAGGGGTACAGGTTCAGGGCATATTTGTGTGGAGTTCTGCATTGGTACTTTCCAGTGGGACAGGGAGGTTATGGAGGGTACCGGTTCATGGCATATTTGTGTGGATTTCTGCAATGGGACGTTCCAGTGAGACAGGGAGTTTATGGACGTGTACAGGTTCAGGGCCTATTTGTTTGGAATTCTGCATTGGTACGTTCCAGTGAGACAGGGAGGTTTTGGAGGGGTACAGGTTCAGGGCATATTTGTGTGGTGTTCTGCAATGGTTCGTTCCAGTGAGACAGGGAGGTTATGGAGGGGTACAGGTTCAGGGCATATTTGTGTGGAGTTCTGCATTGGTACGTTCCAGTGAGACAGGGAGGTTATGGAGGGGTACAGGTTCAGGGCAAATTTGTGTGTAGTTCTACATTGGTACGTTCCAGTGAGACAGGGAGGTTATGGAGGGTACAGGTTCACCGCATATTTGTGTGGAGTTCTGCAGTGGTACGTTCCAGTGAGACAGGGAGGTTATGGACGGGTACAGGTTCAGGGCATATTTGTGTGGTGTTCTGCATTGGTACTTTCCAGTGAGACAGGGAGGTTATGGAGGATACAGGTTCATGGCAGATTTGTGTGGAGTTCTGCAGTGGGACGTTCCAGTGAGACAGGGAGGTTATGGACGTGTACATGTTCGGGGCATATTTGTGTGGAGTTCTGCATTGGTACATTCCAGTGAGACAGTGAAGTTATGGAGGGGTACAGGTTCAGGGCATATTTGTGTGGTGTTCTGCAATGGTACGTTCCAGTGTGACAGTGAGGTTATGGAGTGTACAGGTTCAGGGCATATTTGTGTGGAGTTCTGCAGTGGGACGTTCCAGTGAGACAGGGAGGTTAAGGTGGGGTACAGGCTCAGGGTATATTTGTGTGGAGTTCTGCGTTGGTACGTTCCAGGGTAACTGGGAGGTTATGGAGAGGTACAGGTTCAGGGCATATTTGTGTGGAGCTCTGCATTGGTACGTTCCAGTGAGACAGGGAGGTTATGGAGGGGTACAGGTTCCGGGCAAATTTGTGTGGAGCTCTGCATTGGTACGTTCCAGTCTGACTGGGAGGTTATGGAGGGTACACGTTCAGGGCATATTTGTGTGGAGTTCTGCATTGGTACGTTCCAGTGAGACAGGGAGGTTATGGAGGGTACAGGTTCAGGGCAAATTTGAGTGTAGTTCTGCATTGGTACGTTCCTGTGAGACAGGGAGGTTATGGAGGTTACAGGTTCAGGGTATATTTGTGTGGAGTTCTGCAGTGGTACGTTCCAGTGAGACAGGGTGGTTATGGTGGAGTACAGGTTCAGGCCATATTTTTGTGGATTTCTGAATTGGTACGTTCCAGTGAGACAGGGAGGTTATGGAGGGGTACAGGTTCAGGGCATATTTGTGTGGAGTTCTGCAGTGGTACGTTCCGGTGAGACAGGGAGGTTAAGGTGGAGTACAGGTTCAGGGCATATTTGTGTGGATTTCTGCATTGGTGCGTTCCAGTGAGACATGGAGGTTATGGAGGGGTACAGGTTCAGGGCATATTTGTGTGGAGTTCTGCAATGGTACGTTTCAGTGAGACAGGGAGGTTATGGAGGGGTACAGGTTCAGGGTATATTTGTGTGGAGTTCTGCGTTGGTACGTTCCAGGGTAACTGGGAGGTTATGGAGGGGTACAGGTTCAGGGCATATTTGTGTGGAGCTCTGCATTGGTACGTTCCACTGAGACAGGGAGGTTATGGAGGGGTACAGGTTCAGGGCAAATTTGTGTGTAGTTCTGCAGTGGGACGTTGCAGTGAGACATGAGGTTATGGAGGGGTACAGGTTCAGGGCATTTTCTATGAATTTCTGCTTTGGTACGTTCCAGTGAAACAGGGAGGTTATGGAGGGGTACAGGTTCAGGGCATATTTCTGTGGAGTTCTGCATTAGTAAGTTCCAGTGAGACAGGGAGATTATGGAGGGGTACAGGTTCAGGGCAAATTTGTGTGGAGTTCTGCATTGGTACGTTCCAGTGAGACAAGGAGTTTATGGGCGGGTACAGGTTCAGGGCATATTTGTGAGCAATTCTGCATTGGTAGGTTCCAGTGCGACAGGGAGGTTATGGAGGCTACAGGTTCAGGGCATATTTTTGTGGAGTTCTGCATTGGTACGTTCCAGTGAGACAGGGAGGTTTTGGAGGGGTACAGGTTCAGGGAATATTTGTTTGAAGTTCTGCGTTGGTACGTTCCAGTTTGACTGGGAGGTTATGGAGGGGTATAGGTTCAGGGCATATTTGTTTGGAGTTCTGCATTGGTACGTTCCAGTGTGACTGGGAGGTTATGGAGGGTACTCGTTCAGGGCATATTTGTGTGGAGTTCTGCAGTGGGACGTTCCAGTGAGACAGGGAGGTTATGGACGGGTACAGGTTCAGGGCATATTTGTGGGGAGTTCTGCATTGGTACGTTCCTGTGAGACAGGGAAGTTATGGAGGGTACAGGTTCAGGGCACATTTGTGTGGAGTTCTGCATTGGTACGTTCCAGTGAGACAGGGAGGTTATGGAGGGTACAGGTTCAGGGCAAATTTGAGTGTAGTTCTGCATTGGTACGTTCCAGTGAGACAGGGAGGTTATGGAGGGTACAGGATCAGGGCATATTTGTGTGGAGTTCTGCAGTGGTACGTTCCAGTGAGACAGGGAGGTGATGGTGGAGTACAGGTTCAGGGCATATTTTTGTGGAATTTTGCATTGGTACGTTCCAGTGAGACAGGGAGGTTATGGAGGGGTACAGGTTCAGGGCATATTTGTGTGGAGTTCTGCAGTGGTACGTTCCATTGAGACAGGGAGGTTAAGTTGGAGTACAGGTTCAGGGCATATTTGTGTGGATTTCTGCATTGCTACGTTCCAGTGAGACAGGGAGGTTATGGAGGGATACAGGTTCAGGGCAAATTTTTGTGGAGTTCTGCATTGGTACATTCCAGTGAGACAAGGAGGTTCTGGGTGGGTACAGGTTCAGGGCATATTTGTGTGGAATTCTGCATTGGTACGTTCCAGTGAGACAGGGAGGTTATGGAGGGTACAGGTAAAGGGCATATTTGTGTGGAGTGCTGCATTGGTACGTTCCAGTGAGACAGGGAGTTTATGGAGGGTACAAGTTCAGGGCATATTTGTGTGGAGTTCTTCATTGGTACGTTCCAGTGAGACAGGGAGGTTATGGATGGGTACAGGTTCAGGGCATATTTGTGTGGAGTTCTGCATTGGTACTTTCCAGTGGGACAGGGAGGTTATGGAGGGGTACAGGTTCAGGGCATATTTGTGTGGAGTTCTGCATTGGTACGTTCCAGTGAGACAGGGAGGTTATGGAGGGGTACAGGTTCAGGGCAAATTTGTGTGTAGTTCTACATTGGTACGTTCCAGTGAGACAGGGAGGTTATGGAGGGGTACAGGTTCAGGGCATATTTGTGTGGAGTTCTGCAGTTGTACGTTCCATTGAGACAGGGAGGTTAAGTTGGAGTACAGGTTCAGGGCATATTTGTGTGGATTTCTGCATTGCTACGTTCCAGTGAGACAGGGAGGTTATGGAGGGATACAGGTTCAGGGCAAATTTTTGTGGAGTTCTGCATTGGTACATTCCAGTGAGACAAGGAGGTTCTGGGTGGGTACAGGTTCAGGGCATATTTGTGTGGAATTCTGCATTGGTACGTTCCAGTGAGACAGGGAGGTTATGGAGGGTACAGGTAAAGGGCATATTTGTGTGGAGTGCTGCATTGGTACGTTCCAGTGAGACAGGGAGTTTATGGAGGGTACAAGTTCAGGGCATATTTGTGTGGAGTTCTTCATTGGTACGTTCCAGTGAGACAGGGAGGTTATGGATGGGTACAGGTTCAGGGCATATTTGTGTGGAGTTCTGCATTGGTACTTTCCAGTGGGACAGGGAGGTTATGGAGGGTACCGGTTCATGGCATATTTGTGTGGATTTCTGCAATGGGACGTTCCAGTGAGACAGGGTGTTTATGGACGTGTACAGGTTCAGGGCCTATTTGTTTGGAATTCTGCATTGGTACGTTCCAGTGAGACAGGGAGGTTTTGGAGGGGTACAGGTTCAGGGCATATTTGTGTGGTGTTCTGCAATGGTTCGTTCCAGTGAGACAGGGAGGTTATGGAGGGGTACAGGTTCAGGGCATATTTGTGTGGAGTTCTGCATTGGTACGTTCCAGTGAGACAGGGAGGTTATGGAGGGGTACAGGTTCAGGGCAAATTTGTGTGTAGTTCTACATTGGTACGTTCCAGTGAGACAGGGAGGTTATGGAGGGTACAGGTTCACCGCATATTTGTGTGGAGTTCTGCAGTGGTACGTTCCAGTGAGACAGGGAGGTTATGGACGGGTACAGGTTCAGGGCATATTTGTGTGGTGTTCTGCATTGGTACTTTCCAGTGAGACAGGGAGGTTATGGAGGATACAGGTTCATGGCAGATTTGTGTGGAGTTCTGCAGTGGGACGTTCCAGTGAGACAGGGAGGTTATGGACGTGTACATGTTCGGGGCATATTTGTGTTTAGTTCTGCATTGGTACATTCCAGTGAGACAGTGAAGTTATGGAGGGGTACAGGTTCAGGGCATATTTGTGTGGTGTTCTGCAATGGTACGTTCCAGTGTGACAGTGAGGTTATGGAGTGTACAGGTTCAGGGCATATTTGTGTGGAGTTCTGCAGTGGGACGTTCCAGTGAGACAGGGAGGTTAAGGTGGGGTACAGGCTCAGGGTATATTTGTGTGGAGTTCTGCGTTGGTACGTTCCAGGGTAACTGGGAGGTTATGGAGAGGTACAGGTTCAGGGCATATTTGTGTGGAGCTCTGCATTGGTACGTTCCAGTGAGACAGGGAGGTTATGGAGGGGTACAGGTTCCGGGCAAATTTGTGTGGAGCTCTGCATTGGTACGTTCCAGTCTGACTGGGAGGTTATGGAGGGTACACGTTCAGGGCATATTTGTGTGGAGTTCTGCATTGGTACGTTCCAGTGAGACAGGGAGGTTATGGAGGGTACAGGTTCAGGGCAAATTTGAGTGTAGTTCTGCATTGGTACGTTCCTGTGAGACAGGGAGGTTATGGAGGTTACAGGTTCAGGGTATATTTGTGTGGAGTTCTGCAGTGGTACGTTCCAGTGAGACAGGGTGGTTATGGTGGAGTACAGGTTCAGGCCATATTTTTGTGGATTTCTGAATTGGTACGTTCCAGTGAGACAGGGAGGTTATGGAGGGGTACAGGTTCAGGGCATATTTGTGTGGAGTTCTGCAGTGGTACGTTCCGGTGAGACAGGGAGGTTAAGGTGGAGTACAGGTTCAGGGCATATTTGTGTGGATTTCTGCATTGGTGCGTTCCAGTGAGACATGGAGGTTATGGAGGGGTACAGGTTCAGGGCATATTTGTGTGGAGTTCTGCAATGGTACGTTTCAGTGAGACAGGGAGGTTATGGAGGGGTACAGGTTCAGGGTATATTTGTGTGGAGTTCTGCGTTGGTACGTTCCAGGGTAACTGGGAGGTTATGGATGGGTACAGGTTCAGGGCATATTTGTGTGGAGCTCTGCAGTGGTACGTTCCAGTGAGACAGGGTGGTTATGGTGGAGTACAGGTTCAGGCCATATTTTTGTGGATTTCTGAATTGGTACGTTCCACTGAGACAGGGAGGTTATGGAGGGGTACAGGTTCAGGGCAAATTTGTGTGTAGTTCTGCAGTGGGACGTTGCAGTGAGACATGAGGTTATGGAGGGGTACAGGTTCAGGGCATTTTCTATGAATTTCTGCTTTGGTACGTTCCAGTGAAACAGGGAGGTTATGGAGGGGTACAGGTTCAGGGCATATTTCTGTGGAGTTCTGCATTGGTACGTTCCAGTGAGACAGGGAGATTATGGAGGGGTACAGGTTCAGGGCAAATTTGTGTGGAGTTCTGCATTGGTACGTTCCAGTGAGACAAGGAGTTTATGGGCGGGTACAGGTTCAGGGCATATTTGTGTGCAATTCTGCATTGGTAGGTTCCAGTGCGACAGGGAGGTTATGGAGGCTACAGGTTCAGGGCATATTTTTGTGGAGTTCTGCATTGGTACGTTCCAGTGAGACAGGGAGGTTTTGGAGGGGTACAGGTTCAGGGAATATTTGTTTGAAGTTCTGCGTTGGTACGTTCCAGTGTGACTGGGAGGTTATGGAGGGGTATAGGTTCAGGGCATATTTGTTTGGAGTTCTGCATTGGTACGTTCCAGTGTGACTGGGAGGTTATGGAGGGTACACGTTCAGGGCATATTTGTGTGGAGTTCTGCAGTGGGACGTTCCAGTGAGACAGGGAGGTTATGGACGGGTACAGGTTCAGGGCATATTTGTGGGGAGTTCTGCATTGGTACGTTCCTGTGAGACAGGGAAGTTATGGAGGGTACAGGTTCAGGGCACATTTGTGTGGAGTTCTGCATTGGTACGTTCCAGTGAGACAGGGAGGTTTTGGAGGGTACAGGTTCAGGGCAAATTTGAGTGTAGTTCTGCATTGGTACGTTCCAGTGAGACAGGGTGGTTATGGAGGGTACAGGATCAGGGCATATTTGTGTGGAGTTCTGCAGTGGTACGTTCCAGTGAGACAGGGAGGTGATGGTGGAGTACAGGTTCAGGGCATATTTTTGTGGATTTTTGCATTGGTACGTTCCAGTGAGACAGGGAGGTTATGGAGGGGTACAGGTTCAGGGCATATTTGTGTGGAGTTCTGCAGTGGTACGTTCCATTGAGACAGGGAGGTTAAGTTGGAGTACAGGTTCAGGGCATATTTGTGTGGATTTCTGCATTGCTACGTTCCAGTGAGACAGGGAGGTTATGGAGGGATACAGGTTCAGGGCAAATTTTTGTGGAGTTCTGCATTGGTACATTCCAGTGAGACAAGGAGGTTCTGGGTGGGTACAGGTTCAGGGCATATTTGTGTGGAATTCTGCATTGGTACGTTCCAGTGAGACAGGGAGGTTATGGAGGGTACAGGTAAAGGGCATATTTGTGTGGAGTGCTGCATTGGTACGTTCCAGTGAGACAGGGAGTTTATGGAGGGTACAAGTTCAGGGCATATTTGTGTGGAGTTCTTCATTGGTACGTTCCAGTGAGACAGGGAGGTTATGGATGGGTACAGGTTCAGGGCATATTTGTGTGGAGTTCTGCATTGGTACTTTCCAGTGGGACAGGGAGGTTATGGAGGGGTACAGGTTCAGGGCATATTTGTGTGGAGTTCTGCATTGGTACGTTCCAGTGAGACAGGGAGGTTATGGAGGGGTACAGGTTCAGGGCAAATTTGTGTGTAGTTCTACATTGGTACGTTCCAGTGAGACAGGGAGGTTATGGAGGGTACAGGTTCACCGCATATTTGTGTGGAGTTCTGCAGTGGTACGTTCCAGTGAGACAGGGAGGTTATGGACGGGTACAGGTTCAGGGCATATTTGTGTGGTGTTCTGCATTGGTACTTTCCAGTGAGACAGGGAGGTTATGGAGGATACAGGTTCATGGCAGATTTGTGTGTAGTTCTACATTGGTACGTTCCAGTGAGACAGGGAGGTTATGGAGGGTACAGGTTCACCGCATATTTGTGTGGAGTTCTGCAGTGGTACGTTCCAGTGAGACAGGGAGGTTATGGACGGGTACAGGTTCAGGGCATATTTGTGTGGTGTTCTGCATTGGTACTTTCCAGTGAGACAGGGAGGTTATGGAGGATACAGGTTCATGGCAGATTTGTGTGGAGTTCTGCAGTGGGACGTTCCAGTGAGACAGGGAGGTTATGGACGTGTACATGTTCGGGGCATATTTGTGTTTAGTTCTGCATTGGTACATTCCAGTGAGACAGTGAAGTTATGGAGGGGTACAGGTTCAGGGCATATTTGTGTGGTGTTCTGCAATGGTACGTTCCAGTGTGACAGTGAGGTTATGGAGTGTACAGGTTCAGGGCATATTTGTGTGGAGTTCTGCAGTGGGACGTTCCAGTGAGACAGGGAGGTTAAGGTGGGGTACAGGCTCAGGGTATATTTGTGTGGAGTTCTGCGTTGGTACGTTCCAGGGTAACTGGGAGGTTATGGAGAGGTACAGGTTCAGGGCATATTTGTGTGGAGCTCTGCATTGGTACGTTCCAGTGAGACAGGGAGGTTATGGAGGGGTACAGGTTCCGGGCAAATTTGTGTGGAGCTCTGCATTGGTACGTTCCAGTCTGACTGGGAGGTTATGGAGGGTACACGTTCAGGGCATATTTGTGTGGAGTTCTGCATTGGTACGTTCCAGTGAGACAGGGAGGTTATGGAGGGTACAGGTTCAGGGCAAATTTGAGTGTAGTTCTGCATTGGTACGTTCCTGTGAGACAGGGAGGTTATGGAGGTTACAGGTTCAGGGTATATTTGTGTGGAGTTCTGCAGTGGTACGTTCCAGTGAGACAGGGTGGTTATGGTGGAGTACAGGTTCAGGCCATATTTTTGTGGATTTCTGAATTGGTACGTTCCAGTGAGACAGGGAGGTTATGGAGGGGTACAGGTTCAGGGCATATTTGTGTGGAGTTCTGCAGTGGTACGTTCCGGTGAGACAGGGAGGTTAAGGTGGAGTACAGGTTCAGGGCATATTTGTGTGGATTTCTGCATTGGTGCGTTCCAGTGAGACATGGAGGTTATGGAGGGGTACAGGTTCAGGGCATATTTGTGTGGAGTTCTGCAATGGTACGTTTCAGTGAGACAGGGAGGTTATGGAGGGGTACAGGTTCAGGGTATATTTGTGTGGAGTTCTGCGTTGGTACGTTCCAGGGTAACTGGGAGGTTATGGATGGGTACAGGTTCAGGGCATATTTGTGTGGAGCTCTGCAGTGGTACGTTCCAGTGAGACAGGGTGGTTATGGTGGAGTACAGGTTCAGGCCATATTTTTGTGGATTTCTGAATTGGTACGTTCCACTGAGACAGGGAGGTTATGGAGGGGTACAGGTTCAGGGCAAATTTGTGTGTAGTTCTGCAGTGGGACGTTGCAGTGAGACATGAGGTTATGGAGGGGTACAGGTTCAGGGCATTTTCTATGAATTTCTGCTTTGGTACGTTCCAGTGAAACAGGGAGGTTATGGAGGGGTACAGGTTCAGGGCATATTTCTGTGGAGTTCTGCATTGGTACGTTCCAGTGAGACAGGGAGATTATGGAGGGGTACAGGTTCAGGGCAAATTTGTGTGGAGTTCTGCATTGGTACGTTCCAGTGAGACAAGGAGTTTATGGGCGGGTACAGGTTCAGGGCATATTTGTGTGCAATTCTGCATTGGTAGGTTCCAGTGCGACAGGGAGGTTATGGAGGCTACAGGTTCAGGGCATATTTTTGTGGAGTTCTGCATTGGTACGTTCCAGTGAGACAGGGAGGTTTTGGAGGGGTACAGGTTCAGGGAATATTTGTTTGAAGTTCTGCGTTGGTACGTTCCAGTGTGACTGGGAGGTTATGGAGGGGTATAGGTTCAGGGCATATTTGTTTGGAGTTCTGCATTGGTACGTTCCAGTGTGACTGGGAGGTTATGGAGGGTACACGTTCAGGGCATATTTGTGTGGAGTTCTGCAGTGGGACGTTCCAGTGAGACAGGGAGGTTATGGACGGGTACAGGTTCAGGGCATATTTGTGGGGAGTTCTGCATTGGTACGTTCCTGTGAGACAGGGAAGTTATGGAGGGTACAGGTTCAGGGCACATTTGTGTGGAGTTCTGCATTGGTACGTTCCAGTGAGACAGGGAGGTTTTGGAGGGTACAGGTTCAGGGCAAATTTGAGTGTAGTTCTGCATTGGTACGTTCCAGTGAGACAGGGTGGTTATGGAGGGTACAGGATCAGGGCATATTTGTGTGGAGTTCTGCAGTGGTACGTTCCAGTGAGACAGGGAGGTGATGGTGGAGTACAGGTTCAGGGCATATTTTTGTGGATTTTTGCATTGGTACGTTCCAGTGAGACAGGGAGGTTATGGAGGGGTACAGGTTCAGGGCATATTTGTGTGGAGTTCTGCAGTGGTACGTTCCATTGAGACAGGGAGGTTAAGTTGGAGTACAGGTTCAGGGCATATTTGTGTGGATTTCTGCATTGCTACGTTCCAGTGAGACAGGGAGGTTATGGAGGGATACAGGTTCAGGGCAAATTTTTGTGGAGTTCTGCATTGGTACATTCCAGTGAGACAAGGAGGTTCTGGGTGGGTACAGGTTCAGGGCATATTTGTGTGGAATTCTGCATTGGTACGTTCCAGTGAGACAGGGAGGTTATGGAGGGTACAGGTAAAGGGCATATTTGTGTGGAGTGCTGCATTGGTACGTTCCAGTGAGACAGGGAGTTTATGGAGGGTACAAGTTCAGGGCATATTTGTGTGGAGTTCTTCATTGGTACGTTCCAGTGAGACAGGGAGGTTATGGATGGGTACAGGTTCAGGGCATATTTGTGTGGAGTTCTGCATTGGTACTTTCCAGTGGGACAGGGAGGTTATGGAGGGGTACAGGTTCAGGGCATATTTGTGTGGAGTTCTGCATTGGTACGTTCCAGTGAGACAGGGAGGTTATGGAGGGGTACAGGTTCAGGGCAAATTTGTGTGTAGTTCTACATTGGTACGTTCCAGTGAGACAGGGAGGTTATGGAGGGTACAGGTTCACCGCATATTTGTGTGGAGTTCTGCAGTGGTACGTTCCAGTGAGACAGGGAGGTTATGGACGGGTACAGGTTCAGGGCATATTTGTGTGGTGTTCTGCATTGGTACTTTCCAGTGAGACAGGGAGGTTATGGAGGATACAGGTTCATGGCAGATTTGTGTGGAGTTCTGCAGTGGGACGTTCCAGTGAGACAGGGAGGTTATGGACGTGTACATGTTCGGGGCATATTTGTGTGGAGTTCTGCATTGGTACATTCCAGTGAGACAGTGAAGTTATGGAGGGGTACAGGTTCAGGGCATATTTGTGTGGTGTTCTGCAATGGTACGTTCCAGTGTGACAGTGAGGTTATGGAGTGTACAGGTTCAGGGCATATTTGTGTGGAGTTCTGCAGTGGGACGTTCCAGTGAGACAGGGAGGTTAAGGTGGAGTACAGGTTCAGGGCACATTTGTGTGGACTTCTGCATTGGTACGTTCCAGTGAGACAGGGATGTTATGGAGGGGTACAGGTTCAGGGCCTATTTGTGTGGAGTTCTGCAATGGTACGTTCCAGGGTAACTGGGAGGTTATGGAGGGGTACAGGTTCAGGGCATATTTGTTTGGAGTTCTTCATTGGTACATTCCAGTGAGACAGGGAAGTTATGGCGGGTACAGGTTCAGGGCATATTTGTGTGGAGTTCTGCAGTGGGACGTTCCAGTGAGACATGAGGTTATGGACGGGTACAGGTTCAGGGCACATTTGTGTGGATTTCTGCATTGGGACGTTCCAGTGAGACAGGGAGGTTATGGAGGGGTACAGGTTCAGGGCATATTTGTGTGGAGCTCTGCATTGGTACGTTCCACTGATACAGGGAGGTTATGGAGGGGTACAGGTTCAGGGCAAATTTGTGTGTAGTTCTGCAGTGGGACGTTCCAGTGAGACGGGGAGGTTATGGAGGGGTACAGGTTCAGGGTATATTTGTGTGGAGTTCTGCAATGGTACGTTCCAGTGAGACAGGGAGGTTATGGAGGGGTACAGGTTCAGGGCACATTTGTGTGGATTTCTGCATTGGTACGTTCCAGTGAGACAGTGAGGTTATGGAGGGGTACAGGTTCAGGGCATATTTGTGTGGAGCTCTGCATTGGTACGTTCCAGTGAGACAGGGAGGTTATGGAGGGGTACAGGTTCAGGGCATATATGCGTGGAGCTCTGCATTGGTACGTTCCAGTGAGACAGGGAGGTTATGGAGGTGTACAGGTTCAGGGCAAATTTGTGTGTAGTTCTGCAGTGGGACGTTCCAGTGAGACATGAGGTTATGGAGGGGTACAGGTTCAGGGCATATTTCTGTGGAGTTCTGCATTGGTACGTTCCTGTGAGACAGGGAGATTATGGAGGGGTACAGGTTCAGGGCAAATTTGTGTGCAATTCTGCATTGGTAGGTTCCAGTGCGACAGGGTGGTTATGGAGGCTACAGGTTCAGGGCATATTTTTGTGGAGTTCTGCATTGGTACGTTCCAGTGAGACAGGGAGGTTTTGGAGGGGTACAGGTTCAGGGAATATTTGTTTGGAGTTCTGCGTTGGTACGTTCCAGTGTGACTGGGAGGTTATGGAGGGGTATAGGTTCAGGGCATATTTGTTTGGAGTTCTGCATTGGTACGTTCCAGTGTGACTGGGAGGTTATGGAGGGTACACGTTCAGGGCATATTTGTGTGGAGTTCTGCAGTGGGACGTTCCAGTGAGACAGGGAGGTTATGGACGGGTACAGGTTCAGGGCATATTTGTGTGGAGTTCTGCATTGGTACGTTCCTGTGAGACAGGGAAGTTATGGAGGGTACAGGTTCAGGGCACATTTGTGTGGAGTTCTGCATTGGTACGTTCCAGTGAGACAGGGAGGTTATGGAGGGTACAGGTTCAGGGCAAATTTGAGTGTAGTTCTGCATTGGTACGTTCCAGTGAGACAGGGAGGTTATGGAGTGTACAGGATCAGGGCATATTTGTGTGGAGTTCTGCAGTGGTACGTTCCAGTGAGACAGGGAGGTTATGGTGGAGTACAGGTTCAGGGCATATTTTTGTGGATTTTTGCATTGGTACGTTCCAGTGAGACAGGGAGGTTATGGAGGGGTACAGGTTCAGGGCATATTTGTGTGGAGTTCTGCAGTGGTACGTTCCATTGAGACAGGGAGGTTAAGTTGGAGTACAGGTTCAGGGCATATTTGTGTGGATTTCTGCATTGCTACGTTCCAGTGAGACAGGGAGGTTATGGAGGCGTACAGGTTCAGGGCAAATTTTTGTGGAGTTCTGCATTGGTACATTCCAGTGAGACAAGGAGGTTCTGGGTGGGTACAGGTTCAGGGCATATTTGTGTGGAATTCTGCATTGGTACGTTCCAGTGAGACAGGGAGGTTATGGAGGGTACAGGTAAAGGGCATATTTGTGTGGAGTGCTGCATTGGTACGTTCCAGTGAGACAGGGAGTTTATGGAGGGTACAAGCTCCGGGCATATTTGTGTGGAGTTCTTCATTGGTACGTTCCAGTGAGACAGGGAGGTTATGGATGGGTACAGGTTCAGGGCATATTTGTGTGGAGTTCTGCATTGGTACTTTCCAGTGGGACAGGGAGGTTATGGAGGGTACCGGTTCATGGCATATTTGTGTGGATTTCTGCAATGGGACGTTCCAGTGAGACAGGGAGTTTATGGACGTGTACAGGTTCAGGGCCTATTTGTTTGGAATTCTGCATTGGTACGTTCCAGTGAGACTGGGAGGTTTTGGAGGGGTACAGGTTCAGGGCATATTTGTGTGGTGTTCTGCAATGGTTCGTTCCAGTGAGACAGGGAGGTTATGGAGGGGTACAGGTTCAGGGCATATTTGTGTGGAGTTCTGCATTGGTACGTTCCAGTGAGACAGGGAGGTTATGGAGGGGTACAGGTTCAGGGCATATTTGTGTGTAGTTCTACATTGGTACGTTCCAGTGTGACAGTGAGGTTATGGAGTGTACAGGTTCAGGGCATATTTGTGTGGAGTTCTGCAGTGGGACGTTCCAGTGAGACAGGGAGGTTAAGGTGGAGTACAGGTTCAGGGCACATTTGTGTGGACTTCTGCATTGGTACGTTCCAGTGCGACCGGGAGGTTATGGAGGGGTACAGGTTCAGGGCATATTTGTGTGGAGTTCTGCATTGGTACGTTCCAGTGAGACAGGGATGTTATGGAGGGGTACAGGTTCAGGGCCTATTTGTGTGGAGTTCTGCAATGGTACGTTCCAGGGTAACAGGGAGGTTATGGAGGGGTACAGGTTCAGGGCATATTTGTTTGGAGTTCTTCATTGGTACATTCCAGTGTGACAGGGAAGTTATGGCGGGTACAGGTTCAGGGCATATTTGTGTGGAGTTCTGCAGTGGGACGTTCCAGTGAGACATGAGGTTATGGACGGGTACAGGTTCAGGGCACATTTGTGTGGATTTCTGCATTGGGACGTTCCAGTGAGACAGGGAGGTTATGGAGGGGTACAGGTTCAGGGCATATTTGTGTGGAGCTCTGCATTGGTACGTTCCACTGGGACTGGGAGGTTATGGAGGGGTACAGGTTCAGGGCAAATTTGTGTGTAGTTCTGCAGTGGGACGTTCCAGTGAGACGGGGAGGTTATGGAGTGGTACAGGTTCAGGGTATATTTGTGTGGAGTTCTGCAATGGTACGTTCCAGTGAGACAGGGAGGTTATGGAGGGGTACAGGTTCAGGGCACATTTGTGTGGATTTCTGCATTGGTACGTTCCAGTGAGACAGGGAGGTTATGGAGGGGTACAGGTTCAGGGCATATTTGTGTGGAGCTCTGCATTGGTACGTTCCAGTGAGACAGGGAGGTTATGGAGGGTTACAGGTTCAGGGCAAATTTGTGTGTAGTTCTGCAGTGGGACGTTCCAGTGAGACATGAGGTTATGGACGGGTACAGGTTCAGGGCACATTTGTGTGGACTTCTGCATTGGTACGTTCCAGTGAGACCTGGAGGTTATGGAGGGGTACAGGTTCAGGGCATATTTGTGTGGAGTTCTGCATTGGTACGTTCCAGTGAGACAGGGATGTTATGGAGGGGTACAGGTTCAGGGCAAATTTGTGTGTAGTTCTACATTGGTACGTTCCAGTGAGACAGGGAGGTTATGGAGGGTACAGGTTCACCGCATATTTGTGTGGAGTTCTGCAGTGGTACGTTCCAGTGAGACAGGGAGGTTATGGACGGGTACAGGTTCAGGGCATATTTGTGTGGAGTTCTGCAGTGGTACGTTCCATTGAGACAGGGAGGTTAAGTTGGAGTACAGGTTCAGGGCATGTTTGTGTGGATTTCTGCATTGCTACGTTCCAGTGAGACAGGGAGGTTATGGAGGGATACAGGTTCAGGGCAAATTTTTGTGGAGTTCTGCATTGGTACATTCCAGTGAGACAAGGAGGTTCTGGGTGGGTACAGGTTCAGGGCATATTTGTGTGGAATTCTGCATTGGTACGTTCCAGTGAGACAGGGAGGTTATGGAGTGTACAGGTAAAGGGCATATTTGTGTGGAGTGCTGCATTGGTACGTTCCAGTGAGACAGGGAGTTTATGGAGGGTACAAGTTCAGGGCATATTTGTGTGGAGTTCTGCAGTGGTACGTTCCAGTGAGACAGGGAGGTTATGGACGGGTACAGGTTCAGAGCATATTTGTGTGGTGTTCTGCATTGGTACTTTCCAGTGAGACATGGAGGTTATGGAGGATACAGGTTCATGGCAGATTTGTGTGGAGTTCTGCAGTGGGACGTTCCAGTGAGACAGGGAGGTTATGGACGTGTACATGTTCGGGGCATATTTGTGTGGAGTTCTGCATTGGTACATTCCAGTGAGACAGTGAAGTTATGGAGGGGTACAGGTTCAGGGCATATTTGTGTGGTGTTCTGCAATGGTACGTTCCAGTGTGACAGAGAGGTTATGGAGTGTACAGGTTCAGGGCATATTTGTGTGGATTTCTGCAATGGGACGTTCCAGTGAGACAGGGAGTTTATGGACGTGTACAGGTTCAGGGCCTATTTGTTTGGAATTCTGCATTGGTACGTTCCAGTGAGACAGGGAGGTTTTGGAGGGGTACAGGTTCAGGGCATATTTGTGTGGTGTTCTGCAATGGTTCGTTCCAGTGCGACAGGGAGGTTATGGAGGGGTACAGGTTCAGGGCATATTTGTGTGGAGTTCTGCATTGGTACGTTCCAGTGAGACAGGGAGGTTATGGAGGGGTACAGGTTCAGGGCAAATTTGTGTGTAGTTCTACATTGGTACATTCCAGTGAGACAAGGAGGTTCTGGGTGGGTACAGGTTCAGGGCATATTTGTGTGGAATTCTGCATTGGTACGTTCCAGTGAGACAGGGAGGTTATGGAGGGTACAGGTAAAGGGCATATTTGTGTGGAGTGCTGCATTGGTACGTTCCTGTGAGACAGGGAGTTTATGGAGGGTACAAGTTCAGGGCATATTTGTGTGGAGTTCTTCATTGGTACGTTCCAGTGAGACAGGGAGGTTATGGATGGGTACAGGTTCAGGGCATATTTGTGTGGAGTTCTGCATTGGTACTTTCCAGTGGGACAGGGAGGTTATTGAGGGGTACAGGTTCAGGGCATATTTGTGTGGAGTTCTGCATTGGTACGTTCCAGTGAGACAGGGAGGTTATGGAGGGGTACAGGTTCAGGGCAAATTTGTGTGTAGTTCTACATTGGTACGTTCCAGTGAGACAGGGAGGTTATGGAGGGTACAGGTTCACCGCATATTTGTGTGGAGTTCTGCAGTGGTACGTTCCAGTGAGACAGGGAGGTTATGGACGGGTACAGGTTCAGGGCATATTTGTGTGGTGTTCTGCATTGGTACTTTCCAGTGAGACAGGGAGGTTATGGAGGATACAGGTTCATGGCAGATTTGTGTGGAGTTCTGCAGTGGGACGTTCCAGTGAGACAGGGAGGTTATGGACGTGTACATGTTCGGGGCATATTTGTGTGGAGTTCTGCATTGGTACATTCCAGTGAGACAGTGAAGTTATGGAGGGGTACAGGTTCAGGGCATATTTGTGTGGTGTTCTGCAATGGTACGTTCCAGTGTGACAGTGAGGTTATGGAGTGTACAGGTTCAGGGCATATTTGTGTGGAGTTCTGCAGTGGGACGTTCCAGTGAGACAGGGAGGTTAAGGTGGAGTACAGGTTCAGGGCACATTTGTGTGGACTTCTGCATTGGTACGTTCCAGTGAGACAGGGATGTTATGGAGGGGTACAGGTTCAGGGCCTATTTGTGTGGAGTTCTGCAATGGTACGTTCCAGGGTAACTGGGAGGTTATGGAGGGGTACAGGTTCAGGGCATATTTGTTTGGAGTTCTTCATTGGTACATTCCAGTGAGACAGGGAAGTTATGGCGGGTACAGGTTCAGGGCATATTTGTGTGGAGTTCTGCAGTGGGACGTTCCAGTGAGACATGAGGTTATGGACGGGTACAGGTTCAGGGCACATTTGTGTGGATTTCTGCATTGGGACGTTCCAGTGAGACAGGGAGGTTATGGAGGGGTACAGGTTCAGGGCATATTTGTGTGGAGCTCTGCATTGGTACGTTCCACTGATACAGGGAGGTTATGGAGGGGTACAGGTTCAGGGCAAATTTGTGTGTAGTTCTGCAGTGGGATGTTCCAGTGAGACGGGGAGGTTATGGAGGGGTACAGGTTCAGGGTATATTTGTGTGGAGTTCTGCAATGGTACGTTCCAGTGAGACAGGGAGGTTATGGAGGGGTACAGGTTCAGGGCACATTTGTGTGGATTTCTGCATTGGTACGTTCCAGTGAGACAGGGAGGTTATGGAGGGGTACAGGTTCAGGACATATTTGTGTGGAGCTCTGCATTGGTACGTTCCAGTGAGACAGGGAGGTTATGGAGGGGTACAGGTTCAGGGCATATTTGCGTGGAGCTCTGCATTGGTACGTTCCAGTGAGACAGGGAGGTTATGGGCGGGTACAGGTTCAGGGCATATTTGTGTGCAATTCTGCATTGGTAGGTTCCAGTGCGACAGGGTGGTTATGGAGGCTACAGGTTCAGGGCATATTTGTGTGGATTTCTGCAATGGGACGTTCCAGTGAGACAGGGAGTTTATGGACGTGTACAGGTTCAGGGCCTATTTGTTTGGAATTCTTCATTGGTACGTTCCCGTGAGACTGGGAGGTTTTGGAGGGGTACAGGTTCAGGGCATATTTGTGTGGTGTTCTGCAATGGTTCGTTCCAGTGAGACAGGGAGGTTATGGAGGGGTACAGGTTCAGGGCATATTTGTGTGGAGTTCTGCATTGGTACGTTCCAGTGAGACAGGGAGGTTATGGAGGGGTACAGGTTCAGGGCATATTTGTGTGTAGTTCTACATTGGTACGTTCCAGTGTGACAGTGAGGTTATGGAGTGTACAGGTTCAGGGCATATTTGTGTGGAGTTCTGCAGTGGGACGTTCCAGTGAGACAGGGAGGTTAAGGTGGAGTACAGGTTCAGGGCACATTTGTGTGGACTTCTGCATTGGTACGTTCCAGTGCGACCGGGAGGTTATGGAGGGGTACAGGTTCAGGGCATATTTGTGTGGAGTTCTGCATTGGTACGTTCCAGTGAGACAGGGATGTTATGGAGGGGTACAGGTTCAGGGCCTATTTGTGTGGAGTTCTGCAATGGTACGTTCCAGGGTAACAGGGAGGTTATGGAGGGGTACAGGTTCAGGGCATATTTGTTTGGAGTTCTTCATTGGTACATTCCAGTGTGACAGGGAAGTTATGGCGGGTACAGGTTCAGGGCATATTTGTGTGGAGTTCTGCAGTGGGACGTTCCAGTGAGACATGAGGTTATGGACGGGTACAGGTTCAGGGCACATTTGTGTGGATTTCTGCATTGGGACGTTCCAGTGAGACAGGGAGGTTATGGAGGGGTACAGGTTCAGGGCATATTTGTGTGGAGCTCTGCATTGGTACGTTCCACTGGGACTGGGAGGTTATGGAGGGGTACAGGTTCAGGGCAAATTTGTGTGTAGTTCTGCAGTGGGACGTTCCAGTGAGACGGGGAGGTTATGGAGTGGTACAGGTTCAGGGTATATTTGTGTGGAGTTCTGCAATGGTACGTTCCAGTGAGACAGGGAGGTTATGGAGGGGTACAGGTTCAGGGCACATTTGTGTGGATTTCTGCATTGGTACGTTCCAGTGAGACAGGGAGGTTATGGAGGGGTACAGGTTCAGGGCATATTTGTGTGGAGCTCTGCATTGGTACGTTCCAGTGAGACAGGGAGGTTATGGAGGGTTACAGGTTCAGGGCAAATTTGTGTGTAGTTCTGCAGTGGGACGTTCCAGTGAGACATGAGGTTATGGACGGGTACAGGTTCAGGGCACATTTGTGTGGACTTCTGCATTGGTACGTTCCAGTGAGACCTGGAGGTTATGGAGGGGTACAGGTTCAGGGCATATTTGTGTGGAGTTCTGCATTGGTACGTTCCAGTGAGACAGGGATGTTATGGACGGGTACAGGTTCAGGGCATATTTGTGTGGAGTTCTGCAGTGGTACGTTCCATTGAGACAGGGAGGTTAAGTTGGAGTACAGGTTCAGGGCATATTTGTGTGGATTTCTGCATTGCTACGTTCCAGTGAGACAGGGAGGTTATGGAGGGATACAGGTTCAGGGCAAATTTTTGTGGAGTTCTGCATTGGTACATTCCAGTGAGACAAGGAGGTTCTGGGTGGGAACAGGTTCAGGGCATATTTGTGTGCAATTCTGCATTGGTAGGTTCCAGTGCGACAGGGTGGTTATGGAGGCTACAGGTTCAGGGCATATTTGTGTGGATTTCTGCAATGGGACGTTCCAGTGAGACAGGGAGTTTATGGAGGGTACAAGTTCAGGGCATATTTGTGTGGAGTTCTGCAGTGGTACGTTCCAGTGAGACAGGGAGGTTATGGACGGGTACAGGTTCAGGGCATATTTGTGTGGTGTTCTGCATTGGTACTTTCCAGTGAGACAGGGAGGTTATGGAGGATACAGGTTCATGGCAGATTTGTGTGGAGTTCTGCAGTGGGACGTTCCAGTGAGACAGGGAGGTTATGGACGTGTACATGTTCGGGGCATATTTGTGTGGAGTTCTGCATTGGTACATTCCAGTGAGACAGTGAAGTTATGGAGGGGTACAGGTTCAGGGCATATTTGTGTGGTGTTCTGCAATGGTACGTTCCAGTGTGACAGTGAGGTTATGGAGTGTACAGGTTCAGGGCATATTTGTGTGGAGTTCTGCAGTGGGACGTTCTAGTGAGACAGGGAGGTTAAGGTGGAGTACAGGTTCAGGGCACATTTGTGTGGACTTCTGCATTGGTACGTTCCAGTGAGACCGGGAGGTTATGGAGGGGTACAGGTTCAGGGCATATTTGTGTGGAGTTCTGCATTGGTACGTTCCAGTGAGACAGGGATGTTATGGAGGGGTACAGGTTCAGGGCCTATTTGTGTGGAGTTCTGCAATGGTACGTTCCAGGGTAACTGGGAGGTTATGGAGGGGTACAGGTTCAGGGCATATTTGTTTGGAGTTCTTCATTGGTACATTCCAGTGAGACAGGGAAGTTATGGCGGGTACAGGTTCAGGGCATATTTGTGTGGAGTTCTGCAGTGGGACGTTCCAGTGAGACATGAGGTTATGGACGGGTACAGGTTCAGGGCACATTTGTGTGGATTTCTGCATTGGGACGTTCCAGTGAGACAGGGAGGTTATGGAGGGGTACAGGTTCAGGGCATATTTGTGTGGAGCTCTGCATTGGTACGTTCCACTGATACAGGGAGGTTATGGAGGGGTACAGGTTCAGGGCAAATTTGTGTGTAGTTCTGCAGTGGGACGTTCCACTGAGACGGGGAGGTTATGGAGGGGTACAGGTTCAGGGTATATTTGTGTGGAGTTCTGCAATGGTACGTTCCAGTGAGACAGGGAGGTTATGGAGGGGTACAGGTTCAGGGCACATTTGTGTGGATTTCTGCATTGGTACGTTCCAGTGAGACAGGGAGGTTATGGAGGGGTACAGGTTCAGGGCATATTTGTGTGGAGCTCTGCATTGGTACGTTCCAGTGAGACAGGGAGGTTATGGAGGGGTACAGGTTCAGGGCATATTTGTGTGGAGCTCTGCATTGGTACGTTCCAGTGAGACAGGGAGGTTATGGAGGTGTACAGGTTCAGGGCAAATTTGTGTGTAGTTCTGCAGTGGGACGTTCCAGTGAGACATGAGGTTATGGAGGGGTACAGGTTCAGGGCATATTTCTGGGGAGTTCTGCATTGGTACGTTCCTGTGAGACAGGGAGATTATGGAGGGGTACAGGTTCAGGGCAAATTTGTGTGGAGTTCTGCATTGGTACGTTCCAGTGAGACAAGGAGGTTATGGGCGGGTACAGGTTCAGGGCATATTTGTGTGCAATTCTGCATTGGTAGGTTCCAGTGCGACAGGGTGGTTATGGAGGCTACAGGTTCAGGGCATATTTTTGTGGAGTTCTGCATTGGTACGTTCCAGTGAGACAGGGAGGTTTTGGAGGGGTACAGGTTCAGGGAATATTTGTTTGGAGTTCTGCGTTGGTACGTTCCAGTGTGACTGGGAGGTTATGGAGGGGTATAGGTTCAGGGCATATTTGTTTGGAGTTCTGCATTGGTACGTTCCAGTGTGACTGGGAGGTTATGGAGGGTACACGTTCAGGGCATATTTGTGTGGAGTTCTGCAGTGGGACGTTCCAGTGAGACAGGGAGGTTATGGACGGGTACAGGTTCAGGGCATATTTGTGTGAAGTTCTGCATTGGTACGTTCCTGTGAGACAGGGAAGTTATGGAGGGTACAGGTTCAGGGCACATTTGTGTGGAGTTCTGCATTGGTACGTTCCAGTGAGACAGGGAGGTTATGGAGGGTACAGGTTCAGGGCAAATTTGAGTGTAGTTCTGCATTGGTACGTTCCAGTGAGACAGGGAGGTTATGGAGGGTACAGGATCAGGGCATATTTGTGTGGAGTTCTGCAGTGGTACGTTCCAGTGAGACAGGGAGGTTATGGTGGAGTACAGGTTCAGGGCATATTTTTGTGGATTTTTGCATTGGTACGTTCCAGTGAGACAGGGAGGTTATGGAGGGGTACAGGTTCAGGGCATATTTGTGTGGAGTTCTGCAGTGGTACGTTCCATTGAGACAGGGAGGTTAAGTTGGAGTACAGGTTCAGGGCATATTTGTGTGGATTTCTGCATTGCTACGTTCCAGTGAGACAGGGAGGTTATGGAGGCGTACAGGTTCAGGGCAAATTTTTGTGGAGTTCTGCATTGGTACATTCCAGTGAGACAAGGAGGTTCTGGGTGGGTACAGGTTCAGCGCATATTTGCGTGGAATTCTGCATTGGTACGTTCCAGTGAGACAGGGAGGTTATGGAGGGTACAGGTAAAGGGCATATTTGTGTGGAGTGCTGCATTGGTACGTTCCAGTGAGACAGGGAGTTTATGGAGGGTACAAGTTCCGGGCATATTTGTGTGGAGTTCTTCATTGGTACGTTCCAGTGAGACAGGGAGGTTATGGATGGGTACAGGTTCAGGGCATATTTGTTTGGAGTTCTGCATTGGTACTTTCCAGTGGGACAGGGAGGTTATGGAGGGTACCGGTTCATGGCATATTTGTGTGGATTTCTGCAATGGGACGTTCCAGTGAGACAGGGAGTTTATGGACGTGTACAGGTTCAGGGCCTATTTGTTTGGAATTCTGCATTGGTACGTTCCAGTGAGACTGGGAGGTCTTGGAGGGGTACAGGTTCAGGGCATATTTGTGTGGTGTTCTGCAATGGTTCGTTCCAGTGAGACAGGGAGGTTATGGAGGGGTACAGGTTCAGGGCCTATTTGTGTGGAGTTCTGCAATGGTACGTTCCAGGGTAACAGGGAGGTTATGGAGGGGTAGAGGTTCAGGGCATATTTGTTTGGAGTTCTTCATTGGTACATTCCAGTGAGACAGGGAAGTTAAGGTGGAGTACAGGTTCAGGGCACATTTGTGTGGACTTCTGCATTGGTACGTTCCAGTGAGACAGTGAGGTTATGGAGTGTACAGGTTCAGGGCATATTTGTGTGGAGTTCTGCAGTGGGACGTTCTAGTGAGACAGGGAGGTTAAGGTGGAGTACAGGTTCAGGGCACATTTGTGTGGACTTCTGCATTGGTACGTTCCAGTGAGACCGGGAGGTTATGGAGGGGTACAGGTTCAGGGCATATTTGTGTGGAGTTCTGCATTGGTACGTTCCAGTGAGACAGGGATGTTATGGAGGGGTACAGGTTCAGGGCCTATTTGTGTGGAGTTCTGCAATGGTACGTTCCAGGGTAACTGGGAGGTTATGGAGGGGTACAGGT
The DNA here is from genome assembly GCF_048418815.1 of Hemitrygon akajei. Lineage (NCBI taxonomy): Eukaryota > Metazoa > Chordata > Chondrichthyes > Myliobatiformes > Dasyatidae > Hemitrygon > Hemitrygon akajei. The sequence continues at coordinate 2,204,204 of NW_027331979.1, read as the reverse complement.
TCAGGGCATATTTGTTTGGAGTTCTTCATTGGTACATTCCAGTGAGACAGGGAAGTTATGGCGGGTACAGGTTCAGGGCATATTTGTGTGGAGTTCTGCAGTGGGACGTTCCAGTGAGACATGAGGTTATGGACGGGTACAGGTTCAGGGCACATTTGTGTGGATTTCTGCATTGGGACGTTCCAGTGAGACAGGGAGGTTATGGAGGGGTACAGGTTCAGGGCATATTTGTGTGGAGCTCTGCATTGGTACGTTCCACTGATACAGGGAGGTTATGGAGGGGTACAGGTTCAGGGCAAATTTGTGTGTAGTTCTGCAGTGGGACGTTCCACTGAGACGGGGAGGTTATGGAGGGGTACAGGTTCAGGGTATATTTGTGTGGAGTTCTGCAATGGTACGTTCCAGTGAGACAGGGAGGTTATGGAGGGGTACAGGTTCAGGGCACATTTGTGTGGATTTCTGCATTGGTACGTTCCAGTGAGACAGGGAGGTTATGGAGGGGTACAGGTTCAGGGCATATTTGTGTGGAGCTCTGCATTGGTACGTTCCAGTGAGACAGGGAGGTTATGGAGGGGTACAGGTTCAGGGCATATTTGTGTGGAGCTCTGCATTGGTACGTTCCAGTGAGACAGGGAGGTTATGGAGGTGTACAGGTTCAGGGCAAATTTGTGTGTAGTTCTGCAGTGGGACGTTCCAGTGAGACATGAGGTTATGGAGGGGTACAGGTTCAGGGCATATTTCTGGGGAGTTCTGCATTGGTACGTTCCTGTGAGACAGGGAGATTATGGAGGGGTACAGGTTCAGGGCAAATTTGTGTGGAGTTCTGCATTGGTACGTTCCAGTGAGACAAGGAGGTTATGGGCGGGTACAGGTTCAGGGCATATTTGTGTGCAATTCTGCATTGGTAGGTTCCAGTGCGACAGGGTGGTTATGGAGGCTACAGGTTCAGGGCATATTTTTGTGGAGTTCTGCATTGGTACGTTCCAGTGAGACAGGGAGGTTTTGGAGGGGTACAGGTTCAGGGAATATTTGTTTGGAGTTCTGCGTTGGTACGTTCCAGTGTGACTGGGAGGTTATGGAGGGGTATAGGTTCAGGGCATATTTGTTTGGAGTTCTGCATTGGTACGTTCCAGTGTGACTGGGAGGTTATGGAGGGTACACGTTCAGGGCATATTTGTGTGGAGTTCTGCAGTGGGACGTTCCAGTGAGACAGGGAGGTTATGGACGGGTACAGGTTCAGGGCATATTTGTGTGAAGTTCTGCATTGGTACGTTCCTGTGAGACAGGGAAGTTATGGAGGGTACAGGTTCAGGGCACATTTGTGTGGAGTTCTGCATTGGTACGTTCCAGTGAGACAGGGAGGTTATGGAGGGTACAGGTTCAGGGCAAATTTGAGTGTAGTTCTGCATTGGTACGTTCCAGTGAGACAGGGAGGTTATGGAGGGTACAGGATCAGGGCATATTTGTGTGGAGTTCTGCAGTGGTACGTTCCAGTGAGACAGGGAGGTTATGGTGGAGTACAGGTTCAGGGCATATTTTTGTGGATTTTTGCATTGGTACGTTCCAGTGAGACAGGGAGGTTATGGAGGGGTACAGGTTCAGGGCATATTTGTGTGGAGTTCTGCAGTGGTACGTTCCATTGAGACAGGGAGGTTAAGTTGGAGTACAGGTTCAGAGCATATTTGTGTGGATTTCTGCATTGCTACGTTCCAGTGAGACAGGGAGGTTATGGAGGCGTACAGGTTCAGGGCAAATTTTTGTGGAGTTCTGCATTGGTACATTCCAGTGAGACAAGGAGGTTCTGGGTGGGTACAGGTTCAGCGCATATTTGCGTGGAATTCTGCATTGGTACGTTCCAGTGAGACAGGGAGGTTATGGAGGGTACAGGTAAAGGGCATATTTGTGTGGAGTGCTGCATTGGTACGTTCCAGTGAGACAGGGAGTTTATGGAGGGTACAAGTTCCGGGCATATTTGTGTGGAGTTCTTCATTGGTACGTTCCAGTGAGACAGGGAGGTTATGGATGGGTACAGGTTCAGGGCATATTTGTTTGGAGTTCTGCATTGGTACTTTCCAGTGGGACAGGGAGGTTATGGAGGGTACCGGTTCATGGCATATTTGTGTGGATTTCTGCAATGGGACGTTCCAGTGAGACAGGGAGTTTATGGACGTGTACAGGTTCAGGGCCTATTTGTTTGGAATTCTGCATTGGTACGTTCCAGTGAGACTGGGAGGTCTTGGAGGGGTACAGGTTCAGGGCATATTTGTGTGGTGTTCTGCAATGGTTCGTTCCAGTGAGACAGGGAGGTTATGGAGGGGTACAGGTTCAGGGCCTATTTGTGTGGAGTTCTGCAATGGTACGTTCCAGGGTAACAGGGAGGTTATGGAGGGGTAGAGGTTCAGGGCATATTTGTTTGGAGTTCTTCATTGGTACATTCCAGTGAGACAGGGAAGTTATGGCGGGTACAGGTTCAGGGCATATTTGTGTGGAGTTCTGCAGTGGGACGTTCCAGTGAGACATGAGGTTATGGACGGGTACAGGTTCAGGGCACATTTGTGTGGATTTCTGCATTGGGACGTTCCAGTGAGACAGGGAGGTTATGGAGGGGTACAGGTTCAGGGCATATTTGTGTGGAGCTCTGCATTGGTACGTTCCACTGGGACTGGGAGGTTATGGAGGGGTACAGGTTCAGGGCAAATTTGTGTGTAGTTCTGCAGTGGGACGTTCCAGTGAGACGGGGAGGTTATGGAGTGGTACAGGTTCAGGGTATATTTGTGTGGAGTTCTGCAATGGTACGTTCCAGTGAGACAGGGAGGTTATGGAGGGGTACAGGTTCAGGGCACATTTGTGTGGAGTTCTGCAATGGTACGTTCCAGTGAGACAGGGAGGTTATGGAGGGGCACAGGTCCAGGGTATATTTGTGTGGAGTTCTGCGTTGGTACGTTCCAGGGTAACTGGGAGGTTATGGAGGGGTACAGGTTCAGGGCATATTTGTTTGGAGTTCTTCATTGGTACATTCCAGTAAGACAGGGATGTTATGGAGGGGTACAGGTTCAGGGCAAATTTGTGTGTAGTTCTACATTGGTACGTTCCAGTGAGACAGGGAGGTTATGGAGGGTACAGGTTCACCGCATATTTTTGTGGAGTTCTGCAGTGGTACGTTCCAGTGAGACAGGGAGGTTATGGACGGGTACAGGTTCAGGGCATATTTGTGTGGAGTACTGCATTGGTACTTTCCAGTGAGACAGGGGGGTTATGGAGGATACAGGTTCATGGCAGATTTGTGTAGAGTTCTGCGGTGGGACGTTCCAGTGAGACAGGGAGGTTATGGACGTGTACATGTTCGGGGCATATTTGTGTGGAGTTCTGCATTGGTACATTCCAGTGAGACAGTGAAGTTATGGAGGGGTACAGGTTCAGGGCATATTTGTGTGGTGTTCTGCAATGGTACGTTCCAGTGTGACAGAGAGGTTATGGAGTGTACAGGTTCAGGGCATATTTGTGTGGAGTTCTGCAGTGGGACGTTCCAGTGAGACAGGGAGGTTATGGAGGGGTACAGGTTCAGGGCATATTTGTGTGGAGTTCTGCAATGGTACGTTCCAGTGAGACAGGGAGGTTATGGAGGGGTACAGGTCCAGGGTATATTTGTGTGGAGTTCTGCGTTGGTACGTTCCAGGGTAACTGGGAGGTTATGGAGGGGTACAGGTTCAGGGCACATTTGTGTGTAGTTCTGCAGTGGGACGTTCCAGTGAGACATGAGGTTATGTACGTGTACAGGCTCAGGGCACATTTGTGTGGACTTCTGCATTGGTACGTTCCAGTGAGACCGGGAGGTTTTGGAGGGGTACAGGTTCAGGGCATATTTGTGAGGAGTTCTGCATTGGTACGTTCCAGTGAGACAGGGAGGTTATGGAGGGGTACAGGTTCAGGGCAAATTTGTGTGTTGTTCTGCATTGCTACGTTCCAGTGAGACAGGGAGGTTATGGAGGGTACAGGTTCACCGCATATTTGTGTGGAGTTCTGCAGTGGTACGTTCCAGTGAGACAGGGAGGTTATGGACGGGTACAGGTTCAGGACATATTTGTGTGGAGTTCTGCATTGTTACGTTCCAGTGAGACAGGGAGGTTATGGAGGGGTACAGGTTCAGGGCATATTTGTCTGGTGTTCTGCAATGGTACGTTCCAGTGTGACAGTGAGGTTATGGACGGGTACAGGTTCAGGGCACATTTGTGTGGATTTCTGCATTGGGACGTTCCAGTGAGACAGGGAGGTTATGGAGGGGTACAGATTCAGGGCATATTTGTGTGGAGCTCTGCATTGGTACGTTCCACTGGGACTGGGAGGTTATGGAGGTGTACAGGTTCAGGGCAAATTTGTGTGTAGTTCTGCAGTGGGACGTTCCAGTGAGACGGGGAGGTTATGGAGTGGTACAGGTTCAGGGTATATTTGTGTGGAGTTCTGCAATGGTACGTTCCAGTGAGACAGGGAGGTTATGGAGGGGTACAGGTTCAGGGCACATTTGTGTGGATTTCTGCATTGGTACGTTCCAGTGAGACAGGGACGTTATGGAGGGGTACAGGTTCAGGGCATATTTGTGTGGAGCTCTGCATTGGTACGTTCCAGTGAGACAGGGAGGTTATGGAGGGTTACAGGTTCAGGGCAAATTTGTGTGTAGTTCTGCAGTGGGACGTTCCAGTGAGACATGAGGTTATGGACGGGTACAGGTTCAGGGCACATTTGTGTGGACTTCTGCATTGGTACGTTCCAGTGAGACCTGGAGGTTATGGAGGGGTACAGGTTCAGGGCATATTTGTGTGGAGTTCTGCATTGGTACGTTCCAGTGAGACAGGGATGTTATGGAGGGGTACAGGTTCAGGGCAAATTTGTGTGTAGTTCTACATTGGTACGTTCCAGTGAGACAGGGAGGTTATGGAGGGTACAGGTTCACCGCATATTTGTGTGGATTTCTGCAGTGGTACGTTCCAGTGAGACAGGGAGGTTATGGACGGGTACAGGTTCAGGGCATATTTGTGTGGAGTTCTGCATTGGTACTTTCCAGTGAGACAGGGAGGTTATGGAGGATACAGGTTCATGGCAGATTTGTGTGGAGTTCTGCAGTGGGACGTTCCAGTGAGACAGGGAGGTTATGGACGTGTACATGTTCGGGGCATATTTGTGTGGAGTTCTGCATTGGTACATTCCAGTGAGACAGTGAGGTTATAGAGTGTACAGGTTCAGGGCATATTTGTGTGGAGTTCTGCAGTGGGACGTTCCAGTGAGACAGGGAGGTTAAGGTGGAGTACAGGTTCAGGGCATATTTGTGTGGATTTCTGCATTGGTACGTTCCAGTGAGACAGGGAGGTTATGGAGGGGTACAGGTTCAGGGCCTATTTGTGTGGAGTTCTGCAATGGTACGTTCCAGTGAGACAGGGAGGTTATGGAGGGGCACAGGTCCAGGGTATATTTGTGTGGAGTTCTGCGTTGGTACGTTCCAGGGTAACTGGGAGGTTATGGAGGGGTACAGGTTCAGGGCATATTTGTTTGGAGTTCTTCATTGGTACATTCCAGTGAGACAGGGATGTTATGGAGGGGTACAGGTTCAGGGCAAATTTGTGTGTAGTTCTACATTGGTACGTTCCAGTGAGACAGGGAGGTTATGGAGGGTACAGGTTCACCGCATATTTTTGTGGAGTTCTGCAGTGGTACGTTCCAGTGAGACAGGGAGGTTATGGACGGGTACAGGTTCAGGGCATATTTGTGTGGAGTACTGCATTGGTACTTTCCAGTGAGACAGGGGGGTTATGGAGGATACAGGTTCATTGCAGATTTGTGTGGAGTTCTGCGGTGGGACGTTCCAGTGAGACAGGGAGGTTATGGACGTGTACATGTTCGGGGCATATTTGTGTGGAGTTCTGCATTGGTACATTCCAGTGAGACAGTGAAGTTATGGAGGGGTACAGGTTCAGGGCATATTTGTGTGGTGTTCTGCAATGGTACGTTCCAGTGTGACAGAGAGGTTATGGAGTGTACAGGTTCAGGGCATATTTGTGTGGAGTTCTGCAGTGGGACGTTCCAGTGAGACAGGGAGGTTATGGAGGGGTACAGGTTCAGGGCATATTTGTGTGGAGTTCTGCAATGGTACGTTCCAGTGAGACAGGGAGGTTATGGAGGGGTACAGGTCCAGGGTATATTTGTGTGGAGTTCTGCGTTGGTACGTTCCAGGGTAACTGGGAGGTTATGGAGGGGTACAGGTTCAGGGCACATTTGTGTGTAGTTCTGCAGTGGGACGTTCCAGTGAGACATGAGGTTATGTACGGGTACAGGTTCAGGGCACATTTGTGTGGACTTCTGCATTGGTACGTTCCAGTGAGACCGGGAGGTTTTGGAGGGGTACAGGTTCAGGGCATATTTGTGAGGAGTTCTGCATTGGTACGTTCCAGTGAGACAGGGAGGTTATGGAGGGGTACAGGTTCAGGGCAAATTTGTGTGTTGTTCTGCATTGCTACGTTCCAGTGAGACAGGGAGGTTATGGAGGGTACAGGTTCACCGCATATTTGTGTGGAGTTCTGCAGTGGTACGTTCCAGTGAGACAGGGAGGTTATGGACGGGTACAGGTTCAGGACATATTTGTGTGGAGTTCTGCATTGTTACGTTCCAGTGAGACAGGGAGGTTATGGAGGGGTACAGGTTCAGGGCATATTTGTCTGGTGTTCTGCAATGGTACGTTCCAGTGTGACAGTGAGGTTATGGAGTGTACAGTTTCAGGGCATATTTGTGTGGAGTTCTGCAGTGGGACGTTCCAGTGAGACATGAGGTTATGGACAGGTACAGGTTCAGGGCACGTATGTGTGGACTTCCGCATTGGTACGTTCCAGTGAGACCGGGAGGTTATGGAGGGGTACAGGTTCAGGGCATATTTGTGTGGAATTCTGCATTGGTATGTTCCAGTGAGACAGTGCGGTAATGGAGTGGTACAGGTTCAGGGCAAATTTGTGTGTAGTTCTGCATTGGTACGTTCCAGTGAGACAGGGACGTTATGGAGGGTACAGGTACAGGGCATATTTCTGTGGAGTTCATCAGTTGTACGTTCCAGTGAGACAGGGAAGTTATGGCGGGGTACAGGTTCTGGGCATATTTGTGTGGAGTTCTGCATTGGTACGTTCCAGTGAGACAGGGAGGTTATGGAGGGGTACAGGTTCAGGGCATATTTGTGTGGTGTTCTGCCATGGTACGTTCCAGTGAGACAGTGAGGTTATGGAGGGTACAGGTTCAGGGCATATTTGTGTGGAGTTCTGCGTTGGGACGTTCCAGTGAGACTGGGAGGTTAACGTGGAGAACAGGTTCAGGTCATATTTGTGTGGATTTCTGCATTGGTACGGTCCAGTGAGACAAGGACTTTCTGGGTGGGTACAGGTTCAGGGCATATTTGTGTGGAATTCTGCATTGGTACTTTCCAGTGAGATAGGGAGGTTATGGAGGGTACAGGTTCAGGGCATATTTGTGTGGAGTTCTACAGTGATACGTTCCAGTGAGACAGGGAGGTTATGGAGGGGTACAATTTCAGGGCATATTTGTGTGGAGTTCTGCAATGGTACGTTCCAGTGAGACAGGGAGGTTATGGAGGGTACTAGTTCAGGGCATATTTGTGTGGAGTTCTGCATTGGTACGTTCCAGTGAGACAGGGAGGTTATGGATGGGTACAGGTTCAGGGCATATTTGTGTGGAGTTCTGCATTGGTACTTTCCAGTGTGACAGGGAGGTTATGGAGGGTACCGGTTCAGGGCATATTTGTGTGGAATTCTGCAGTGGGACGTTCCAGTGAGACCGGGAATTTTTGGACGTGTACAGGTTCAGGGCCTATTTGTGTGGAATTCTGCATTGGTACGTTCCAGTGAGACAGGGAGGTTTTGGAGGGGTACAGGTTCAGGGAATATTTGTCTGGTGTTCTGCAATGGTTCGCTCCAGTGAGACAGGGAGGTTATGCACGGTACAGGATCAGGGCATATTTGAGTGGAGTTCGGCATTGGTGCGTTCCAGTGAGACAGGGAGTTTATGGAGGGTACAGGTTCAGGGCATATTTGTGTGGAGTTCTGCATTGGTATGTTCCAGTGAGACAAGGAGGATATGGGCGGGTACAGGTTCAAGGCATATTTGTGTGGAATTCTGCATTGGTACCTTCCAGTGAGACAGGGAGGTTATGGAGGGTAGAGGTTCAGGGCATATTTGTGTGGAATCCGGCATTGGTACGTTCCAGCGAGACAGGGTGGTTTTGCAGGGGTACAGGTTAAGGGCATATTTGTTTGGAGTTCTGCATTGGTACGTTCCACTGGGACTGGGAGGTTATGGAGGGGTACAGGTTCAGGGCAAATTTGTGTGTAGTTCTGCAGTGGGACGTTCCAGTGAGACGGGGAGGTTATGGAGTGGTACAGGTTCAGGGTATATTTGTGTGGAGTTCTGCAATGGTACGTTCCAGTGAGACAGGGAGGTTATGGAGGGGTACAGGTTCAGGGCACATTTGTGTGGATTTCTGCATTGGTACGTTCCAGTGAGACAGGGAGGTTATGGAGGGGTACAGGTTCAGGGCATATTTGTGTGGAGCTCTGCATTGGTACGTTCCAGTGAGACAGGGAGGTTATGGAGGGTTACAGGTTCAGGGCAAATTTGTGTGTAGTTCTGCAGTGGGACGTTCCAGTGAGACATGAGGTTATGGACGGGTACAGGTTCAGGGCACATTTGTGTGGACTTCTGCATTGGTACGTTCCAGTGAGACCTGGAGGTTATGGAGGGGTACAGGTTCAGGGCATATTTGTGTGGAGTTCTGCATTGGTACGTTCCAGTGAGACAGGGATGTTATGGAGGGGTACAGGTTCAGGGCAAATTTGTGTGTAGTTCTACATTGGTACGTTCCAGTGAGACAGGGAGGTTATGGAGGGTACAGGTTCACCGCATATTTGTGTGGAGTTCTGCAGTGGTACGTTCCAGTGAGACAGGGAGGTTATGGACGGGTACAGGTTCAGGGCATATTTGTGTGGAGTTCTGCATTGGTACTTTCCAGTGAGACAGGGAGGTTATGGAGGATACAGGTTCATGGCAGATTTGTGTGGAGTTCTGCAGTGGGACGTTCCAGTGAGACAGGGAGGTTATGGACGTGTACATGTTCGGGGCATATTTGTGTGGAGTTCAGCATTGGTACATTCCAGTGAGACAGTGAAGTTATGGAGGGGTACAGGTTCAGGGCATATTTGTGTGGTGTTCTGCAATGGTACGTTCCAGTGTGACAGTGAGGTTATAGAGTGTACAGGTTCAGGGCATATTTGTGTGGAGTTCTGCAGTGGGACGTTCCAGTGAGACAGGGAGGTTAAGGTGGAGTACAGGTTCAGGGCCCATTTGTGTGGACTTCTGCATTGGTACGTTCCAGTGAGACCGGGAGGTTATGGAGGGGTACAGGTTCAGGGCATATTTGTGTGGAGTTCTGCATTGGTACGTTCCAGTGAGACAGGGATGTCATTGAGGGGTACAGGTTCAGGTCCTATTTGTGTGGAGTTCTGCAATGGTACGTTCCAGTGAGACAGGGAGGTTATGGAGGGGTACAGGTTCAGGGCATATTTGTGTGGTGTTCTGCAATGGTACGTTCCAGTGTGACAGTGAGGTTATGGAGTGTACAGGTTCAGGGCATATTTGTGTGGAGTTCTGCAGTGGGACGTTCCAGTGAGACAGGGAGGTTAAGGTGGAGTACAGGTTCAGGGCATATTTGTGTGGATTTCTGCATTGGTACGTTCCAGTGAGACAGGGAGGTTATGGAGGGGTACAGGTTCAGGGCCTATTTGTGTGGAGTTCTGCAATGGTACGTTCCAGTGAGACAGGGAGGTTATGGAGGGGCACAGGTCCAGGGTATATTTGTGTGGAGTTCTGCGTTGGTACGTTCCAGGGTAACTGGGAGGTTATGGAGGGGTACAGGTTCAGGGCATATTTGTTTGGAGTTCTTCATTGGTACATTCCAGTGAGACAGGGATGTTATGGAGGGGTACAGGTTCAGGGCAAATTTGTGTGTAGTTCTACATTGGTACGTTCCAGTGAGACAGGGAGGTTATGGAGGGTACAGGTTCACCGCATATTTTTGTGGAGTTCTGCAGTGGTACGTTCCAGTGAGACAGGGAGGTTATGGACGGGTACAGGTTCAGGGCATATTTGTGTGGAGTACTGCATTGGTACTTTCCAGTGAGACAGGGGGGTTATGGAGGATACAGGTTCATGGCAGATTTGTGTGGAGTTCTGCGGTGGGACGTTCCAGTGAGACAGGGAGGTTATGGACGTGTACATGTTCGGGGCATATTTGTGTGGAGTTCTGCATTGGTACATTCCAGTGAGACAGTGAAGTTATGGAGGGGTACAGGTTCAGGGCATATTTGTGTGGTGTTCTGCAATGGTACGTTCCAGTGTGACACAGAGGTTATGGAGTGTACAGGTTCAGGGCATATTTGTGTGGAGTTCTGCAGTGGGACGTTCCAGTGAGACAGGGAGGTTATGGAGGGGTACAGGTTCAGGGCATATTTGTGTGGAGTTCTGCAATGGTACGTTCCAGTGAGACAGGGAGGTTATGGAGGGGTACAGGTCCAGGGTATATTTGTGTGGAGTTCTGCGTTGGTACGTTCCAGGGTAACTGGGAGGTTATGGAGGGGTACAGGTTCAGGGCACATTTGTGTGTAGTTCTGCAGTGGGACGTTCCAGTGAGACATGAGGTTATGTACGGGTACAGGTTCAGGGCACATTTGTGTGGACTTCTGCATTGGTACGTTCCAGTGAGACCGGGAGGTTTTGGAGGGGTACAGGTTCAGGGCATATTTGTGAGGAGTTCTGCATTGGTACGTTCCAGTGAGACAGGGAGGTTATGGAGGGGTACAGGTTCAGGGCAAATTTGTGTGTTGTTCTGCATTGCTACGTTCCAGTGAGACAGGGAGGTTATGGAGGGTACAGGTTCACCTCATATTTGTGTGGAGTTCTGCAGTGGTACGTTCCAGTGAGACAGGGAGGTTATGGACGGGTACAGGTTCAGGACATATTTGTGTGGAGTTCTGCATTGTTACGTTCCAGTGAGACAGGGAGGTTATGGAGGGGTACAGGTTCAGGGCATATTTGTCTGGTGTTCTGCAATGGTACGTTCCAGTGTGACAGTGAGGTTATGGACGGGTACAGGTTCAGGGCACATTTGTGTGGATTTCTGCATTGGGACGTTCCAGTGAGACAGGGAGGTTATGGAGGGGTACAGGTTCAGGGCATATTTGTGTGGAGCTCTGCATTGGTACGTTCCACTGGGACTGGGAGGTTATGGAGGTGTACAGGTTCAGGGCAAATTTGTGTGTAGTTCTGCATTGGTACGTTCCAGTGAGACAGGGAGGTTATGGAGGGTTACAGGTTCAGGGCAAATTTGTGTGGACTTCTGCATTGGTACGTTCCAGTGAGACCTGGAGGTTATGGAGGGGTACAGGTTCAGGGCATATTTGTGTGGAGTTCTGCATTGGTACATTCCAGTGAGACAGTGAAGTTATGGAGGGGTACAGGTTCAGGGCATATTTGTGTGGTGTTCTGCAATGGTACGTTCCAGTGTGACACAGAGGTTATGGAGTGTACAGGTTCAGGGCATATTTGTGTGGAGTTCTGCAGTGGGACGTTCCAGTGAGACAGGGAGGTTATGGAGGGGTACAGGTTCAGGGCATATTTGTGTGGAGTTCTGCAATGGTACGTTCCAGTGAGACAGGGAGGTTATGGAGGGGTACAGGTCCAGGGTATATTTGTGTGGAGTTCTGCGTTGGTACGTTCCAGGGTAACTGGGAGGTTATGGAGGGGTACAGGTTCAGGGCACATTTGTGTGTAGTTCTGCAGTGGGACGTTCCAGTGAGACATGAGGTTATGTACGGGTACAGGTTCAGGGCACATTTGTGTGGACTTCTGCATTGGTACGTTCCAGTGAGACCGGGAGGTTTTGGAGGGGTACAGGTTCAGGGCATATTTGTGAGGAGTTCTGCATTGGTACGTTCCAGTGAGACAGGGAGGTTATGGAGGGGTACAGGTTCAGGGCAAATTTGTGTGTTGTTCTGCATTGCTACGTTCCAGTGAGACAGGGAGGTTATGGAGGGTACAGGTTCACCTCATATTTGTGTGGAGTTCTGCAGTGGTACGTTCCAGTGAGACAGGGAGGTTATGGACGGGTACAGGTTCAGGACATATTTGTGTGGAGTTCTGCATTGTTACGTTCCAGTGAGACAGGGAGGTTATGGAGGGGTACAGGTTCAGGGCATATTTGTCTGGTGTTCTGCAATGGTACGTTCCAGTGTGACAGTGAGGTTATGGACGGGTACAGGTTCAGGGCACATTTGTGTGGATTTCTGCATTGGGACGTTCCAGTGAGACAGGGAGGTTATGGAGGGGTACAGGTTCAGGGCATATTTGTGTGGAGCTCTGCATTGGTACGTTCCACTGGGACTGGGAGGTTATGGAGGTGTACAGGTTCAGGGCAAATTTGTGTGTAGTTCTGCATTGGTACGTTCCAGTGAGACAGGGAGGTTATGGAGGGTTACAGGTTCAGGGCAAATTTGTGTGGACTTCTGCATTGGTACGTTCCAGTGAGACCTGGAGGTTATGGAGGGGTACAGGTTCAGGGCATATTTGTGTGGAGTTCTGCATTGGTACGTTCCAGTGAGACAGGGATGTTATGGAGGGGTACAGGTTCAGGGCAAATTTGTGTGTAGTTCTACATTGGTACGTTCCAGTGAGACAGGGAGGTTATGGAGGGGTACAGGTTCAGGGCATATTTGTGTGGAGCTCTGCATTGGTACGTTCCAGTGAGACAGGGAGGTTATGGAGGGTTACAGGTTCAGGGCAAATTTGTGTGTAGTTCTGCAGTGGGACGTTCCAGTGAGACATGAGGTTATGGACGGGTACAGGTTCAGGGCACATTTGTGTGGACTTCTGCATTGGTACGTTCCAGTGAGACCTGGAGGTTATGGAGGGGTACAGGTTCAGGGCATATTTGTGTGGAGTTCTGCATTGGTACGTTCCAGTGAGACAGGGATGTTATGGAGGGGTACAGGTTCAGGGCAAATTTGTGTGTAGTTCTACATTGGTACGTTCCAGTGAGACAGGGAGGTTATGGAGGGTACAGGTTCACCGCATATTTGTGTGGATTTCTGCAGTGGTACGTTCCAGTGAGACAGGGAGGTTATGGACGGGTACAGGTTCAGGGCATATTTGTGTGGAGTTCTGCATTGGTACTTTCCAGTGAGACAGGGAGGTTATGGAGGATACAGGTTCATGGCAGATTTGTGTGGAGTTCTGCAGTGGGACGTTCCAGTGAGACAGGGAGGTTATGGACGTGTACATGTTCGGGGCATATTTGTGTGGAGTTCTGCATTGGTACATTCCAGTGAGACAGTGAAGTTATGGAGTGGTACAGGTTCAGGGCATATTTGTGTGGTGTTCTGCAATGGTACGTTCCAGTGTGACAGTGAGGTTATAGAGTGTACAGGTTCAGGGCATATTTGTGTGGAGTTCTGCAGTGGGACGTTCCAGTGAGACAGGGAGGTTAAGGTGGAGTACAGGTTCAGGGCCCATTTGTGTGGACTTCTGCATTGGTACGTTCCAGTGAGACCGGGAGGTTATGGAGGGGTACAGGTTCAGGGCATATTTGTGTGGAGTTCTGCATTGGTACGTTCCAGTGAGACAGGGATGTTATTGAGGGGTACAGGTTCAGGTCCTATTTGTGTGGAGTTCTGCAATGGTACGTTCCAGTGAGACAGGGAGGTTATGGAGGGGTACAGGTTCAGGGCATATTTGTGTGGTGTTCTGCAATGGTACGTTCCAGTGTGACAGTGAGGTTATGGAGTGTACAGGTTCAGGGCATATTTGTGTGGAGTTCTGCAGTGGGACGTTCCAGTGAGACAGGGAGGTTAAGGTGGAGTACAGGTTCAGGGCATATTTGTGTGGATTTCTGCATTGGTACGTTCCAGTGAGACAGGGAGGTTATGGAGGGGTACAGGTTCAGGGCCTATTTGTGTGGAGTTCTGCAATGGTACGTTCCAGTGAGACAGGGAGGTTATGGAGGGGCACAGGTCCAGGGTATATTTGTGTGGAGTTCTGCGTTGGTACGTTCCAGGGTAACTGGGAGGTTATGGAGGGGTACAGGTTCAGGGCATATTTGTTTGGAGTTCTTCATTGGTACATTCCAGTGAGACAGGGATGTTATGGAGGGGTACAGGTTCAGGGCAAATTTGTGTGTAGTTCTACATTGGTACGTTCCAGTGAGACAGGGAGGTTATGGAGGGTACAGGTTCACCGCATATTTTTGTGGAGTTCTGCAGTGGTACGTTCCAGTGAGACAGGGAGGTTATGGACGGGTACAGGTTCAGGGCATATTTGTGTGGAGTACTGCATTGGTACTTTCCAGTGAGACAGGGGGGTTATGGAGGATACAGGTTCATGGCAGATTTGTGTGGAGTTCTGCGGTGGGACGTTCCAGTGAGACAGGGAGGTTATGGACGTGTACATGTTCGGGGCATATTTGTGTGGAGTTCTGCATTGGTACATTCCAGTGAGACAGTGAAGTTATGGAGGGGTACAGGTTCAGGGCATATTTGTGTGGTGTTCTGCAATGGTACGTTCCAGTGTGACAGAGAGGTTATGGAGTGTACAGGTTCAGGGCATATTTGTGTGGAGTTCTGCAGTGGGACGTTCCAGTGAGACAGGGAGGTTATGGAGGGGTACAGGTTCAGGGCATATTTGTGTGGAGTTCTGCAATGGTACGTTCCAGTGAGACAGGGAGGTTATGGAGGGGTACAGGTCCAGGGTATATTTGTGTGGAGTTCTGCGTTGGTACGTTCCAGGGTAACTGGGAGGTTATGGAGGGGTACAGGTTCAGGGCACATTTGTGTGTAGTTCTGCAGTGGGACGTTCCAGTGAGACATGAGGTTATGTACGGGTACAGGTTCAGGGCACATTTGTGTGGACTTCTGCATTGGTACGTTCCAGTGAGACCGGGAGGTTTTGGAGGGGTACAGGTTCAGGGCATATTTGTGAGGAGTTCTGCATTGGTACGTTCCAGTGAGACAGGGAGGTTATGGAGGGGTACAGGTTCAGGGCAAATTTGTGTGTTGTTCTGCATTGCTACGTTCCAGTGAGACAGGGAGGTTATGGAGGGTACAGGTTAACCGCATATTTGTGTGGAGTTCTGCAGTGGTACGTTCCAGTGAGACAGGGAGGTTATGGACGGGTACAGGTTCAGGACATATTTGTGTGGAGTTCTGCATTGTTACGTTCCAGTGAGACAGGGAGGTTATGGAGGGGTACAGGTTCAGGGCATATTTGTCTGGTGTTCTGCAATGGTACGTTCCAGTGTGACAGTGAGGTTATGGAGTGTACAGGTTCAGGGCATATTTGTGTGGAGTTCTGCAGTGGGACGTTCCAGTGAGACAGGGAGTTTATGGACGTGTACATGTTCGGGGCATATTTGTGTGGAGTTCTGCATTTCTACATTCCAGTGAGACAGTGAAGTTATGGAGGGGTACAGGCTCAGGGCATATTTGTGTGGTGTTCTGCAATGGTACGTTCCAGTGTGACAGTGAGGTTATGGAGTGTACAGGTTCAGGGCATATTTGTGTGGAGTTCTGCAGTGGGACGTTCCAGTGAGACAGGGAGGTTATGGAGGGTAGAGGTTCAGGGCATATTTGTGTGGAATCCGGCATTGGTACGTTCCAGTGAGACAGGGTGGTTTTGCAGGGGTACAGGTTAAGGGCATATTTGTTTGGAGTTCTGCATTGGTACGTTCCAGTGTGTCTGGGAGGTTATGGAGGGTACACGTTCAGGACATATTTGTGTGGAGTTCTGCATTGGTACGTTCCAGTAAGACAGGGAGGATATGGAGGGTACAGGTTCAGGGCATATTTGTGTGGAGTTCTGCAGTGGTACATTCCAGTGAGACAAGGAGGTTATGGAGAGATACAGGTTCAGGGCAAATTTGTGTGGAGTTCTGCATTGGTCCATTCCAGTGAGACAAGGAGGTTCTGGGTGGGTACAGCTTCAGGGCATATTTGTGTGGAATTCTGCATTGGTACGTTCCAGTGAAACAGGGAGGTTATGGAGGGTACAGGTTCAGGGCATATTTGTGTGGAGTTCTGCAATGGTACGTTCCAGTGAGACAGGGAGGTTATGGAGGGGTACATGTTCAGGGTATATTTGTGTGGAGTTCTGCGTTGGTACGTTCCAGGGTAACTGGGAGGTTATGGAGGGGTACATATTCAGGGCATATTTGTTTGGAGTTCTTCATTGGTACATTCCAGTGAGACAGGGAGGTTATGGAGGGGTACAGGTTCAGGGCATATTTGTGTGGAGTTCTGCATTGGTACGTTCCAGTGAGACAGGGACGTTATGGAGGTGTACAGGTTCAGGGCAAATTTGTGTGTAGTTCTGCATTGGTACGTTCCAGTGAGACAGGAAGGTTATGGAGGATAAAGGTTCATGGCTGATTTGTGTGGAGTTCTGCAGTGGGACGTTCCAGTGAGACAGGGAGGTTATGGACGTGTACAGGTTCGGGGCATATTTGTGTGGAGTTCTGCATTGGTACATTCCAGTGAGAAAGGGAAGTTATGGAGGGGTAAAGGTTCAGGGCATATTTGTGCGGAGTTCTGCATTGGTGCGTTCCAGTGAGACAGGGAGGTTATGGAGGGGTACATGTTCAGGGCATATTTGTCTGGTGTTCTGCAATGGTACGTTCCAGTGTGACAGTGAGGTTATGGAGTGTACAGGTTCAGGGCATATTTGTGTGTAGTTCTGCAATGGTACGTTCCAGTGAGACAGGGACGTTATGGAGGGTACAGGTTCAGGGCATATTTCTGTGGAGTTCGGCAGTTGTACGTTCCAGTGAGACAGGGAGGTTATGGACGTGGACAGGTTCAGGGCATATTTGTGTGGAGTTCTGCATTGGTACGTTCCAGTGAGACAGGGAAGTTATGGCGGGGTACAGGTTCAGGGCATATTTGTGTGGAGTTCTGCATTGGTACGTTCCAGTGAGACAGGGAGGTTATGGAGGGGTACAGGTTCAGGGCATATTTGTGTGGTGTTCTGCAATGGTACGTTCCAGTGAGACAGTGAGTTTATGGAGGGTACAGGTTCAGGGCATATTTGTGTGGTGTTCTGCGTTGGGACGTTCCAGTGAGACTGGGAGGTTAACGTGGAGAACAGGTTCAGGGCATATTTGTGTGGATTTCTGCATTGGTACGGTCCAGTGAGACAAGGACTTTCTGGGTGGGTACAGGTTCAGGGCATATTTGTGTGGAGTTCTGCATTGGTACGTTCCAGTGAGACAGGGAGGTTATGGATGGGTACAGGTTCCGGGCATATTTGTGTGGAGTTCTGCATTGGTACTTTCCAGTGGGACAGGGAGGTTATGGAGGGTACCGGTTCATGGCATATTTGTGTGGAATTCTTCAGTGGGACGTTCCAGTGAGACAGGGAGTTTATGGACGTGTACAGGTTCAGGGCCTATTTGTGTGGAATTCTGCATTGGTAAGTTCCAGTGAGACAGGGAGGTTTTGGAGGGGTACAGGTTCAGGGCATATTTGTGTGGTGTTCTGCAATGGTTCGTTCCAGTGAGACAGGGAGGTTATGCACGGTACAGGATCAGGGCATATTTGAGTGGAGTTCGGCATTGGTGCGTTCTAGTGAGACAGGGAGTTTATGGAGGGTACAGTTTCAGGGCATATTTGTGTGGAGTTCTGCATTGGTATGTTCCAGTGAGACAAGGAGGTTATGGGCGAGTACAGGTTCAAGGCATATTTGTGTGGAATTCTGCATTGGTACGTTCCAGTGAGACAGGGAGGTTATGGAGGGTACAGGTTCAGGGCATATTTGTGTGGAATCCTGCATTGGTAAGTTCCAGTGAGACAGGGAGGTTTTGGAGGGGTACAGGTTTAGGGCATATTTGTTTGGAGTTCTGCTTTGGTACGTTCCAGTGTGACTGGGAGGTTATGGAGGGTACACATTCAGGGCATATTTGTGTGGATTTTTGAATTGGTACGTTCCAGTGAGACAGGGAGTTTATGGAGGGTACAGGTTCAGGGCAAATTTGAGTGTAGTTCTGCATTGGTACTTTCCAGTGAGACAGGGAGGTTATGGAGGGGTACAGGTTCAGGGTATATTTGTGTGGAGTTCTGCGTTGGTACGTTCCAGTGAGACAGGGAGGTTATGGAGGGGTACAGGTTCAGGGCAAATTTGTGTGTAGTTCTGCATTGGTACGTTCCAGTGAGACAGGGAGGTTATGGAGGGAACAGGTTCAGGGCATATTTGTGTGGAGTTCTGCATTGGTACTTTCCAGTGAGACAGCGAGGTTATGGAGGATACAGGGTCATGGCAGATTTGTGTGGAGTTCTGCAGTGGGACGTTCCAGTGAGACAGGGAGGTTATGGACGTGTACAGGTTCGGGGCATATTTGTGTGGAGTTCTGCATTGGTACATTCCAGTGAGACAGGGAAGTTATGGAGGGGTAAAGGTTCAGGGCATATTTGTGTGGTGTTCTGCAATGGTACGTTCCAGTGTGACAGTGAGGTTATGGAGTGTACAGGTTCAGGGCATATTTGTGTGGTGTTCTTTAATGGTACGTTCCAGTGAGACCGGGAGGATATAGAGGGGTACAGGTTCAGGGCATATTTGTGTGGAGTTCTGCATTGGTATGTTCCAGTGAGACAGTGAGGTAATGGAGGGGTACAGGTTCAGGGCAAATTTGTGTGTTGTTCTGCATTGGTACGATCCAGTGAGACAGGGACGTTATTGAGGGTACAGGTTCAGGGCATATTTCTGTGGAGTTCGGCAGTTGTACGTTCCAGTGAGACAGGGAGGTTATGGACGTGTACAGGTTCAGTGCATATTTGTGTGGAATTCTGCATTGGTACGTTCCAGTGAGACAGGGAAGTTATGGCGGGGTACAGGTTCAGGGCCTATTTTTGTGGAGTTCTGCATTGGTACGTTCCAGTGAGACAGGGAGGTTATGGAGGGGTACAGGTTCAGGGCATATTTGTGTGGTGTTCTGCAATGGTACGTTCCAGTGAGACAGTGAGGTTATGGAGGGTACAGGTTCAGGGCATATTGGTGTGGAGTTCTGCGTTGGGACTTTCCAGTGAGACAGGGAGTTTATGGAGTGGTACAGGTTCAGGGCACATTTGTGTGGATTTCTGCATTGGTACGTTCCAGTGAGACAGGGAGGTTATGGAGGGTACAAGTTCAGGGCATATCTGTGTGGAGTTCTGCATTGGTACGTTCCATTGAGACAGGGCGGTTATGGAGGGTACAAGTTCAGGGCATATTTGTGTGGAGTTCTGCATTGGTACGTTCCAGGTGGACAGGGAGGTTATGGATGGGTACAGGTTCAGGGCATATTTGTGTGGAGTTCTGCATTGGTACTTTCCAGTTGGACAGGGATGTTATGGAGGGTACCGGTTCATGGCATATTTGTGTGGAATTCTGCAGTGTGACGTTCCAGTGAGACAGGGAGTTTATGGAGGGTACAGGTTCAGGGCATATTTGTGTGGAGTTCTGCATTGGAATGTTCCAGTGAGACAAGGAGGTTATGGGCGGGTACAGGCTCAAGGCATATTTGTGTGGAATTCTGCATTGGTACGTTCCAGTGAGACAGGGAGGTTTTGGAGGGTACAGGTTCAGGGCATATTTGTGTGGAATCCTGCATTGGTACGTTACAGTTAGAGAGGGAGGTTTTGGAGGGGTACAGGTTAAAGGCATTTTTGTTTGGAGTTCTGCATTGGTACGTTCCAGTGTGACTGGGAGGTTATGGAGTGTACACGTTGAGGGCATATTTGTGTGGAGTTCTGCTTTGGTACGTTCCAGTGAGACAGGGAGGTTATGGAGGGTACAGGTTCAGGGCAAATTTGAGTGTAGTTCTGCATTGGTACGTTCCAGTGAGACAGGGAGGTTATGGAGGTTACAGGTTCAGGGCATATTTGTGTGGAGTTCTGCGTTGGTACGTTCCAGGGTAACTGGGAGGTTATGGAGGGGTACAGGTTCAGGGCATATTTGTTTGGAGTTCTTCATTGGTACATTCCAGTGAGACAGGGAGGTTATGGAGGGGTACAGGTTCAGGGCATATTTGTGTGGAGTTCTGCATTGGTACGTTCCAGTGAGACAGGGACGTTATGGAGGTGTACAGGTTCAGGGCAAATTTGTGTGTAGTTCTGCATTGGTACGTTCCAGTGAGACAGGAAGGTTATGGAGGATAAAGGTTCATGGCTGATTTGTGTGGAGTTCTGCAGTGGGACGTTCCAGTGAGACAGGGAGGTTATGGACGTGTACAGGTTCGGGGCATATTTGTGTGGAGTTCTGCATTGGTACATTCCAGTGAGAAAGGGAAGTTATGGAGGGGTAAAGGTTCAGGGCATATTTGTGCGGAGTTCTGCATTGGTACGTTCCAGTGAGACAGGGAGGTTATGGAGGGGTACATGTTCAGGGCATATTTGTCTGGTGTTCTGCAATGGTACGTTCCAGTGTGACAGTGAGGTTATGGAGTGTACAGGTTCAGGGCATATTTGTGTGTAGTTCTGCAATGGTACGTTCCAGTGAGACAGGGACGTTATGGAGGGTACAGGTTCAGGGCATATTTCTGTGGAGTTCGGCAGTTGTACGTTCCAGTGAGACAGGGAGGTTATGGACGTGGACAGGTTCAGGGCATATTTGTGTGGAGTTCTGCATTGGTACGTTCCAGTGAGACAGGGAAGTTATGGCGGGGTACAGGTTCAGGGCATATTTGTGTGGAGTTCTGCATTGGTACGTTCCAGTGAGACAGGGAGGTTATGGAGGGGTACAGGTTCAGGGCATATTTGTGTGGTGTTCTGCAATGGTACGTTCCAGTGAGACAGTGAGTTTATGGAGGGTACAGGTTCAGGGCATATTTGTGTGGTGTTCTGCGTTGGGACGTTCCAGTGAGACTGGGAGGTTAACGTGGAGAACAGGTTCAGGGCATATTTGTGTGGATTTCTGCATTGGTACGGTCCAGTGAGACAAGGACTTTCTGGGTGGGTACAGGTTCAGGGCATATTTGTGTGGAGTTCTGCATTGGTACGTTCCAGTGAGACAGGGAGGTTATGGATGGGTACAGGTTCCGGGCATATTTGTGTGGAGTTCTGCATTGGTACTTTCCAGTGGGACAGGGAGGTTATGGAGGGTACCGGTTCATGGCATATTTGTGTGGAATTCTTCAGTGGGACGTTCCAGTGAGACAGGGAGTTTATGGACGTGTACAGGTTCAGGGCCTATTTGTGTGGAATTCTGCATTGGTAAGTTCCAGTGAGACAGGGAGGTTTTGGAGGGGTACAGGTTCAGGGCATATTTGTGTGGTGTTCTGCAATGGTTCGTTCCAGTGAGACAGGGAGGTTATGCACGGTACAGGATCAGGGCATATTTGAGTGGAGTTCGGCATTGGTGCGTTCTAGTGAGACAGGGAGTTTATGGAGGGTACAGTTTCAGGGCATATTTGTGTGGAGTTCTGCATTGGTATGTTCCAGTGAGACAAGGAGGTTATGGGCGAGTACAGGTTCAAGGCATATTTGTGTGGAATTCTGCATTGGTACGTTCCAGTGAGACAGGGAGGTTATGGAGGGTACAGGTTCAGGGCATATTTGTGTGGAATCCTGCATTGGTAAGTTCCAGTGAGACAGGGAGGTTTTGGAGGGGTACAGGTTTAGGGCATATTTGTTTGGAGTTCTGCTTTGGTACGTTCCAGTGTGACTGGGAGGTTATGGAGGGTACACATTCAGGGCATATTTGTGTGGATTTTTGAATTGGTACGTTCCAGTGAGACAGGGAGTTTATGGAGGGTACAGGTTCAGGGCAAATTTGAGTGTAGTTCTGCATTGGTACTTTCCAGTGAGACAGGGAGGTTATGGAGGTTACAGGTTCAGGGCATATTTGTGTGGATTTCTGCATTGGTACGTTCCAGTGAGTCAGGTAGGTTATGGAGGGGTACAGGATCAGGGCAAATTTGTGTGGTGTTCTGCATTGGAACATTCCGGTGAGACAAGGAGGTTCTGGGTGGGTACAGGTTCAGGGCATATTTGTGTGGAATTCTGCATTGGTACGTTCCAGTGAGACATGGAGGTTATGGAGGGTACAGGTTCAGGGCATATTTGTGTGGAGTTCTGCAATGGTACGTTCCAGTGAGACAGGGAGGTTATGGAGGGGTACAGGTTCAGGGTATATTTGTGTGGAGTTCTGCTTTGGTACGTTCCAGGGTAACTGGGAGGTTATGGAGGGGTTCAGGTTCAGGGCATATCTGTTTGGAGTTCTTCAATGGTACGTTCCAGTGAGACAGGGAGGTTATGGAGGGGTACAGGTTCAGGGCAAATTTGTGTGTAGTTCTGCATTGGTACGTTCCATTGAGACAGGGAGGTTATGGAGGGAACAGGTTCAGGGCATATTTGTGTGGAGTTCTGCATTGGTACTTTCCAGTGAGACAGCGAGGTTATGGAGGATACAGGGTCATGGCAGATTTGTGTGGAGTTCTGCAGTGGGACGTTCCAGTGAGACAGGGAGGTTATGGACGTGTACAGGTTCGGGGCATATTTGTGTGGAGTTCTGCATTGGTACATTCCAGTGAGACAGGGAAGTTATGGAGGGGTAAAGGTTCAGGGCATATTTGTGTGGTGTTCTGCAATGGTACGTTCCAGTGTGACAGTGAGGTTATGGAGTGTACAGGTTCAGGGCATATTTGTGTGGTGTTCTTTAATGGTACGTTCCAGTGAGACCGGGAGGATATAGAGGGGTACAGGTTCAGGGCATATTTGTGTGGAGTTCTGCATTGGTATGTTCCAGTGAGACAGTGAGGTAATGGAGGGGTACAGGTTCAGGGCAAATTTGTGTGTTGTTCTGCATTGGTACGATCCAGTGAGACAGGGACGTTATTGAGGGTACAGGTTCAGGGCATATTTCTGTGGAGTTCGGCAGTTGTACGTTCCAGTGAGACAGGGAGGTTATGGACGTGTACAGGTTCAGTGCATATTTGTGTGGAATTCTGCATTGGTACGTTCCAGTGAGACAGGGAAGTTATGGCGGGGTACAGGTTCAGGGCCTATTTTTGTGGAGTTCTGCATTGGTACGTTCCAGTGAGACAGGGAGGTTATGGAGGGGTACAGGTTCAGGGCATATTTGTGTGGTGTTCTGCAATGGTACGTTCCAGTGAGACAGTGAGGTTATGGAGGGTACAGGTTCAGGGCATATTGGTGTGGAGTTCTGCGTTGGGACTTTCCAGTGAGACAGGGAGTTTATGGAGTGGTACAGGTTCAGGGCACATTTGTGTGGATTTCTGCATTGGTACGTTCCAGTGAGACAGGGAGGTTATGGAGGGTACAAGTTCAGGGCATATCTGTGTGGAGTTCTGCATTGGTACGTTCCATTGAGACAGGGCGGTTATGGAGGGTACAAGTTCAGGGCATATTTGTGTGGAGTTCTGCATTGGTACGTTCCAGGTGGACAGGGAGGTTATGGATGGGTACAGGTTCAGGGCATATTTGTGTGGAGTTCTGCATTGGTACTTTCCAGTTGGACAGGGATGTTATGGAGGGTACCGGTTCATGGCATATTTGTGTGGAATTCTGCAGTGTGACGTTCCAGTGAGACAGGGAGTTTATGGAGGGTACAGGTTCAGGGCATATTTGTGTGGAGTTCTGCATTGGAATGTTCCAGTGAGACAAGGAGGTTATGGGCGGGTACAGGCTCAAGGCATATTTGTGTGGAATTCTGCATTGGTACGTTCCAGTGAGACAGGGAGGTTTTGGAGGGTACAGGTTCAGGGCATATTTGTGTGGAATCCTGCATTGGTACGTTACAGTTAGAGAGGGAGGTTTTGGAGGGGTACAGGTTAAAGGCATTTTTGTTTGGAGTTCTGCATTGGTACGTTCCAGTGTGACTGGGAGGTTATGGAGTGTACACGTTGAGGGCATATTTGTGTGGAGTTCTGCTTTGGTACGTTCCAGTGAGACAGGGAGGTTATGGAGGGTACAGGTTCAGGGCAAATTTGAGTGTAGTTCTGCATTGGTACGTTCCAGTGAGACAGGGAGGTTATGGAGGTTACAGGTTCAGGGCATATTTGTGTGGAGTTCTGCGTTGGTACGTTCCAGGGTAACTGGGAGGTTATGGAGGGGTACAGGTTCAGGGCATATTTGTTTGGAGTTCTTCATTGGCACATTCCAGTGAGACAGGGAAGTTATGGAGGGTACAGGTTCAGGGCACATTTGTGTGGATTTCTGCATTGGTACGTTCCAGTGAGACAGGGAGGTTATGGAGGGGTACAAGTTCAGGGCATATTTGTGTGGAGCTCTGCATTGGTACGTTCCAGTGAGACAAGGAGGTTATGGAGGGGTACAGGTTCAGGGCAAATTTGTGTGTAGTTCTGCAGTGGAGCGTTCCAGTGAGACATGAGGTTATGGACGGGTACAGGTTCAGGGCACATTTGTGTGGACTTCTGCATTGGTACGTTCCAGTGAGACCGAGAGGTTATGGAGGGTTACAGGTTCAGGGCATATTTGTGTGGAGTTCTGCATTGGTAAGTTCCAGTGAGACAGGGATGTTATGGAGGGGTACAGGTTCAGGGCAAATTTGTGTGTAGTTCTACATTGGTACGTTCCAGTGAGACAGGGAGGTTATGGAGGGTACAGGTTCACCGCATATTTGTGTGGAGTTCTGCAGTGGTACGTTCCAGTGAGACAGGGAGGTTATGGACCGGTACAGGTTCAGGGCATATTTGTGTGGAGTACTGCATTGGTACTTCCCAGTGAGACAGGGAGGTTATGGAGGATACAGGTTCATGGCAGATTTGTGTGGAGTTCTGCAGTGGGACGTTCCAGTGAGACAGGGAGGTTATGGACGTGTACATGTTCGGGGCATATTTGTGTGGAGTTCTGCATTTGTACATTCCTGTGAGACAGTGAAGTTATGGAGGGGTACAGGCTCAGGGCATATTTGTGTGGTGTTCTGCAATGGTACGTTCCAGTGTGACAGTGAGGTTATGGAGTGTACAGGTTCAGGGCATATTTGTGTGGAGTTCTGCAGTGGGACGTTCCAGTGAGACAGGGAGGTTAATGTGGAGTACAGGTTCAGGGCATATTTGTGTGGATTTCTGCATTGGTACGTTCCAGTGAGACAGGGAGGTTATGGAGGGGTACAGGTTCAGGGCCTATTTGTGTGGAGTTCTGCAATGGTACGTTCCAGTGAGACAGGGAGGTTATGGAGGGGCACAGGTCCAGGGTATATTTGTGTGGATTTCTGCGTTGGTACGTTCCAGGGTAACTGGGAGGTTATGGAGGGGTACAGGTTCAGGGCATATTTGTTTGGAGTTCTTCATTGGTACATTCCAGTGAGACAGGGATGTTATGGAGGGGTACAGGTTCAGGGCAAATTTGTGTGTAGTTCTACATTGGTACGTTCCAGTGAGAAAGGGAGGTTATGGAGGGTACAGGTTCACCGCATATTTGTGTGGAGTTCTGCAGTGGTACGTTCCAGTGAGACAGGGAGGTTATGGACGGGTACAGGTTCAGGGCATATTTGTGTGGAGTACTGCATTGCTACTTTCCAGTGAGACAGGGAGGTTATGGAGGATACAGGTTCATGGCAGATTTGTGTGGAGTTCTGCGGTGGGACGTTCCAGTGAGACAGGGAGGTTATGGACGTGTACATGTTCGGGGCATATTTGTGTGGAGTTCTGCATTGGTACATTCCAGTGAGACAGTGAAGTTATGGAGGGGTACAGGTTCAGGGCATATTTGTGTGGTGTTCTGCAATGGTACGTTCCAGTGTGACTGAGAGGTTATGGAGTGTACAGGTTCAGGGCATATTTGTGTGGAGTTCTGCAGTGGGACGTTCCAGTGAGACAGGGAGGTTAAGGTGGAGTACAGGTTCAGGGCATATTTGTGTGGATTTCTGCATTGGTACGTTCCAGTGAGACAGGGAGGATATGGAGGGGTACAGGTTCAGGGCCTATTTGTGTGGAGTTCTGCAATGGTACGTTCCAGTGAGACAGGGAGGTTATGTAGGGGTACAGGTCCAGGGTATATTTGTGTGGAGTTCTGCGTTGGTACGTTCCAGGGTAACTGGGAGGTTATGGAGGGGTACAGGTTCAGGGCATATTTGTGTGGAGTTCTGCATTGGTATGTTCCAGTGAGACAGTGCGGTAATGGAGTGGTACAGGTTCAGGGCAAATTTGTGTGTAGTTCTGCATTGGTACGTTCCAGTGAGACAGGGACGTTATGGAGGGTACAGGTTCAGGGCATATTTGTGTGGTGTTCTGCAATGGTACGTTCCAGTGAGACAGTGAGGTTATGGAGGGTACAGGTTCAGGGCATATTTGTGTGGAGTTCTGCGTTGGGACGTTCCAGTGAGACTGGGAGGTTAACGTGGAGAACAGGTTCAGGTCATATTTGTGTGGATTTCTGCATTGGTACGGTCCAGTGAGACAAGGACTTTCTGGGTGGGTACAGGTTCAGGGCATATTTGTGTGGAATTCTGCATTGGTACGTTCCAGTGAGATAGGGAGGTTATGGAGGGTACAGGTTCAGGGCATATTTGTGTGGAGTTCTGCAGTGATACGTTCCAGTGAGACAGGGAGGTTACGGAGGGGTACAGTTTCAGGGCATATTTGTGTGGAGTTCTGCAATGGTACGTTCCAGTGAGACAGGGAGGTTATGGAGGGGTACAGGTTCAGGGAATATTTGTCTGGTGTCCTGCAATGGTTCGCTCCAGTGAGACAGGGAGGTTATGCACGGTACAGGATCAGGGCATATTTGAGTGGAGTTCGGCATTGGTGCGTTCCAGTGAGACAGGGAGTTTATGGAGGGTACAGGTTCAGGGCATATTTGTGTGGAGTTCTGCATTGGTATGTTCCAGTGAGACAAGGAGGATATGGGCGGGTACAGGTTCAAGGCATATTTGTGTGGAATTCTGCATTGGTACCCTCCAGTGAGACAGGGAGGTTATGGAGGGTAGAGGTTCAGGGCATATTTGTGTGGAATCCGGCATTGGTACGTTCCAGTGAGACAGGGTGGTTTTGCAGGGGTACAGGTTAAGGGCATATTTGTTTGGAGTTCTGCATTGGTACGTTCCAGTGTGACTGGGAGGTTATGGAGGGTACACATTCAGGGCATATTTGTGTGGATTTTTGCATTGGTACGTTCCAGTGAGACAGGGAGGTTATGGAGGGTACAGGTTCAGGGCAAATTTGAGTGTAGTTCTGCATTGGTACGTTCCAGTGAGACAGGGAGGTTATGGAGGTTACAGGTTCAGGGCATATTTGTGTGGATTTCTGCATTAGTACGTTCCAGTGAGTCAGGGAGGTTATGGAGGGGTACAGGATCAGGGCAAATTTGTGTGGTGTTCTGCATTGGAACATTCCGGTGAGACAAGGAGGTTCTGGGTGGGTACAGGTTCAGGGCATATTTGTGTGGAATTCTGCATTGGTACGTTCCAGTGAGACAGGGAGGTTATGGAGGGTACAGGTTCAGGGCATATTTGTGTGGAGTTCTGCAATGGTACGTTCCAGTGAGACAGGGAGGTTATGGAGGGGTACAGGTTCAGGGTATATTTGTGTGGAGTTCTGCGTTGGTACGTTCCAGGGTAACTGGGAGGTTATGGAGGGGTTCAGGTTCAGGGCATATTTGTGTGGAGCTCTGCATTGGTACGTTCCAGTGAGACAGGGAGGTTATGGAGGGTTACAGGTTCAGGGCAAATTTGTGTGGACTTCTGCATTGGTACGTTCCAGTGAGACCGGGAGGTTATGGAGGGGTACAGGGTCAGGGCATATTTGTGTGGAGTTCTGCATTGGTACGTTCCATTGAGACAGGGAGGTTATGGAGGGGTACAGGTTCAGGGCAAATTTGTGTGTAGTTCTGCATTGGTACGTTCCAGTGAGACAGGGAGGTTATGGAGGGAACAGGTTCAGGGCATATTTGTGTGGAGTTCTGCACTGGTACTTTCCAGTGAGACAGCGAGGTTATGGAGGATACAGGTTCATGGCAGATTTGTGTGGAGTTCTGCAGTGGGACGTTCCAGTGAGACAGGGAGGTTATGGACGTGTACAGGTTCGGGGCATATTTGTGTGGAGTTCTGCATTGGTACATTCCAGTGAGACAGGGAAGTTATGGAGGGGTAAAGGTTCAGGGCATATTTGTGTGGTGTTCTGCAATGGTACGTTCCAGTGTGACAGTGAGGTTATGGAGTGTACAGGTTCAGGGCATATTTGTGTGGTGTTCTGCAATGGTACGTACCAGTGAGACCGGGAGGATATAGAGGGGTACAGGTTCAGGGCATATTTGTGTGGAGTTCTGCATTGGTATGTTCCAGTGAGACAGTGAGGTAATGGAGGGGTACAGGTTCAGGGCAAATTTGTGTGTTGTTCTGCATTGGTACGATCCAGTGAGACAGGGACGTTATTGAGGGTACAGGTTCAGGGCATATTTCTGTGGAGTTCGGCAGTTGTACGTTCCAGTGAGACAGGGAGGTTATGGACGTGTACAGGTTCAGTGCATATTTGTGTGGAATTCTGCATTGGTACGTTCCAGTGAGACAGGGAAGTTATGGCGGGGTACAGGTTCAGGGCATATTTGTGTGGAGTTCTGCATTGGTACGTTCCAGTGAGACAGGGAGGTTATGGAGGGGTACAGGTTCAGGGCATATTTGTGTGGTGTTCTGCAATGGTACGTTCCAGTGAGACAGTGAGGTTATGGAGGGTACAGGTTCAGGGCATATTGGTGTGGAGTTCTGCGTTGGGACGTTCCAGTGAGACAGGGAGTTTATGGAGTGGTACAGGTTCAGGGCATATTTGTGTGGAATTCTGCATTGGTACGTTCCAGTGAGACAGGGAAGTTATGGAGGGTACAAGTTCAGGGCATATCTGTGTGGAGTTCTGCATTGGTACGTTCCAGTGAGACAGGGCGGTTATGGAGGGTACAAGTTCAGGGCATATTTGTGTGGAGTTCTGCATTGTTACGTTCCAGGTAGACAGGGAGGTTATGGATGGGTACAGGTTCAGGGCATATTTGTGTGGAGTTCTGCATTGGTACTTTCCAGTGGGACAGGGATGTTATGGAGGGTACCGGTTCATGGCATATTTGTGTGGAATTCTGCAGTGGGACGTTCCAGTGAGACAGGGAGTTTATGGACGGGTACAGGATCAGGGCATATTTGAGTGGAGTTCGGCATTGGTGCGTTCCAGTGAGACAGGGAGTTTATGGAGGGTACAGGTTCAGGGCATATTTGTGTGGAGTTCTGCATTGGAATGTTCCAGTGAGACAAGGAGGTTATGGGCGGGTACAGGCTCAAGGCATATTTGTGTGGAATTCTGCATTGGTACGTTCCAGTGAGACAGGGAGGTTATGGAGGGTACAGGTTCAGGGCATATTTGTGTGGAATCCTTCATTGGTACGTTCCAGTTAGAGAGGGAGGTTTTGGAGGTGTACAGGTTAAAGGCATTTTTGTTTGGAGTTCTGCATTGGTACGTTCCAGTGTGACTGGGAGGTTATGGAGTGTACACGTTGAGGGCATATTTGTGTGGAGTTCTGCTTTGGTACGTTCCAGTGAGACAGGGAGGTTATGGACGGTACAGGTTCCGGGCAAATTTGAGTGTAGTTCTGCATTGGTACGTTCCAGTGAGACAGGGAGGTTATGGAGGTTACAGGTTCAGGGCATATTTGTGTGGAGTTCTGCAGTGGTACGTTCCAGTGAGACAGGGTGGTTAAGGTGGAGTGCAGGTTCAGGGCATATTTGTGTGGATATCTGCATTGGTACGTTCCAGTGAGACAGGGAGGTTATGGAGGGGTACAGGTTCAGGGCAAATTAGTGTGGAGTTCTGCGTTGTTATGTTCCAGGGTAACTGGGAGGTTATGGAGGGGTACAGGTTCAGGGCATATTTTTTTGGAGTTCTTCATTGGTACTTTCCAGTGAGACAGGGAAGTTATGGAGGGTACAGGTTCAGGGCATATTTGTGTGGAGTTCTGCAGTGGGACGTTCCAGTGAGACATGAGGTTATGGACGGGTACAGGTTCAGGGCACATTTCTGTGGATTTCCGCATTGGTACGTTCCAGTGAGACAGGGAGGTTATGGAGGGGTACAGGTTCAGGGCATATTTGTGTGGAGCTCTGCATTGGTACGTTCCAGTGAGACCGGGAGGTAATGGAGGGGTACAGGTTCAGGGCAAATTTGTGTGTAGTTATGCAGTGGGACGTTCCAGTGAGACATGAGGTTATGGACGGGTACAGGTTCAGGGCACATTTGTGTGGACTTCTGCATTGGTACGTTCCAGTGAGACCGGGAGGTTATGGAGGGGTACAGGTTCAGGGCATATTTGTGTGGAGTTCTGCATTGGTACGTTCCAGTGAGACAGGGAGGTTATGGAGGGGTACAGGTTCATGGCAAATTGGTGTGTAGTTCTGCATTGGTACGTTCCAGTGAGACAGGGAGGTTATGGAGGGTACATGTTCACCGCATATTTCTGTGGAGTTCTGCAGTGGTACGTTCCAGTGAGACAGGGAGGTTATGGACGGCTACAGGTTCAGGGCATATTTGTGTGGAGTTCTGCATTGGTACTTTCCAGTGAGACAGGGAGGTTATGGAGGATACAGGTTCATGGCAGATTTGTGTGGAGTTCTGCAGTGGGACGTTCCAGTGAGACAGGGAGGTTATGGAGGGGTACAGGTTCAGGGCATATTTGTGTGGTGTTCTGCAATGGTACGTTCCAGTGTGACAGTGAGGTTATGGAGTGTACAGGTTCAGGGCATATTTGTGTGGAGTTCTGCAGTGGGACGTTCCAGTGAGACATGAGATTATGGACGGGTACAGGTTCAGGGCACGTTTGTGTGGACTTCCTCATTGGTACTTTCCAGTGAGACCGGGAGGTTATGGAGAGGTACAGGTTCAGGTCATATTTGTGTGGAGTTCTGCATTGGTATGTTCCAGTGAGACAGTGAGGTAATAGAGTGGTACAGGTTCAGGGCAAATTTGTGTGTAGCTCTGCATTGATACGTTCCAGTGAGACAGGGACGTTATGGAGGGTACAGGTTCAGGGCATATTTGTGTGGAGTTCGGCAGTTGTACGTTCCAGTGAGACAGGGAGGTTATGGACGGGTACAGGTTCAGGGCATATTTGTGTGGAGTTCTGCATTGTTACTTTCCAGTGAGACAAGTAGGTTATGGAGGATACAGGTTCATGGCATATTTGTGTGGAGTTCTGCAGTGGGACGTTCCAGTGAGGCAGGGAGGTTATGGACGTGTACTGGTTTAGGGCATATTTGTGTGGAGTTCTGCATTGGTACGTTCCAGTGAGACAGGGAGGTTAAGGTGGAGTACAGGTTCAGGGCATATTTGTGTGGATTTCTGCATTGGTACGTTCCAGTGAGACAGGGAGGTTATGGAGGGGTACAGGTTCAGGGCCTATTTGTGTGGAGTTCTGCAATGGTACGTTCCAGTGAGACAGGGAGGTTATGGAGGGGTACAGGTGCAGGGTATATTTGTGTGGAGTTCTGCGTTGGTACGTTCCAGGGTAACTGGGAGGTTATGGAGGGGTACAGGTTCAGGGCATATTTGTTTGGAGTTCTTCATTGGTACATTCCACTGAGACAGGGAAGTTATGGAGGGTACAGGTTCAGGGCATATTTGTGTGGAGTTCTGCAGTGGGACGTTCCAGTGAGACATGAGGTTATGGACGGGTACAGGTTCAGGGCACATTTGTGTGGATTTCTGCATTGGGACGTTCCAGTGAGACAGGGATGTTATGGAGGGGTACAGGTTCAGGGCATATTTGTGTGGAGCTCTGCATTGGTACGTTCCACTGAGACAGGGAGGTTATGGAGGGGTACAGGTTCAGGGCAAATTTGTGAGTAGTTCTGCAGTGGGACGTTCCAGTGAGACGGGGAGGTTATGGAGGGGTACAGGTTCAGGGTATATTTGTGTGGAGTTCTGCAATGGTACGTTCCAGTGAGACAGGGAGGTTATGGAGGGGTACAGGTTCAGGGTATATTTGTGTGGAGTTCTGCGTTGGTACGTTCCAGGGTAACTGGGAGGTTATGGAGGGGTACAGGTTCAGGGCATATTTGTTTGGAGTTCTTCATTGGCACATTCCAGTGAGACAGGGAAGTTATGGAGGGTACAGGTTCAGGGCACATTTGTGTGGATTTCTGCAATGGTACGTTCCAGTGAGACAGTGAGGTTATGGAGGGTACAGGTTCAGGGCATATTTGTGTGGAGTTCTGCATTGGTACGTTCCAGTGAGACAGGGAGGTTATGGAGGGGTACAGGTTCAGGGCATATTTGTGTGGTGTTCTGCAATGGTACGTTCCAGTGAGACAGTGAGGTTATGGAGGGTACAGGTTCAGGGCATATTGGTGTGGAGTTCTGCGTTGGGACGTTCCAGTGAGACAGGGAGTTTATGGAGTGGTACAGGTTCAGGGCATATTTGTGTGGAGTTCTGCATTGGAATGTTCCAGTGAGACAAGGAGGTTATGGGCGGGTACAGGCTCAAGGCATATTTGTGTGGAATTCTGCATTGGTACGTTCCAGTGAGACAGGGAGGTTATGGAGGGTACAGGTTCAGGGCATATTTGTGTGGAATCCTTCATTGGTACGTTCCAGTTAGAGAGGGAGGTTTTGGAGGTGTACAGGTTAAAGGCATTTTTGTTTGGAGTTCTGCATTGGTACGTTCCAGTGTGACTGGGAGGTTATGGAGTGTACACGTTGAGGGCATATTTGTGTGGAGTTCTGCTTTGGTACGTTCCAGTGAGACAGGGAGGTTATGGACGGTACAGGTTCCGGGCAAATTTGAGTGTAGTTCTGCATTGGTACGTTCCAGTGAGACAGGGAGGTTATGGAGGTTACAGGTTCAGGGCATATTTGTGTGGAGTTCTGCAGTGGTACGTTCCAGTGAGACAGGGTGGTTAAGGTGGAGTGCAGGTTCAGGGCATATTTGTGTGGATATCTGCATTGGTACGTTCCAGTGAGACAGGGAGGTTATGGAGGGGTACAGGTTCAGGGCAAATTAGTGTGGAGTTCTGCGTTGTTATGTTCCAGGGTAACTGGGAGGTTATGGAGGGGTACAGGTTCAGGGCATATTTTTTTGGAGTTCTTCATTGGTACTTTCCAGTGAGACAGGGAAGTTATGGAGGGTACAGGTTCAGGGCATATTTGTGTGGAGTTCTGCAGTGGGACGTTCCAGTGAGACATGAGGTTATGGACGGGTACAGGTTCAGGGCACATTTCTGTGGATTTCTGCATTGGTACGTTCCAGTGAGACAGGGAGGTTATGGAGGGGTACAGGTTCAGGGCATATTTGTGTGGAGCTCTGCATTGGTACGTTCCAGTGAGACCGGGAGGTAATGGAGGGGTACAGGTTCAGGGCAAATTTGTGTGTAGTTATGCAGTGGGACGTTCCAGTGAGACATGAGGTTATGGACGGGTACAGGTTCAGGGCATATTTGTGTGGACTTCTGCATTGGTACGTTCCAGTGAGACCGGGAGGTTATGGAGGGGTACAGGTTCAGGGCATATTTGTGTGGAGTTCTGCATTGGTACGTTCCAGTGAGACAGGGAGGTTATGGAGGGGTACAGGTTCATGGCAAATTGGTGTGTAGTTCTGCATTGGTACGTTCCAGTGAGACAGGGAGGTTATGGAGGGTACATGTTCACCGCATATTTCTGTGGAGTTCTGCAGTGGTACGTTCCAGTGAGACAGGGAGGTTATGGACGGCTACAGGTTCAGGGCATATTTGTGTGGAGTTCTGCATTGGTACTTTCCAGTGAGACACGGAGGTTATGGAGGATACAGGTTCATGGCAGATTTGTGTGGAGTTCTGCAGTGGGACGTTCCAGTGAGACAGGGAGGTTATGGAGGGGTACAGGTTCAGGGCATATTTGTGTGGTGTTCTGCAATGGTACGTTCCAGTGTGACAGTGAGGTTATGGAGTGTACAGGTTCAGGGCATATTTGTGTGGAGTTCTGCAGTGGGACGTTCCAGTGAGACATGAGATTATGGACGGGTACAGGTTCAGGGCACGTTTGTGTGGACTTCCTCATTGGTACTTTCCAGTGAGACCGGGAGGTTATGGAGAGGTACAGGTTCAGGTCATATTTGTGTGGAGTTCTGCATTGGTATGTTCCAGTGAGACAGTGAGGTAATAGAGTGGTACAGGTTCAGGGCAAATTTGTGTGTAGCTCTGCATTGATACGTTCCAGTGAGACAGGGACGTTATGGAGGGTACAGGTTCAGGGCATATTTGTGTGGAGTTCGGCAGTTGTACGTTCCAGTGAGACAGGGAGGTTATGGACGGGTACAGGTTCAGGGCATATTTGTGTGGAGTTCTGCATTGTTACTTTCCAGTGAGACAAGTAGGTTATGGAGGATACAGGTTCATGGCATATTTGTGTGGAGTTCTGCAGTGGGACGTTCCAGTGAGGCAGGGAGGTTATGGACGTGTACTGGTTTAGGGCATATTTGTGTGGAGTTCTGCATTGGTACGTTCCAGTGAGACAGGGAGGTTAAGGTGGAGTACAGGTTCAGGGCATATTTGTGTGGATTTCTGCATTGGTACGTTCCAGTGAGACAGGGAGGTTATGGAGGGGTACAGGTTCAGGGCCTATTTGTGTGGAGTTCTGCAATGGTACGTTCCAGTGAGACAGGGAGGTTATGGAGGGGTACAGGTGCAGGGTATATTTGTGTGGAGTTCTGCGTTGGTACGTTCCAGGGTAACTGGGAGGTTATGGAGGGGTACAGGTTCAGGGCATATTTGTTTGGAGTTCTTCATTGGTACATTCCACTGAGACAGGGAAGTTATGGAGGGTACAGGTTCAGGGCATATTTGTGTGGAGTTCTGCAGTGGGACGTTCCAGTGAGACATGAGGTTATGGACGGGTACAGGTTCAGGGCACATTTGTGTGGATTTCTGCATTGGGACGTTCCAGTGAGACAGGGATGTTATGGAGGGGTACAGGTTCAGGGCATATTTGTGTGGAGCTCTGCATTGGTACGTTCCACTGAGACAGGGAGGTTATGGAGGGGTACAGGTTCAGGGCAAATTTGTGAGTAGTTCTGCAGTGGGACGTTCCAGTGAGACGGGGAGGTTATGGAGGGGTACAGGTTCAGGGTATATTTGTGTGGAGTTCTGCAATGGTACGTTCCAGTGAGACAGGGAGGTTATGGAGGGGTACAGGTTCAGGGTATATTTGTGTGGAGTTCTGCGTTGGTACGTTCCAGGGTAACTGGGAGGTTATGGAGGGGTACAGGTTCAGGGCATATTTGTTTGGAGTTCTTCATTGGCACATTCCAGTGAGACAGGGAAGTTATGGAGGGTACAGGTTCAGGGCACATTTGTGTGGATTTCTGCAATGGTACGTTCCAGTGAGACAGTGAGGTTATGGAGGGTACAGGTTCAGGGCATATTTGTGTGGAGTTCTGCATTGGTACGTTCCAGTGAGACAGGGAGGTTATGGAGGGGTACAGGTTCAGGGCATATTTGTGTGGTGTTCTGCAATGGTACGTTCCAGTGAGACAGTGAGGTTATGGAGGGTACAGGTTCAGGGCATATTGGTGTGGAGTTCTGCGTTGGGACGTTCCAGTGAGACAGGGAGTTTATGGAGTGGTACAGGTTCAGGGCATATTTGTGTGGAATTCTGCATTGGTACGTTCCAGTGAGACAGGGAGGTTATGGAGGGTACAAGTTCAGGGCATATCTGTGTGGAGTTCTGCATTGGTACGTTCCAGTGAGAGAGGGCGGTTATGGAGGGTACAAGTTCAGAGCATATTTGTGTGGAGTTCTGCATTGGTACGGTCCAGGTAGACAGGGAGGTTATGGATGGGTACAGGTTCAGGGCATATTTGTGTGGAGTTCTGCATTGGTACTTTCCAGTGGGACAGGGATGTTATGGAGGGTACCGGTTCATGGCATATTTGTGTGGAATTCTGCAGTGGGACGTTCCAGTGAGACAGGGAGTTTATGGACGGGTACAGGTTCAGGGCATATTTGAGTGGAGTTCGGCATTGGTGCGTTCCAGTGAGACAGGGAGTTTATGGAGGGTACAGGTTCAGGGCATATTTGTGTGGAGTTCTGCATTGGAATGTTCCAGTGAGACAAGGAGGTTATGGGCGGGTACAGGCTCAAGGCATATTTGTGTGGAATTCTGCATTGGTACGTTCCAGTGAGACAGGGAGGTTATGGAGGGTACAGGTTCAGGGCATATTTGTGTGGAATCCTTCATTGGTACGTTCCAGTTAGAGAGGGAGGTTTTGGAGGGGTACAGGTTAAAGGCATTTTTGTTTGGAGTTCTGCATTGGTACGTTCCAGTGTGACTGGGAGGTTATGGAGTGTACACGTTGAGGGCATATTTGTGTGGAGTTCTGCTTTGGTACGTTCCAGTGAGACAGGGAGGTTATGGACGGTACAGGTTCCGGGCAAATTTGAGTGTAGTTCTGCATTGGTACGTTCCAGTGAGACAGGGAGGTTATGGAGGTTACAGGTTCAGGGCATATTTGTGTGGAGTTCTGCAGTGGTACGTTCCAGTGAGACAGGGTGGTTAAGGTGGAGTGCAGGTTCAGGGCATATTTGTGTGGATATCTGCATTGGTACGTTCCAGTGAGACAGGGAGGTTATGGAGGGGTACAGGTTCAGGGCAAATTTGTGTGGAGTTCTGCGTTGTTACGTTCCAGGGTAAATGGGAGGTTATGGAGGGGTACAGGTTCAGGGCATATTTTTTTGGAGTTCTTCATTGGTACTTTCCAGTGAGACAGGGAAGTTATGGAGGGTACAGGTTCAGGGCATATTTGTGTGGAGTTCTGCAGTGGGACGTTCCAGTGAGACATGAGGTTATGGACGGGTACAGGTTCAGGGCACATTTCTGTGGATTTCTGCATTGGTACGTTCCAGTGAGACAGGGAGGTTATGGAGGGGTACAGGTTCAGGGCATATTTGTGTGGAGCTCTGCATTGGTACGTTCCAGTGAGACCGGGAGGTAATGGAGGGGTACAGGTTCAGGGCAAATTTGTGTGTAGTTATGCAGTGGGACGTTCCAGTGAGACATGAGGTTATGGACGGGTACAGGTTCAGGGCACATTTGTGTGGACTTCTGCATTGGTACGTTCCAGTGAGACCGGGAGGTTATGGAGGGGTACAGGTTCAGGGCATATTTGTGTGGAGTTCTGCATTGGTACGTTCCAGTGAGACAGGGAGGTTATGGAGGGGTACAGGTTCATGGCAAATTGGTGTGTAGTTCTGCATTGGTACGTTCCAGTGAGACAGGGAGGTTATGGAGGGTACATGTTCACCGCATATTTCTGTGGAGTTCTGCAGTGGTACGTTCCAGTGAGACAAGGAGGTTATGGACGGCTACAGGTTCAGGGCATATTTGTGTGGAGTTCTGCATTGGTACTTTCCAGTGAGACAGGGAGGTTATGGAGGATACAGGTTCATGGCAGATTTGTGTGGAGTTCTGCAGTGGGACGTTCCAGTGAGACAGGGAGGTTATGGAGGGGTACAGGTTCAGGGCATATTTGGGTGGTGTTCTGCAATGGTACGTTCCAGTGTGACAGTGAGGTTATGGAGTGTACAGGTTCAGGGCATATTTGTGTGGAGTTCTGCAGTGGGACGTTCCAGTGAGACATGAGGTTATGGACGGGTACAGGTTCAGGGCACGTTTGTGTGGACTTCCTCATTGGTACGTTCCAGTGAGACCGGGAGGTTATGGAGAGGTACAGGTTCAGGTCATATTTGTGTGGAGTTCTGCATTGGTATGTTCCAGTGAGACAGTGAGGTAATAGAGGGGTACAGGTTCAGGGCAAATTTGTGTGTAGCTCTGCATTGATACGTTCCAGTGAGACAGGGACGTTATGGAGGGTACAGGTTCAGAGCATATTTGTGTGGAGTTCGGCAGTTGTACGTTCCAGTGAGACAGGGAGGTTATGGACGGGTACAGGTTCAGGGCATATTTGTGTGGAGTTCTGCATTGTTACTTTCCAGTGAGACAAGTAGGTTATGGAGGATACAGGTTCATGGCATATTTGTGTGGAGTTCTGCACTGGGACGTTCCAGTGAGGCAGGGAGGTTATGGACGTGTACTGGTTTAGGGCATATTTGTGTGGAGTTCTGCATTGGTACGTTCCAGTGAGACAGGGAGGTTAAGGTGGAGTACAGGTTCAGGGCATATTTGTGTGGATTTCTGCATTGGTACGTTCCACTGAGACAGGGAGGTTATGGAGGGGTACAGGTTCAGGGCCTATTTGTGTGGAGTTCTGCAATGGTACGTTCCAGTGAGACAGGGAGGTTATGGAGGGGTACAGGTCCAGGGTATATTTGTGTGGAGTTCTGCGTTGGTACGTTCCAGGGTAACTGGGAGTTTATGGAGGGGTACAGGTTCAGGGCATATTTGTTTGGAGATCTTCATTGGTACATTCCAGTGAGACAGTGAGGTTATGGAGGGTACAGGTTCAGGGCATATTTGTGTGGATTTCTGCGTTGGGACGTTCCAGTGAGACTGGGAGGTTAACGTGGAGAACAGGTTCAGGGCAAATTTGAGTGGATTTCTGCATTGGTACGGTCCAGTGAGACAGGGAGGTTATGGAGGATACAGGTTAATGGCAGATTTGTGTGGAGTTCTGCAGTGGGACGTTCCAGTGAGACAGGGAGGTTATGGACGTGTACATGTTCGGGGCATATTTGTGTGGAGTTCTGCATTGGTACATTCCAGTGAGACAGTGAAGTTATGGAGGGGTACAGGTTCAGGGCATATTTGTGTGGTGTTCTGCAATGGTACGTTCCGGTGTGACAGTGAGGTTATGGAGTGTACAGGTTCAGGGCATATTTGTGTGGAGTTCTGCAATGGTACGTTCCAGTGAGACAGGGAGGTTATGGAGGGGTACAGGTTCAGGGCATATTTGTTAGGAATTCTTCATTGGTACATTCCAGTGAGACAGGGAAGTTATGGACGGTACAGGTTCAGGGCATATTTGTGTGGAGTTCTGCAGTGGGACGTTCCAGTGAAACATGAGGTTATGGACGGGTACAGGTTCAGAGCACATTTGTGTGGATTTCTGCATTGGTACGTTCCAGTGAGACAGGGAGGTTATGGAGGGGTAGAGGTTCAGGGCATTTTTGTGTGGAGCTCTGCATTGGTACGTTCAAGTGAGACAGGGAGGTTATGGAAGGGTACAGGTTCAGGGCAAATTTGTGTGTAGTTCTGCAGTGGGACGTTCCAGTGAGACATGAGGTTATGTACGGGTACAGGTTCAGGGCACATTTGTGTGGACTTCTGCATTGGTACGTTCCAGTGAGACCGGGAGGTTTTGGAGGGGTACAGGTTCAGGGCATATTTGTGAGGAGTTCTGCATTGGTACGTTCCAGTGAGACAGGGAGGTTATGGAGGGGTACAGGTTCAGGGCAAATTTGTGTGTTGTTCTGCATTGCTACGTTCCAGTGAGACAGGGAGGTTATGGAGGGTACAGGTTCACCGCATATTTGTCTGGAGCTCTGCAGTGGTACGTTCCAGTGAGACAGGGAGGTTATGGACGGGTACAGGTTCAGGGCATATTTGTGTGGAGTTCTGCATTGTTACGTTCCAGTGAGACAGGGAGTTTATGGAGGGTTACAGGTTCAGGGCATATTTGTCTGGTGTTCTGCAATGGTACGTTCCAGTGTGACAGTGAGGTTATGGAGTGTACAGGTTCAGGGCATATTTGTGTGGAGTTCTGCAGTGGGACGTTCCAGTGAGACATGAGGTTATGGACAGGTACAGGTTCAGGGCACGTATGTGTGGACTTCCGCATTGGTACGTTCCAGTGAGACCGGTAGGTTATGGAGGGGTACAGGTTCAGGGCATATTTGTGTGGAGTTCTGCATTGGTATGTTCCAGTGAGACAGTGCGGTAATGGAGGGGTACAGGTTCAGGGCAAATTTGTGTGTAGTTCTGCATTGGTACGTTCCAGTGAGACAGGGACGTTATGGAGGGTACAGGTTCAGGGCATATTTCTGTGGAGTTCATCAGTTGTACGTTCCAGTGAGACAGGGAAGTTATGGCGGGGTACAGGTTCTGGTCATATTTGTGTGGAGTTCTGCATTGGTACGTTCCAGTGAGACAGGGAGGTTATGGAGGGTACAGGTTCAGGGCATTTTTGTGTGGAGTTCTGCAATGGTACGTTCCAGTGAGACAGGGAGGTTATGGAGGGGTACAGGTTCAGGGTATATTTGTGTGGAGTTCTGCGTTGGTACGTTCCAGGGTAACTGGGAAGTTATGGAGGGGTACAGGTTCAGGGCATATTTGTTTGGAGTTCTTCAATGGTACATTCCAGTGAGACAGGGAAGTTATGGAGTGTACAGGTTCAGGGCATATTTGTGTGGAGCTCTGCATTAGTACGTTCCAGTGAGACAGGGAGGTTATGGAGGGGTACAGGTTCAGGGCATATTTGTGTGGAATTCTGCATTGGTACGTTCCAGTGAGATAGGGAGGTTATGGAGGGTACAGGTTCAGGGCATATTTGTGTGGAGTTCTGCAGTGATACGTTCCAGTGAGACAGGGAGGTTATGGAGGGGTACAGTTTCAGGGCATATTTGTGTGGAGTT
Organism: Hemitrygon akajei; assembly: GCF_048418815.1. Classification (NCBI taxonomy): domain Eukaryota; kingdom Metazoa; phylum Chordata; class Chondrichthyes; order Myliobatiformes; family Dasyatidae; genus Hemitrygon; species Hemitrygon akajei. Next base: position 2,163,581 of record NW_027331979.1, on the reverse strand, counting down.
CTGCAATGGTACGTTCCAGTGAGACAGGGAGGTTATGGAGGGGTACAGGTTCAGGGAATATTTGTCTGGTGTCCTGCAATGGTTCGCTCCAGTGAGACAGGGAGGTTATGCACGGTACAGGATCAGGGCATATTTGAGTGGAGTTCGGCATTGGTGCGTTCCAGTGAGACAGGGAGTTTATGGAGGGTACAGGTTCAGGGCATATTTGTGTGGAGTTCTGCATTGGTATGTTCCAGTGAGACAAGGAGGATATGGGCGGGTACAGGTTCAAGGCATATTTGTGAGGAATTCTGCATTGGTACCTTCCAGTGAGACAGGGAGGTTATGGAGGGTAGAGGTTCAGGGCATATTTGTGTGGAATCCGGCATTGGTACGTTCCAGTGAGACAGGGTGGTTTTGCAGGGGTACAGGTTAAGGGCATATTTGTTTGGAGTTCTGCATTGGTACGTTCCAGTGTGACTGGGAGGTTATGGAGGGTACACATTCAGGGCATATTTGTGTGGATTTTTGCATTGGTACGTTCCAGTGAGACAGGGAGGTTATGGAGGGTACAGGTTCAGGGCAAATTTGAGTGTAGTTCTGCATTGGTACGTTCCAGTGAGACAGGGAGGTTATGGAGGTTACAGGTTCAGGGCATATTTGTGTGGATTTCTGCATTAGTACGTTCCAGTGAGTCAGGGTGGTTATGGAGGGGTACAGGATCAGGGCAAATTTGTGTGGTGTTCTGCATTGGAACATTCCGGTGAGACAAGGAGGTTCTGGGTGGGTACAGGTTCAGGGCATATTTGTGTGGAATTCTGCATTGGTACGTTCCAGTGAGACAGGGAGGTTATGGAGGGTACAGGTTCAGGGCATATTTGTGTGGAGTTCTGCAATGGTACGTTCCAGTGAGACAGGGAGGTTATGGAGGGGTACAGGTTCAGGGTATATTTGTGTGGAGTTCTGCGTTGGTACGTTCCAGGGTAACTGGGAGGTTATGGAGGGGTTCAGGTTCAGGGCATATTTGTTTGGAGTTCTTCAATGGTACATTCCAGTGAGACAGGGAAGTTATGGAGGGTACAGGTTCAGGGCATATTTGTGTGGAGCTCTGCATTGGTACGTTCCAGTGAGACAGGGAGGTTATGGAGGGGTACAGGTTCAGGGCAAATTTGTGTGGACTTCTGCATTGGTACGTTCCAGTGAGACCGGGAGGTTATGGAGGGGTACAGGGTCAGGGCATATTTGTGTGGAGTTCTGCATTGGTACGTTCCATTGAGACAGGGAGGTTATGGAGGGGTACAGGTTCAGGGCAAATTTGTGTGTAGTTCTGCATTGGTACGTTCCAGTGAGACAGGGAGGTTATGGAGGGAACAGGTTCAGGGCATATTTGTGTGGAGTTCTGCATTGGTACTTTCCAGTGAGACAGCGAGGTTCTGGAGGATACAGGTTCATGGCAGATTTGTGTGGAGTTCTGCAGTGGGACGTTCCAGTGAGACAGGGAGGTTATGGACGTGTACAGGTTCGGGGCATATTTGTGTGGAGTTCTGCATTGGTACATTCCAGTGAGACAGGGAAGTTATGGAGGGGTAAAGGTTCAGGGCATATTTGTGTGGTGTTCTGCAATGGTACGTTCCAGTGTGACAGTGAGGTTATGGAGTGTACAGGTTCAGGGCATATTTGTGTGGTGTTCTGCAATGGTACGTACCAGTGAGACCGGGAGGATATAGAGGGGTACAGGTTCAGGGCATATTTGTGTGGAGTTCTGCATTGGTATGTTCCAGTGAGACAGTGAGGTAATGGAGGGGTACAGGTTCAGGGCAAATTTGTGTGTTGTTCTGCATTGGTACGATCCAGTGAGACAGGGACGTTATTGAGGGTACAGGTTCAGGGCATATTTCTGTGGAGTTCGGCAGTTGTACGTTCCAGTGAGACAGGGAGGTTATGGACGTGTACAGGTTCAGTGCATATTTGTGTGGAATTCTGCATTGGTACGTTCCAGTGAGACAGGGAAGTTATGGCGGGGTACAGGTTCAGGGCATATTTGTGTGGAGTTCTGCATTGGTACGTTCCAGTGAGACAGGGAGGTTATGGAGGGGTACAGGTTCAGGGCATATTTGTGTGGTGTTCTGCAATGGTACGTTCCAGTGAGACAGTGAGGTTATGGAGGGTACAGGTTTAGGGCATATTGGTGTGGAGTTCTGCGTTGGGACGTTCCAGTGAGACAGGGAGTTTATGGAGTGGTACAGGTTCAGGGCATATTTGTGTGGAATTCTGCATTGGTACGTTCCAGTGAGACATGGAGGTTATGGAGGGTACAAGTTCAGGGCATATCTGTGTGGAGTTCTGCATTGGTACGTTCCAGTGAGACAGGGCGGTTATGGAGGGTACAAGTTCAGGGCATATTTGTGTGGAGTTCTGCATTGGTACGTTCCAGGTAGACAGGGAGGTTATGGATGGGTACAGGTTCAGGGCATATTTGTGTGGAGTTCTGCATTGGTACTTTCCAGTGGGACAGGGATGTTATGGAGGGTACCGGTTCATGGCATATTTGTGTGGAATTCTGCAGTGGGACGTTCCAGTGAGACAGGGAGTTTATGGACGGGTGCAGGATCAGGGCATATTTGAGTGGAGTTCGGCATTGGTGCGTTCCAGTGAGACAGGGAGTTTATGGAGGGTACAGGTTCAGGGCATATTTGTGTGGAGTTCTGCATTGGAATGTTCCAGTGAGACAAGGAGGTTATGGGCGGGTACAGGCTCAAGGCATATTTGTGTGGAATTCTGCATTGGTACGTTCCAGTGAGACAGGGAGGTTATGGAGGGTACAGGTTCAGGGCATATTTGTGTGGAATCCTTCATTGGTACGTTCCAGTTAGAGAGGGAGGTTTTGGAGGTGTACAGGTTAAAGGCATTTTTGTTTGGAGTTCTGCATTGGTACGTTCCAGTGTGACTGGGAGGTTATGGAGTGTACACGTTGAGGGCATATTTGTGTGGAGTTCTGCTTTGGTACGTTCCAGTGAGACAGGGAGGTTATGGACGGTACAGGTTCCGGGCAAATTTGAGTGTAGTTCTGCATTGGTACGTTCCAGTGAGACAGGGAGGTTATGGAGGTTACAGGTTCAGGGCATATTTGTGTGGAGTTCTGCAGTGGTACGTTCCAGTGAGACAGGGTGGTTAAGGTGGAGTGCAGGTTCAGGGCATATTTGTGTGGATATCTGCATTGGTACGTTCCAGTGAGACAGGGAGGTTATGGAGGGGTACAGGTTCAGGGCAAATTTGTGTGGAGTTCTGCGTTGTTACGTTCCAGGGTAACTGGGAGGTTATGGAGGGGTACAGGTTCAGGGCATATTTTTTTGGAGTTCTTCATTGGTACTTTCCAGTGAGACAGGGAAGTTATGGAGGGTACAGGTTCAGGGCATATTTGTGTGGAGTTCTGCAGTGGGACGTTCCAGTGAGACATGAGGTTATGGACGGGTACAGGTTCAGGGCACATTTCTGTGGATTTCTGCATTGGTACGTTCCAGTGAGACAGGGAGGTTATGGAGGGGTACAGGTTCAGGGCATATTTGTGTGGAGCTCTGCATTGGTACGTTCCAGTGAGACCGGGAGGTAATGGAGGGGTACAGGTTCAGGGCAAATTTGTGTGTAGTTATGCAGTGGGACGTTCCAGTGAGACATGAGGTTATGGACGGGTACAGGTTCAGGGCACATTTGTGTGGACTTCTGCATTGGTACGTTCCAGTGAGACCGGGAGGTTATGGAGGGGTACAGGTTCAGGGCATATTTGTGTGGAGTTCTGCATTGGTACGTTCCAGTGAGACAGGGAGGTTATGGAGGGGTACAGGTTCATGGCAAATTGGTGTGTAGTTCTGCATTGGTACGTTCCAGTGAGACAGGGAGGTTATGGAGGGTACATGTTCACCGCATATTTCTGTGGAGTTCTGCAGTGGTACGTTCCAGTGAGACAGGGATGTTATGGACGGCTACAGGTTCAGGGCATATTTGTGTGGAGTTCTGCATTGGTACTTTCCAGTGAGACAGGGAGTTTATGGAGGGTACAGGTTCAGGGCATATTTGTGTGGAGTTCTGCATTGGAATGTTCCAGTGAGACAAGGAGGTTATGGGCGGGTACAGGCTCAAGGCATATTTGTGTGGAATTCTGCATTGGTACGTTCCAGTGAGACAGGGAGGTTATGGAGGGTACAGGTTCAGGGCATATTTGTGTGGAATCCTTCATTGGTACGTTCCAGTTAGAGAGGGAGGTTTTGGAGGTGTACAGGTTAAAGGCATTTTTGTTTGGAGTTCTGCATTGGTACGTTCCAGTGTGACTGGGAGGTTATGGAGTGTACACGTTGAGGGCATATTTGTGTGGAGTTCTGCTTTGGTACGTTCCAGTGAGACAGGGAGGTTATGGACGGTACAGGTTCCGGGCAAATTTGAGTGTAGTTCTGCATTGGTACGTTCCAGTGAGACAGGGAGGTTATGGAGGTTACAGGTTCAGGGCATATTTGTGTGGAGTTCTGCAGTGGTACGTTCCAGTGAGACAGGGTGGTTAAGGTGGAGTGCAGGTTCAGGGCATATTTGTGTGGATATCTGCATTGGTACGTTCCAGTGAGACAGGGAGGTTATGGAGGGGTACAGGTTCAGGGCAAATTTGTGTGGAGTTCTGCGTTGTTACGTTCCAGGGTAACTGGGAGGTTATGGAGGGGTACAGGTTCAGGGCATATTTTTTTGGAGTTCTTCATTGGTACTTTCCAGTGAGACAGGGAAGTTATGGAGGGTACAGGTTCAGGGCATATTTGTGTGGAGTTCTGCAGTGGGACGTTCCAGTGAGACATGAGGTTATGGACGGGTACAGGTTCAGGGCACATTTCTGTGGATTTCTGCATTGGTACGTTCCAGTGAGACAGGGAGGTTATGGAGGGGTACAGGTTCAGGGCATATTTGTGTGGAGCTCTGCATTGGTACGTTCCAGTGAGACCGGGAGGTAATGGAGGGGTACAGGTTCAGGGCAAATTTGTGTGTAGTTATGCAGTGGGACGTTCCAGTGAGACATGAGGTTATGGACGGGTACAGGTTCAGGGCACATTTGTGTGGACTTCTGCATTGGTACGTTCCAGTGAGACCGGGAGGTTATGGAGGGGTACAGGTTCAGGGCATATTTGTGTGGAGTTCTGCATTGGTACGTTCCAGTGAGACAGGGAGGTTATGGAGGGGTACAGGTTCATGGCAAATTGGTGTGTAGTTCTGCATTGGTACGTTCCAGTGAGACAGGGAGGTTATGGAGGGTACATGTTCACCGCATATTTCTGTGGAGTTCTGCAGTGGTACGTTCCAGTGAGACAGGGATGTTATGGACGGCTACAGGTTCAGGGCATATTTGTGTGGAGTTCTGCATTGGTACTTTCCAGTGAGACAGGGAGGTTATGGAGGATACAGGTTCATGGCAGATTTGTGTGGAGTTCTGCAGTGGGACGTTCCAGTGAGACAGGGAGGTTATGGAGGGGTACAGGTTCAGGGCATATTTGTGTGGAGTTCGGCAGTTGTACGTTCCAGTGAGACAGGGAGGTTATGGACGGGTACAGGTTCAGGGCATATTTGTGTGGAGTTCTGCATTGTTACTTTCCAGTGAGACAAGTAGGTTATGGAGGATACAAGTTCATGGCATATTTGTGTGGAGTTCTGCAGAGGGACGTTCCAGTGAGGCAGGGAGGTTATGGACGTGTACTGGTTTAGGGCATATTTGTGTGGAGTTCTGCATTGGTACGTTCCAGTGAGACAGGGAGGTTAAGGTGGAGTACAGGTTCAGGGCATATTTGTGTGGATTTCTGCATTGGTACGTTCCAGTGAGACAGGGAGGTTATGGAGGGGTACAGGTTCAGGGCCTATTTGTGTGGAGTTCTGCAATGGTACGTTCCAGTGAGACAGGGAGGTTATGGAGGGGTACAGGTGCAGGGTATATTTGTGTGGAGTTCTGCGTTGGTACGTTCCAGGGTAACTGGGAGGTTATGGAGGGGTACAGGTTCAGGGCATATTTGTTTGGAGTTCTTCATTGGTACATTCCACTGAGACAGGGAAGTTATGGAGGGTACAGGTTCAGGGCATATTTGTGTGGAGTTCTGCAGTGGGACGTTCCTGTGAGACAGGGAGGTTATGGACGGGTACAGGTTCAGGGCACATTTGTGTGTAGTTCTGCAGTGGGACGTTCCAGTGAGACGGGGAGGTTATGGAGGGGTACAGGTTCAGGGCATATTTGTGTGGAGTTCTGCATTGGTACGTTCCAGTGAGACAGGGAGGTTATGGAGGGGTACAGGTTCAGGGCATATTTGTGTGGTGTTCTGCAATGGTACGTTCCAGTGAGACAGTGAGGTTATGGAGGGTACAGGTTCAGGGCATATTGGTGTGGAGTTCTGCGTTGGGATGTTCCAGTGAGACAGGGAGTTTATGGAGTGGTACAGGTTCAGGGCATATTTGTGTGGAATTCTGCATTGGTACGTTCCAGTGAGACAGGGAGGTTATGGAGGGTACAAGTTCAGGGCATATCTGTGTGGAGTTCTGCATTGGTACGTTCCAGTGAGACAGGGCGGTTATGGAGGGTACAAGTTCAGGGCATATTTGTGTGGAGTTCTGCATTGGTACGTTCCAGGTAGACAGGGAGGTTATGGCGGGGTACAGGTTCAGGGTATATTTGTGTGGAGTTCTGCGTTGGTACGTTCCAGGGTAACTGGGAGGTTATGGAGGGGTACAGGTTCAGGGCATATTTGTTTGGAGTTCTTCATTGGCACATTCCAGTGAGACAGGGAAGTTATGGAGGGTACAGGTTCAGGGCACATTTGTGTGGATTTCTGCAATGGTACGTTCCAGTGAGACAGTGAGGTTATGGAGGGTACAGGTTCAGGGCATATTTGTGTGGAGTTCTGCATTGGTACGTTCCAGTGAGACAGGGAGGTTATGGAGGGGTACAGGTTCAGGGCATATTTGTGTGGTGTTCTGCAATGGTACGTTCCAGTGAGACAGTGAGGCTATGGAGGGTACAGGTTCAGGGCATATTGGTGTGGAGTTCTGCGTTGGGACGTTCCAGTGAGACAGGGAGTTTATGGAGTGGTACAGGTTCAGGGCATATTTGTGTGGAATTCTGCATTGGTACGTTCCAGTGAGACAGGGAGGTTATGGAGGGTACAAGTTCAGGGCATATCTGTGTGGAGTTCTGCATTGGTACGTTCCAGTGAGACAGGGCGGTTATGGAGGGTACAAGTTCAGGGCATATTTGTGTGGAGTTCTGCATTGGTACGTTCCAGGTAGACAGGGAGGTTATGGATGGGTACAGGTTCAGGGCATATTTGTGTGGAGTTCTGCATTGGTACTTTCCAGTGGGACAGGGATGTTATGGAGGGTACCGGTTCATGGCATATTTGTGTGGAATTCTGCAGTGGGACGTTCCAGTGAGACAGGGAGTTTATGGAGGGTACAGGTTCAGGGCATATTTGTGTGGAGTTCTGCATTGGTACGTTCCAGGTAGACAGGGAGGTTATGGATGGGTACAGGTTCAGGGCATATTTGTGTGGAGTTCTGCATTGGTACTTTCCAGTGGGACAGGGATGTTATGGAGGGTACCGGTTCATGGCATATTTGTGTGGAATTCTGCAGTGGGACGTTCCAGTGAGACAGGGAGTTTATGGACGGGTACAGGATCAGGGCATATTTGAGTGGAGTTCGGCATTGGTGCGTTCCACTGAGACAGGGAGTTTATGGAGGGTACAGGTTCAGGGCATATTTGTGTGGAGTTCTGCATTGGAATGTTCCAGTGAGACAAGGAGGTTATGGGCGGGTACAGGCTCAAGGCATATTTGTGTGGAATTCTGCATTGGTACGTTCCAGTGAGACAGGGAGGTTATGGAGGGTACAGGTTCAGGGCATATTTGTGTGGAATCCTTCATTGGTACGTTCCAGTTAGAGAGGGAGGTTTTGGAGGTGTACAGGTTAAAGGCATTTTTGTTTGGAGTTCTGCATTGGTACGTTCCAGTGTGACTGGGAGGTTATGGAGTGTACACGTTGAGGGCATATTTGTGTGGAGTTCTGCTTTGGTACGTTCCAGTGAGACAGGGAGGTTATGGACGGTACAGGTTCCGGGCAAATTTGAGTGTAGTTCTGCATTGGTACGTTCCAGTGAGACAGGGAGGTTATGGAGGTTACAGGTTCAGGGCATATTTGTGTGGAGTTCTGCAGTGGTACGTTCCAGTGAGACAGGGTGGTTAAGGTGGAGTGCAGGTTCAGGGCATATTTGTGTGGATATCTGCATTGGTACGTTCCAGTGAGACAGGGAGGTTATGGAGGGGTACAGGTTCAGGGCAAATTTGTGTGGAGTTCTGCGTTGTTACGTTCCAGGGTAACTGGGAGGTTATGGAGGGGTACAGGTTCAGGGCATATTTTTTTGGAGTTCTTCATTGGTACTTTCCAGTGAGACAGGGAAGTTATGGAGGGTACAGGTTCAGGGCATATTTGTGTGGAGTTCTGCAGTGGGACGTTCCAGTGAGACATGAGGTTATGGACGGGTACAGGTTCAGGGCACATTTCTGTGGATTTCTGCATTGGTACGTTCCAGTGAGACAGGGAGGTTATGGAGGGGTACAGGTTCAGGGCATATTTGTGTGGAGCTCTGCATTGGTACGTTCCAGTGAGACCGGGAGGTAATGGAGGGGTACAGGTTCAGGGCAAATTTGTGTGTAGTTATGCAGTGGGACGTTCCAGTGAGACATGAGGTTATGGACGGGTACAGGTTCAGGGCACATTTGTGTGGACTTCTGCATTGGTACGTTCCAGTGAGACCGGGAGGTTATGGAGGGGTACAGGTTCAGGGCATATTTGTGTGGAGTTCTGCATTGGTACGTTCCAGTGAGACAGGGAGGTTATGGAGGGGTACAGGTTCATGGCAAATTGGTGTGTAGTTCTGCATTGGTACGTTCCAGTGAGACAGGGAGGTTATGGAGGGTACATGTTCACCGCATATTTCTGTGGAGTTCTGCAGTGGTACGTTCCAGTGAGACAGGGATGTTATGGACGGCTACAGGTTCAGGGCATATTTGTGTGGAGTTCTGCATTGGTACTTTCCAGTGAGACAGGGAGGTTATGGAGGATACAGGTTCATGGCAGATTTGTGTGGAGTTCTGCAGTGGGACGTTCCAGTGAGACAGGGAGGTTATGGAGGGGTACAGGTTCAGGGCATATTTGTGTGGTGTTCTGCAATGGTACGTTCCAGTGTGACAGTGAGGTTATGGAGTGTACAGGTTCAGGGCATATTTGTGTGGAGTTCTGCAGTGGGACGTTCCAGTGAGACATGAGGTTATGGACGGGTACAGGTTCAGGGCACGTTTGAGTGGACTTCCTCATTGGTACTTTCCAGTGAGACCGGGAGGTTATGGAGAGGTACAGGTTCAGGTCATATTTGTGTGGAGTTCTGCATTGGTATGTTCCAGTGAGACAGTGAGGTAATAGAGGGGTACAGGTTCAGGGCAAATTTGTGTGTAGCTCTGCATTGATACGTTCCAGTGAGACAGGGACGTTATGGAGGGTACAGGTTCAGGGCATATTTGTGTGGAGTTCGGCAGTTGTACGTTCCAGTGAGACAGGGAGGTTATGGACGGGTACAGGTTCAGGGCATATTTGTGTGGAGTTCTGCATTGTTACTTTCCAGTGAGACAAGTAGGTTATGGAGGATACAAGTTCATGGCATATTTGTGTGGAGTTCTGCAGAGGGACGTTCCAGTGAGGCAGGGAGGTTATGAACGTGTACTGGTTTAGGGCATATTTGTGTGGAGTTCTGCATTGGTACGTTCCAGTGAGACAGGGAGGTTAAGGTGGAGTACAGGTTCAGGGCATATTTGTGTGGATTTCTGCATTGGTACGTTCCAGTGAGACAGGGAGGTTATGGAGGGGTACAGGTTCAGGGCCTATTTGTGTGGAGTTCTGCAATGGTACGTTCCAGTGAGACAGGGAGGTTATGGAGGGGTACAGGTGCAGGGTATATTTGTGTGGAGTTCTGCGTTGGTACGTTCCAGGGTAACTGGGAGGTTATGGAGGGGTACAGGTTCAGGGCATATTTGTTTGGAGTTCTTCATTGGTACATTCCACTGAGACAGGGAAGTTATGGAGGGTACAGGTTCAGGGCATATTTGTGTGGAGTTCTGCAGTGGGACGTTCCAGTGAGACATGAGGTTATGGACGGGTACAGGTTCAGGGCACATTTGTGTGGATTTCTGCATTGGGACGTTCCAGTGAGACAGGGATGTTATGGAGGGGTACAGGTTCAGGGCATATTTGTGTGGAGCTCTGCATTGGTACGTTCCACTGAGACAGGGAGGTTATGGAGGGGTACAGGTTCAGGGCAAATTTGTGTGTAGTTCTGCAGTGGGACGTTCCAGTGAGACGGGGAGGTTATGGAGGGGTACAGGTTCAGGGCATATTTGTGTGGAGTTCTGCATTGGTACGTTCCAGTGAGACAGGGAGGTTATGGAGGGGTACAGGTTCAGGGCATATTTGTGTGGTGTTCTGCAATGGTACGTTCCAGTGAGACAGTGAGGTTATGGAGGGTACAGGTTCAGGGCATATTGGTGTGGAGTTCTGCGTTGGGACGTTCCAGTGAGACAGGGAGTTTATGGAGTGGTACAGGTTCAGGGCATATTTGTGTGGAATTCTGCATTGGTACGTTCCAGTGAGACAGGGAGGTTATGGAGGGTACAAGTTCAGGGCATATCTGTGTGGAGTTCTGCATTGGTACGTTCCAGTGAGACAGGGCGGTTATGGAGGGTACAAGTTCAGGGCATATTTGTGTGGAGTTCTGCATTGGTACGTTCCAGGTAGACAGGGAGGTTATGGAGGGGTACAGGTTCAGGGTATATTTGTGTGGAGTTCTGCGTTGGTACGTTCCAGGGTAACTGGGAGGTTATGGAGGGGTACAGGTTCAGGGCATATTTGTTTGGAGTTCTTCATTGGCACATTCCAGTGAGACAGGGAAGTTATGGAGGGTACAGGTTCAGGGCACATTTGTGTGGATTTCTGCAATGGTACGTTCCAGTGAGACAGTGAGGTTATGGAGGGTACAGGTTCAGGGCATATTTGTTTGGAGTTCTGCATTGGTACGTTCCAGTGAGACAGGGAGGTTATGGAGGGGTACAGGTTCAGGGCATATTTGTGTGGTGTTCTGCAATGGTACGTTCCAGTGAGACAGTGAGGTTATGGAGGGTACAGGTTCAGGGCATATTGGTGTGGAGTTCTGCGTTGGGACGTTCCAGTGAGACAGGGAGTTTATGGAGTGGTACAGGTTCAGGGCATATTTGTGTGGAATTCTGCATTGGTACGTTCCAGTGAGACAGGGAGGTTATGGAGGGTACAAGTTCAGGGCATATCTGTGTGGAGTTCTGCATTGGTACGTTCCAGTGAGACAGGGCGGTTATGGAGGGTACAAGTTCAGGGCATATTTGTGTGGAGTTCTGCATTGGTACGTTCCAGGTAGACAGGGAGGTTATGGATGGGTACAGGTTCAGGGCATATTTGTGTGGAGTTCTGCATTGGTACTTTCCAGTGGGACAGGGATGTTATGGAGGGTACCGGTTCATGGCATATTTGTGTGGAATTCTGCAGTGGGACGTTCCAGTGAGACAGGGAGTTTATGGAGGGTACAGGTTCAGGGCATATTTGTGTGGAGTTCTGCATTGGAATGTTCCAGTGAGACAAGGAGGTTATGGGCGGGTACAGGCTCAAGGCATATTTGTGTGGAATTCTGCATTGGTACGTTCCAGTGAGACAGGGAGGTTATGGAGGGTACAGGTTCAGGGCATATTTGTGTGGAATCCTTCATTGGTACGTTCCAGTTAGAGAGGGAGGTTTTGGAGGGGTACAGGTTAAAGGCATTTTTGTTTGGAGTTCTGCATTGGTACGTTCCAGTGTGACTGGGAGGTTATGGAGTGTACACGTTGATGGCATATTTGTGTGGAGTTCTGCTTTGGTACGTTCCAGTGAGACAGGGAGGTTATGGACGGTACAGGTTCCGGGCAAATTTGAGTGTAGTTCTGCATTGGTACGTTCCAGTGAGACAGGGAGGTTATGGAGGTTACAGGTTCAGGGCATATTTGTGTGGAGTTCTGCAGTGGTACGTTCCAGTGAGACAGGGTGGTTAAGGTGGAGTGCAGGTTCAGGGCATATTTGTGTGGATATCTGCATTGGTACGTTCCAGTGAGACAGGGAGGTTATGGAGGGGTACAGGTTCAGGGCAAATTTGTGTGGAGTTCTGCGTTGTTACGTTCCAGGGTAAATGGGAGGTTATGGAGGGGTACAGGTTCAGGGCATATTTTTTTGGAGTTCTTCATTGGTACTTTCCAGTGAGACAGGGAAGTTATGGAGGGTACAGGTTTAGGGCATATTTGTGTGGAGTTCTGCAGTGGGACGTTCCAGTGAGACATGAGGTTATGGACGGGTACAGGTTCAGGGCACATTTCTGTGGATTTCTGCATTGGTACGTTCCAGTGAGACAGGGAGGTTATGGAGGGGTACAGGTTCAGGGCATATTTGTGTGGAGCTCTGCATTGGTACGTTCCAGTGAGACCGGGAGGTAATGGAGGGGTACAGGTTCAGGGCAAATTTGTGTGTAGTTATGCAGTGGGACGTTCCAGTGAGACATGAGGTTATGGACGGGTACAGGTTCAGGGCACATTTGTGTGGACTTCTGCATTGGTACGTTCCAGTGAGACCGGGAGGTTATGGAGGGGTACAGGTTCAGGGCATATTTGTGTGGAGTTCTGCATTGGTACGTTCCAGTGAGACAGGGAGGTTATGGAGGGGTACAGGTTCATGGCAAATTGGTGTGTAGTTCTGCATTGGTACGTTCCAGTGAGACAGGGAGGTTATGGAGGGTACATGTTCACCGCATATTTCTGTGGAGTTCTGCAGTGGTACGTTCCAGTGAGACAGGGAGGTTATGGACGGCTACAGGTTCAGGGCATATTTGTGTGGAGTTCTGCATTGGTACTTTCCAGTGAGACAGGGAGGTTATGGAGGATACAGGTTCATGGCAGATTTGTGTGGAGTTCTGCAGTGGGACGTTCCAGTGAGACAGGGAGGTTATGGAGGGGTACAGGTTCAGGGCATATTTGTGTGGTGTTCTGCAATGGTACGTTCCAGTATGACAGTGAGGTTATGGAGTGTACAGGTTCAGGGCATATTTGTGTGGAGTTCTGCAGTGGGACGTTCCAGTGAGACATGAGGTTATGGACGGGTACAGGTTCAGGGCACGTTTGTGTGGACTTCCTCATTGGTACGTTCCAGTGAGACCGGGAGGTTATGGAGAGGTACAGGTTCAGGTCATATTTGTGTGGAGTTCTGCATTGGTATGTTCCAGTGAGACAGTGAGGTAATAGAGGGGTACAGGTTCAGGGCAAATTTGTGTGTAGCTCTGCATTGATACGTTCCAGTGAGACAGGGACGTTATGGAGGGTACAGGTTCAGGGCATATTTGTGTGGAGTTCGGCAGTTGTACGTTCCAGTGAGACAGGGAGGTTATGGACGGGTACAGGTTCAGGGCATATTTGTGTGGAGTTCTGCATTGTTACTTTCCAGTGAGACAAGTAGGTTATGGAGGATACAGGTTCATGGCATATTTGTGTGGAGTTCTGCACTGGGACGTTCCAGTGAGGCAGGGAGGTTATGGACGTGTACTGGTTTAGGGCATATTTGTGTGGAGTTCTGCATTGGTACGTTCCAGTGAGACAGGGAGGTTAAGGTGGAGTACAGGTTCAGGGCATATTTGTGTGGATTTCTGCATTGGTACGTTCCACTGAGACAGGGAGGTTATGGAGGGGTACAGGTTCAGGGCCTATTTGTGTGGAGTTCTGCAATGGTACGTTCCAGTGAGACAGGGAGGTTATGGAGGGGTACAGGTCCAGGGTATATTTGTGTGGAGTTCTGCGTTGGTACGTTCCAGGGTAACTGGGAGGTTATGGAGGGGTACAGGTTCAGGGCATATTTGTTTGGAGTTCTTCATTGGTACATTCCACTGAGACAGGGAAGTTATGGAGGGTACAGGTTCAGGGCATATTTGTGTGGAGTTCTGCAGTGGGACGTTCCAGTGAGACATGAGGTTATGGACGGGTACAGGTTCAGGGCACATTTGTGTGGATTTCTGCATTGGGACGTTCCCGTGAGACAGGGAGGTTATGGAGGGGTACAGGTTCAGGGCATATTTGTGTGGAGCTCTGCATTGGTACGTTCCACTGAGACAGGGAGGTTATGGAGGGGTACAGGTTCAGGGCAAATTTGTGTGTAGTTCTGCAGTGGGACGTTCCAGTGAGACGGGGAGGTTATGGAGGGGTACAGGTTCAGGGTATATTTGTGTGGAGTTCTGCAATGGTACGTTCCAGTGAGACAGGGAGGTTATGGAGGGGTACAGGTTCAGGGTATATTTGTGTGGAGTTCTGCGTTGGTACGTTCCAGGGTAACTGGGAGGTTATGGAGGGGTACAGGTTCAGGGCATATTTGTTTGGAGTTCTTCATTGGCACATTCCAGTGAGACAGGGAAGTTATGGAGGGTACAGGTTCAGGGCACATTTGTGTGGATTTCTGCATTGGTACGTTCCAGTGAGACAGGGAGGTTATGGTGGGGTACAAGTTCAGGGCATATTTGTGTGGAGCTCTGCATTGGTACGTTCCAGTGAGACAGGGAGGTTATGGAGGGGTACAGGTTCAGGGCAAATTTGTGTGTAGTTCTGCAGTGGGACGTTCCAGTGAGACATGAGGTTATGGACGGGTACAGGTTCAGGGCACATTTGTGTGGACTTCTGCATTGGTACGTTCCAGTGAGACAGGGAGGTTATGGAGGGGTACAGGTTCAGGGCATATTTGTGTGGAGTTCTGCATTGGTACGTTCCAGTGAGACAGGGATGTTATGGAGGGGTACAGGTTCAGGGCAAATTTGTGTGTAGTTCTGCATTGGTACGTTCCAGTGAGACAGGGAGGTTATGGAGGGTACAGGTTCACCGCATATTTGTGTGGAGTTCTGCAGTGGTACGTTCCAGTGAGACAGGGAGGTTATGGACCGGTACAGGTTCAGGGCATATTTGTGTGGAGTACTGTATTGGTACTTTCCAGTGAGACAGGGAGGTTATGGAGGATACAGGTTCATGGCAGATTTGTGTGGAGTTCTGCAGTGGGACGTTCCAGTGAGACAGGGAGGTTATGGAGGGGTACAGGTTCAGGGCATATTTGTGTGGTGTTCTGCAATGGTACGTTCCGGTGTGACAGTGAGGTTATGGAGTGTACAGGTTCAGGGCATATTTGTGTGGAGTTCTGCATTGGTACATTCCAGTGAGACAGTGAAGTTATGGAGGGGTACAGGTTCAGGGCATATTTGTGTGGTGTTCTGCAATGGTACGTTCCGGTGTGACAGTGAGGTTATGGAGTGTACAGGTTCAGGGCATATTTGTGTGGAGTTCTGCAGTGGGACGTTCCAGTGAGACAGGGAGGTTAAGGTGGAGTACAGGTTCAGGGCATATTTGTGTGGATTTCTGCATTGGTACGTTCCAGTGAGACAGGGAGGTTATGGAGGGGTACAGGTTCAGGGCCTATTTGTGTGGAGTTCTGCAATGGTACGTTCCAGTGAGACAGGGAGGTTATGGAGGGGTACAGGTCCAGGGTATATTTGTGTGGAGTTCTGCGTTGGTACGTTCCACGGTAACTGGGAGGTTATGGAGGGGTACAGGTTCAGGGCATATTTGTTAGGAATTCTTCATTGGTACATTCCAGGGAGACAGGGAAGTTATGGACGGTACAGGTTCAGGGCAAATTTGTGTGTAGTTCTGCAGTGGGACGTTCCAGTGAGACATGAGGTTATGTACGGGTACAGGTTCAGGGCACATTTGTGTGGACTTCTGCATTGGTACGTTCCAGTGAGACCGGGAGGTTTTGGAGGGGTACAGGTTCAGGGCATATTTGTGAGGAGTTCTGCATTGGTACGTTCCAGTGAGACAGGGAGGTTATGGAGGGGTACAGGTTCAGGGCAAATTTGTGTGTTGTTCTGCATTGCTACGTTCCAGTGAGACAGGGAGGTTATGGAGGGTACAGGTTCACCGCATATTTGTGTGGAGTTCTGCAGTGGTACGTTCCAGTGAGACAGGGAGGTTATGGACGGGTACAGGTTCAGGGCATATTTGTGTGGAGTTCTGCATTGTTACGTTCCAGTGAGACAGGGAGGTTATGGAGGGTTACAGGTTCAGGGCATATTTGTCTGGTGTTCTGCAATGGTACGTTCCAGTGTGACAGTGAGGTTATGGAGTGTACAGGTTCAGGGCATATTTGTGTGGAGTTCTGCAGTGGGACGTTCCAGTGAGACATGAGGTTATGGACAGGTACAGGTTCAGGGCACGTATGTGTGGACTTCCGCATTGGTACGTTCCAGTGAGACCGGTAGGTTATGGAGGGGTACAGGTTCAGGGCATATTTGTGTGGAGTTCTGCATTGGTATGTTCCAGTGAGACAGTGCGGTAATGGAGGGGTACAGGTTCAGGGCAAATTTGTGTGTAGTTCTGCATTGGTACGTTCCAGTGAGACAGGGACGTTATGGAGGGTACAGGTTCAGGGCATATTTCTGTGGAGTTCATCAGTTGTACGTTCCAGTGAGACAGGGAAGTTATGGCGGGGTACAGGTTCTGGGCATATTTGTGTGGAGTTTTGCATTGGTACGTTCCAGTGAGACAGGGAGTTTATGGAGGGGTACAGGTTCAGGGCATATTTGTGTGGTGTTCTGCAATGGTACGTTCCAGTGAGACAGTGAGGTTATGGAGGGTACAGGTTCAGGGCATATTTGTGTGGATTTCTGCATTGGTACGTTCCAGTGAGACAGGGAGGTTATGGAGGGGTACAGGTTCAGGGCATATTTGTGTGGAGCTCTGCATTGGTACGTTCCAGTGAGACCGGGAGGTAATGGAGGGGTACAGGTTCAGGGCAAATTTGTGTGTAGTTATGCAGTGGGACGTTCCAGTGAGACATGAGGTTATGGACGGGTACAGGTTCAGGGCACATTTGTGTGGACTTCTGCATTGGTACGTTCCAGTGAGACCGGGAGGTTATGGAGGGGTACAGGTTCAGGGCATATTTGTGTGGAGTTCTGCATTGGTACGTTCCAGTGAGACAGGGAGGTTATGGAGGGGTACAGGTTCATGGCAAATTGGTGTGTAGTTCTGCATTGGTACGTTCCAGTGAGACAGGGAGGTTATGGAGGGTACATGTTCACCGCATATTTCTGTGGAGTTCTGCAGTGGTACGTTCCAGTGAGACAGGGAGGTTATGGACGGCTACAGGTTCAGGGCATATTTGTGTGGAGTTCTGCATTGGTACTTTCCAGTGAGACAGGGAGGTTATGGAGGATACAGGTTCATGGCAGATTTGTGTGGAGTTCTGCAGTGGGACGTTCCAGTGAGACAGGGAGGTTATGGAGGGGTACAGGTTCAGGGAATATTTGTGTGGTGTTCTGCAATGGTACGTTCCAGTGTGACAGTGAGGTTATGGAGTGTACAGGTTCAGGGCATATTTGTGTGGAGTTCTGCAGTGGGACGTTCCAGTGAGACATGAGGTTATGGACGGGTACAGGTTCAGGGCACGTTTGTGTGGACTTCCTCATTGGTACTTTCCAGTGAGACCGGGAGGTTATGGAGAGGTACAGGTTCAGGTCATATTTGTGTGGAGTTCTGCATTGGTATGTTCCAGTGAGACAGTGAGGTAATAGAGGGGTACAGGTTCAGGGCAAATTTGTGTGTAGCTCTGCATTGATACGTTCCAGTGAGACAGGGACGTTATGGAGGGTACAGGTTCAGGGCATATTTGTGTGGAGTTCGGCAGTTGTACGTTCCAGTGAGACAGGGAGGTTATGGACGGGTACAGGTTCAGGGCATATTTGTGTGGAGTTCTGCATTGTTACTTTCCAGTGAGACAAGTAGGTTATGGAGGATACAGGTTCATGGCATATTTGTGTGGAGTTCTGCAGTGGGACGTTCCAGTGAGGCAGGGAGGTTATGGACGTGTACTGGTTTAGGGTATATTTGTGTGGAGTTCTGCATTGGTACGTTCCAGTGAGACAGGGAGGTTAAGGTGGAGTACAGGTTCAGGGCATATTTGTGTGGATTTCTGCATTGGTACGTTCCAGTGAGACAGGGAGGTTATGGAGGGGTACAGGTTCAGGGCCTATTTGTGTGGAGTTCTGCAATGGTACGTTCCAGTGAGACAGGGAGGTTATGGAGGGGTACAGGTGCAGGGTATATTTGTGTGGAGTTCTGCGTTGGTACGTTCCAGGGTAACTGGGAGGTTATGGAGGGGTACAGGTTCAGGGCATATTTGTTTGGAGTTCTTCATTGGTACATTCCACTGAGACAGGGAAGTTATGGAGGGTACAGGTTCAGGGCATATTTGTGTGGAGTTCTGCAGTGGGACGTTCCAGTGAGACATGAGGTTATGGACGGGTACAGGTTCAGGGCACATTTGTGTGGATTTCTGCATTGGGACGTTCCAGTGAGACAGGGATGTTATGGAGGGGTACAGGTTCAGGGCATATTTGTGTGGAGCTCTGCATTGGTACGTTCCACTGAGACAGGGAGGTTATGGAGGGGTACAGGTTCAGGGCAAATTTGTGTGTAGTTCTGCAGTGGGACGTTCCAGTGAGACGGGGAGGTTATGGAGGGGTACAGGTTCAGGCTATATTTGTGTGGAGTTCTGCAATGGTACGTTCCAGTGAGACAGGGAGGTTATGGAGGGGTACAGGTTCAGGGTATATTTGTGTGGAGTTCTGCGTTGGTACGTTCCAGGGTAACTGGGAGGTTATGGATGGGTACAGGTTCAGGGCATATTTGTTTGGAGTTCTTCATTGGCACATTCCAGTGAGACAGGGAAGTTATGGAGGGTACAGGTTCAGGGCACATTTGTGTGGATTTCTGCAATGGTACGTTCCAGTGAGACAGTGAGGTTATGGAGGGTACAGGTTCAGGGCATATTTGTGTGGAGTTCTGCATTGGTACGTTCCAGTGAGACAGGGAGGTTATGGAGGGGTACAGGTTCAGGGCATATTTGTGTGGTGTTCTGCAATGGTACGTTCCAGTGAGACAGTGAGGTTATGGAGGGTACAGGTTCAGGGCATATTGGTGTGGAGTTCTGCGTTGGGACGTTCCAGTGAGACAGGGAGTTTATGGAGTGGTACAGGTTCAGGGCATATTTGTGTGGAATTCTGCATTGGTACGTTCCAGTGAGACAGGGAGGTTATGGAGGGTACAAGTTCAGGGCATATCTGTGTGGAGTTCTGCATTGGTACGTTCCAGTGAGACAGGGCGGTTATGGAGGGTACAAGTTCAGGGCATATTTGTGTGGAGTTCTGCATTGGTACGTTCCAGGTAGACAGGGAGGTTATGGATGGGTACAGGTTCAGGGCATATTTGTGTGGAGTTCTGCATTGGTACTTTCCAGTGGGACAGGAATGTTATGGAGGGTACCGGTTCATGGCATATTTGTGTGGAATTCTGCAGTGGGACGTTCCAGTGAGACAGGGAGTTTATGGACGGGTACAGGATCAGGGCATATTTGAGTGGAGTTCGGCATTGGTGCGTTCCAGTGAGACAGGGAGTTTATGGAGGGTACAGGTTCAGGGCATATTTGTGTGGAGTTCTGCATTGGAATGTTCCAGTGAGACAAGGAGGTTATGGGCGGGTACAGGCTCAAGGCATATTTGTGTGGAATTCTGCATTGGTACGTTCCAGTGAGACAGGGAGGTTATGGAGGGTACAGGTTCAGGGCATATTTGTGTGGAATCCTTCATTGGTACGTTCCAGTTAGAGAGGGAGGTTTTGGAGGGGTACAGGTTAAAGGCATTTTTGTTTGGAGTTCTGCAGTGGTACGTTCCAGTGAGACAGGGTGGTTAAGGTGGAGTGCAGGTTCAGGGCATATTTGTGTGGATATCTGCATTGGTACGTTCCAGTGAGACAGGGAGGTTATGGAGGGGTACAGGTTCAGGGCAAATTTGTGTGGAGTTCTGCGTTGTTACGTTCCAGGGTAAATGGGAGGTTATGGAGGGGTAAAGGTTCAGGGCATATTTTTTTGGAGTTCTTCATTGGTACTTTCCAGTGAGACAGGGAAGTTATGGAGGGTACAGGTTCAGGGCATATTTGTGTGGAGTTCTGCAGTGGGACGTTCCAGTGAGACATGAGGTTATGGACGGGTACAGGTTCAGGGCACATTTCTGTGGATTTCTGCATTGGTACGTTCCAGTGAGACAGGGAGGTTATGGAGGGGTACAGGTTCAGGGCATATTTGTGTGGAGCTCTGCATTGGTACGTTCCAGTGAGACCGGGAGGTAATGGAGGGGTACAGGTTCAGGGCAAATTTGTGTGTAGTTATGCAGTGGGACGTTCCAGTGAGACATGAGGTTATGGACGGGTACAGGTTCAGGGCACATTTGTGTGGACTTCTGCATTGGTACGTTCCAGTGAGACCGGGAGGTTATGGAGGGGTACAGGTTCAGGGCATATTTGTGTGGAGTTCTGCATTGGTACGTTCCAGTGAGACAGGGAGGTTATGGAGGGGTGCAGGTTCATGGCAAATTGGTGTGTAGTTCTGCATTGGTACGTTCCAGTGTGACAGGGAGGTTATGGAGGGTACATGTTCACCGCATATTTCTGTGGAGTTCTGCAGTGGTACGTTCCAGTGAGACAGGGAGGTTATGGACGGCTACAGGTTCAGGGCATATTTGTGTGGAGTTCTGCATTGGTACTTTCCAGTGAGACAGGGAGGTTATGGAGGATACAGGTTCATGGCAGATTTGTGCGGAGTTCTGCAGTGGGACGTTCCAGTGAGACAGGGAGGTTATGGAGGGGTACAGGTTCAGGGCATATTTGTGTGGTGTTCTGCAATGGTACGTTCCAGTGTGACAGTGAGGTTATGGAGTGTACAGGTTCAGGGCATATTTGTGTGGAGTTCTGCAGTGGGACGTTCCAGTGAGACATGAGGTTATGGACGGGTACAGGTTCAGGGCACGTTTGTGTGGACTTCCTCATTGGTACGTTCCAGTGAGACCGGGAGGTTATGGAGAGGTACAGGTTCAGGTCATATTTGTGTGGAGTTCTGCATTGGTATGTTCCAGTGAGACAGTGAGGTAATAGAGGGGTACAGGTTCAGGGCAAATTTGTGTGTAGCTCTGCATTGATACGTTCCAGTGAGACAGGGACGTTATGGAGGGTACAGGTTCAGGGCATATTTGTGTGGAGTTCGGCAGTTGTACGTTCCAGTGAGACAGGGAGGTTATGGACGGGTACAGGTTCAGGGCATATTTGTGTGGAGTTCTGCATTGTTACTTTCCAGTGAGACAAGTAGGTTATGGAGGATACAGGTTCATGGCATATTTGTGTGGAGTTCTGCACTGGGACGTTCCAGTGAGGCAGGGAGGTTATGGACGTGTACTGGTTTAGGGCATATTTGTGTGGAGTTCTGCATTGGTACGTTCCAGTGAGACAGGGAGGTTAAGGTGGAGTACAGGTTCTGGGCATATTTGTGTGGATTTCTGCATTGGTACGTTCCACTGAGACAGGGAGGTTATGGAGGGGTACAGGTTCAGGGCCTATTTGTGTGGAGTTCTGCAATGGTACGTTCCAGTGAGACAGGGAGGTTATGGAGGGGTACAGGTCCAGGGTATATTTGTGTGGAGTTCTGCGTTGGTACGTTCCAGGGTAACTGGGAGGTTATGGAGGGGTACAGGTTCAGGGCATATTTGTTTGGAGTTCTTCATTGGTACATTCCACTGAGACAGGGAAGTTATGGAGGGTACAGGTTCAGGGCATATTTGTGTGGAGTTCTGCAGTGGGACGTTCCAGTGAGACATGAGGTTATGGACGGGTACAGGTTCAGGGCACATTTGTGTGGATTTCTGCATTGGGACGTTCCAGTGAGACAGGGAGGTTATGGAGGGGTACAGGTTCAGGGCATATTTGTGTGGAGCTCTGCATTGGTACGTTCCACTGAGACAGGGAGGTTATGGAGGGGTACAGGTTCAGGGCAAATTTGTGTGTAGTTCTGCAGTGGGACGTTCCAGTGAGACGGGGAGGTTATGGAGGGGTACAGGTTCAGGGTATATTTGTGTGGAGTTCTGCAATGGTACGTTCCAGTGAGACAGGGAGGTTATGGAGGGGTACAGGTTCAGGGTATATTTGTGTGGAGTTCTGCGTTGGTACGTTCCAGGGTAACTGGGAGGTTATGGAGGGGTACAGGTTCAGGGCATATTTGTTTGGAGTTCTTCATTGGCACATTCCAGTGAGACAGGGAAGTTATGGAGGGTACAGGTTCAGGGCACATTTGTGTGGATTTCTGCATTGGTACGTTCCAGTGAGACAGGGAGGTTATGGTGGGGTACAAGTTCAGGGCATATTTGTGTGGAGCTCTGCATTGGTACGTTCCAGTGAGACAGGGAGGTTATGGAGGGGTACAGGTTCAGGGCAAATTTGTGTGTAGTTCTGCAGTGGGACGTTCCAGTGAGACATGAGGTTATGGACGGGTACAGGTTCAGGGCACATTTGTGTGGACTTCTGCATTGGTACGTTCCAGTGAGACAGGGAGGTTATGGAGGGGTACAGGTTCAGGGCATATTTGTGTGGAGTTCTGCATTGGTACGTTCCAGTGAGACAGGGATGTTATGGAGGGGTACAGGTTCAGGGCAAATTTGTGTGTAGTTCTGCATTGGTACGTTCCAGTGAGACAGGGAGGTTATGGAGGGTACAGGTTCACCGCATATTTGTGTGGAGTTCTGCAGTGGTACGTTCCAGTGAGACAGGGAGGTTATGGACCGGTACAGGTTCAGGGCATATTTGTGTGGAGTACTGCATTGGTACTTTCCAGTGAGACAGGGAGGTTATGGAGGATACAGGTTCATGGCAGATTTGTGTGGAGTTCTGCAGTGGGACGTTCCAGTGAGACAGGGAGGTTATGGACGTGTACATGTTCGGGGCATATTTGTGTGGAGTTCTGCATTGGTACATTCCAGTGAGACAGTGAAGTTATGGAGGGGTACAGGTTCAGGGCATATTTGTGTGGTGTTCTGCAATGGTACGTTCCGGTGTGACAGTGAGGTTATGGAGTGTACAGGTTCAGGGCATATTTGTGTGGAGTTCTGCAGTGGGACGTTCCAGTGAGACAGGGAGGTTAAGGTGGAGTACAGGTTCAGGGCATATTTGTGTGGATTTCTGCATTGGTACGTTCCAGTGAGACAGGGAGGTTATGGAGGGGTACAGGTTCAGGGCGTATTTGTGTGGAGTTCTGCAATAGTACGTTCCAGTGAGACAGGGAGGTTATGGAGGGGTACAGGTCCAGGGTATATTTGTGTGGAGTTCTGCGTTGGTACGTTCCACGGTAACTGGGAGGTTATGGAGGGGTACAGGTTCAGGGCATATTTGTTAGGAATTCTTCATTGGTACATTCCAGTGAGACAGTGAGGTTATGGAGTGTACAGGTTCAGGGCATATTTGTGTGGAGTTCTGCAGTGGGACGTTCCAGTGAGACATGAGGTTATGGACAGGTACAGGTTCAGGGCACGTATGTGTGGACTTCCGCATTGGTACGTTCCAGAGAGACCGGTAGGTTATGGAGGGGTACAGGTTCAGGGCATATTTGTGTGGAGTTCTGCATTGGTATGTTCCAGTGAGACAGAGCGGTAATGGAGGGGTACAGGTTCAGGGCAAATTTGTGTGTAGTTCTGCATTGGTACGTTCCAGTGAGACAGGGACGTTATGGAGGGTACAGGTTCAGGGCATATTTCTGTGGAGTTCATCAGTTGTACGTTCCAGTGAGACAGGGAAGTTATGGCGGGGTACAGGTTCTGGGCATATTTGTGTGGAGTTTTGCATTGGTACGTTCCAGTGAGACAGGGAGGTTATGGAGGGGTACAGGTTCAGGGCATATTTGTGTGGTGTTCTGCAATGGTACGTTCCAGTGAGACAGTGAGGTTATGGAGGGTACAGGTTCAGGGCATATTTGTGTGGATTTCTGCGTTGGGACGTTCCAGTGAGACTGGGAGGTTAACGTGGAGAACAGGTTCAGGGCAAATTTGTGTGGATTTCTGCATTGGTACGGTCCAGTGAGACAGGGAGGTTATGGAGGATACAGGTTAATGGCAGATTTGTGTGGAGTTCTGCAGTGGGACGTTCCAGTGAGACAGGGAGGTTATGGACGTGTACATGTTCGGGGCATATTTGTGTGGAGTTCTGCATTGGTACATTCCAGTGAGACAGTGAAGTTATGGAGGGGTACAGGTTCAGGGCATATTTGTGTGGTGCTCTGCAATGGTACGTTCCGGTGTGACAGTGAGGTTATGGAGTGTACAGGTTCAGGGCATATTTGTGTGGAGTTCTGCAATGGTACGTTCCAGTGAAACATGAGGTTATGGACGGGTACAGGTTCAGGGCATATTTGTGTGGAGTTCTGCAGTGGGACGTTCCAGTGAAACATGAGGTTATGGACGGGTACAGGTTCAGAGCACATTTGTGTGGATTTCTGCATTGGTACGTTCCAGTGAGACAGGGAGGTTATGGAGGGGTAGAGGTTCAGGGCATATTTGTGTGGAGCTCTGCATTGGTACGTTCAAGTGAGACAGGGAGGTTATGGAGGGGTACAGGTTCAGGGCAAATTTGTGTGTAGTTCTGCAGTGGGACGTTCCAGTGAGACATGAGGTTATGTACGGGTACAGGTTCAGGGCACATTTGTGTGGACTTCTGCATTGGTACGTTCCAGTGAGACCGGGAGGTTTTGGAGGGGTACAGGTTCAGGGCATATTTGTGAGGAGTTCTGCATTGGTACGTTCCAGTGAGACAGGGAGGTTATGGAGGGGTACAGGTTCAGGGCAAATTTGTGTGTTGTTCTGCATTGCTACGTTCCAGTGAGACAGGGAGGTTATGGAGGGTACAGGTTCACCGCATATTTGTGTGGAGCTCTGCAGTGGTACGTTCCAGTGAGACAGGGAGGTTATGGACGGGTACAGGTTCAGGGCATATTTGTGTGGAGTTCTGCATTGTTACGTTCCAGTGAGACAGGGAGGTTATGGAGGGATACAGGTTCAGGGCATATTTGTCTGGTGTTCTGCAATGGTACGTTCCAGTGTGACAGTGAGGTTATGGAGTGTACAGGTTCAGGGCATATTTGTGTGGAGTTCTGCAGTGGGACGTTCCAGTGAGACATGAGGTTATGGACAGGTACAGGTTCAGGGCACGTATGTGTGGACTTCCGCATTGGTACGTTCCAGTGAGACCGGTAGGTTATGGAGGGGTACAGGTTCAGGGCATATTTGTGTGGAGTTCTGCATTGGTATGTTCCAGTGAGACAGTGCGGTAATGGAGGGGTACAGGTTCAGGGCAAATTTGTGTGTAGTTCTGCATTGGTACGTTCCAGTGAGACAGGGACGTTATGGAGGGTACAGGTTCAGGGCATATTTCTGTGGAGTTCATCAGTTGTACGTTCCAGTGAGACAGGGAAGTTATGGCGGGGTACAGGTTCTGGGCATATTTGTGTGGAGTTCTGCATTGGTACGTTCCAGTGAGACAGGGAGGTTATGGAGGGTACAGGTTCAGGGCATATTTGTGTGGAGTTCTGCAATGGTACGTTCCAGTGAGACAGGGAGGTTATGGAGGGGTACAGGTTCAGGGTATATTTGTGTGGAGTTCTGCGTTGGTACGTTCCAGGGTAACTGGGAGGTTATGGAGGGGTACAGGTTCAGGGCATATTTGTTTGGAGTTCTTCAATGGTACATTCCAGTGAGACAGGGAAGTTATGGAGGGTACAGGTTCAGGGCATATTTGTGTGGAGCTCTGCATTGGTACGTTCCAGTGAGACAGGGAGGTTATGGAGGGGTACAGGTTCAGGGCAAATTTGTGTGTAATTCTGCAGTGGGACGTTCCAGTGAGACATGAGGTTATGGACGGATATAGGTTCAGGGCACATTTGTGTGGACTTCTGCATTGGTACGTTCCAGTGAGACCGGGAGGTTATGGAGGGGTACAGGGTCAGGGCATATTTGTGTGGAGTTCTGCATTGGTACGTTCCAGTGAGACAGGGAGGTTATGGAGGGGTACAGGTTCAGGGCAAATTTGTGTGTAGTTCTGCATTGGTACGTTCCAGTGAGACAGGGAGGTTATGGAGGGAACAGGTTCAGGGCATATTTGTGTGGAGTTCTGCATTGGTACTTTCCAGTGAGACAGCGAGGTTATGGAGGATAAAGGTTCATGGCAGATTTGTGTGGAGTTCTGCAGTGGGACGTTCCAGTGAGACAGGGAGGTTATGGACGTGTACAGGTTCGGGGCATATTTGTGTGGAGTTCTGCATTGGTACATTCCAGTGAGACAGGGAAGTTATGGAGGGGTAAAGGTTCAGGGCATATTTGTGTGGTGTTCTGCAATGGTACGTTCCAGTGTGACAGTGAGGTTATGGAGTGTACAGGTTCAGGGCATATTTGTGTGGAGTTCTGCAGAGGGACGTTCCAGTGAGACATGAGGTTATAGACGGGTACAGGTTCCGGGCACGTTTGTGTGGACTTCCGCATTGGTACGTTCCAGTGAGACCGGGAGGTTATGGAGGGGTACAGGTTCAGGGCATATTTGTGTGGAGTTCTGCATTGGTATGTTCCAGTGAGACAGTGAGGTAATGGAGGGGTACAGGTTCAGGGCAAATTTTTGTGTTGTTCTGCATTGGTACGATCCAGTGAGACAGGGACGTTATTGAGGGTACAGGTTCAGGGCATATTTCTGTGGAGTTCGGCAGTTGTACGTTCCAGTGAGACAGGGAGGTTATGGACGTGTACAGGTTCAGTGCATATTTGTGTGGAATTCTGCATTGGTACGTTCCAGTGAGACAGGGAAGTTATGGCGGGGTACAGGTTCATGGCATATTTGTGTGGAGTTCTGCATTGGTACGTTCCAGTGAGACAGGGAGGTTATGGAGGGGTACAGGTTCAGGGCATATTTGTGTGGTGTTCTGCAATGGTACGTTCCAGTGAGACAGTGAGTTTATGGAGGGTACAGGTTCAGGGCATATTGGTGTGGAGTTCTGCGTTGGGACGTTCCAGTGAGACAGGGAGGTTATGGAGTGGTACAGGTTCAGGGCATATTTGTGTGGAATTCTGCATTGGTACGTTCCAGTGAGACAGGGAGGTTATGGAGGGTACAAGTTCAGGGCATATTTGTGTGGAGTTCTGCATTGGTACGTTCCAGTAAGACAGGGAGGTTATGGAGGGTACAGGTTCAGGGCATATTTGTGTGGAGTTCTGCAGTGGTACATTCCAGTGAGACAAGGAGGTTATGGAGAGTTTCAGGTTCAGGGCAAATTTGTGTGGAGTTCTGCATTGGTCCATTCCAGTGAGACAAGGAGGTTCTGGGTGGGTACAGCTTCAGGGCATATTTGTGTGGAATTCTGCATTGGTACATTCCAGTGAAACAGGGAGGTTATGGAGGGTACAGGTTCAGGGCATATTTGTGTGGAGTTCTGCATTGGTACGTTCCAGTGAAACAGGGAGGTTATGGAGGGTACAGGTTCAGGGCATATTTGTCTGGTGTTCTGCAATGGTACTTTCCAGTGAGACAGGGAGGTTATGGAGGGGTACAGGTTCAGGGTATATTTGTGTGGAGTTCTGCGTTGGTACGTTCCAGGGTAACTGGGAGGTTATGGAGGGGTACAGATTCAGGGCATATTTGTTTGGAGTTCTTCATTGGTACATTCCAGTGAGACAGGGAGGTTATGGAGGGGTACAGGTTCAGGGCATATTTGTGTGGAGTTCTGCATTGGTACGTTCCAGTCAGACAGGGACGTTATGGAGGTGTACAGGTTCAGGGCAAATTTGTGTGTAGTTCTGCATTGGTACGTTCCAGTGAGACAGGGAGGTTATGGAGGGTACAGGTTCACCGCATATTTCTGTGGAGTTCTGCAGTGGTACGTTCAGGTGAGACATGGAGGTTATGGACGGGTACAGGTTCAGGGCATATTTGTGTGGAGTTCTGCATTGGTACTTTCCAGTGAGACAGGGAGGTTATGGAGTATTAAGGTTCATGGCTGATTTGTGTGGAGTTCTGCAGTGGGACGTTCCAGTGAGACAGGGAGGTTATGGACGTGTACAGGTTCGGGGCATATTTGTGTGGAGTTCTGCATTGGTACATTCCAGTGAGACAGGGAAGTTATGGAGGGGTAAAGGTTCAGGGCATATTTGTGCGGAGTTCTGCATTGGTACGTTCCAGTGAGACAGGGAGGTTATGGAGGGGTACAGGTTCAGGGCATATTTGTCTGGTGTTCTGCATTGGTACGTTCCAGTGAGACAGGGAAGTTATTGCGGGGTACAGGTTCAGGGCATATTTGTGTGGAGTTCTGCATTGGTACGTTCCAGTGAGACAGGGAGGTAATGGAGGGGTACAGGTTCAGGGCATATTTGTGTGGTGTTCTGCAATGGTACGTTCCAGTGAGACAGTGAGTTTATGGAGGGTACAGATTCAGGGCATATTTGTGTGGTGTTCTGCGTTGGGACGTTCCAGTGAGACTGGGAGGTTAACGTGGAGAACAGGTTCAGGGCATATTTGTGTGGATTTCTGCATTGGTACGGTCCAGTGAGACAAGGACTTTCTGGGTGGGTACAGGTTCAGGATATATTTGTGTGGAGTTCTGCATTGGTACGTTCCAGTGAAACAGGGAGGTTATGGATGGGTACAGGTTCCGGGCATACTTGTGTGGAGTTCTGCATTGGTACTTTCCAGTGGGACAGGGAGGTTATGGAGGGTACCGGTTCATGGCATATTTGTGTGGAATTCTTCAGTGGGACGTTCCAGTGAGACAGGGAGTTTATGGACGTGTACAGGTTCAGGGCCTATTTGTGTGGAATTCTGCATTGGTAAGTTCCAGTGAGACAGGGAGGTTTTGGAGGGGTACAGGTTCAGGGCATATTTGTGTGGTGTTCTGCAATGGTTCGTTCCAGTGAGACAGGGAGGTTATGCACGGTACAGGATCAGGGCATATTTGAGTGGAGTTCGGCATTGGTGCGTTCCAGTGAGACAGCGAGTTTATGGAGGGTACAGTTTCAGGGCATATTTGTGTGGAGTTCTGCATTGGTATGTTCCAGTGAGACAAGGAGGTTATGGGCGAGTACAGGTTCAAGGCATATTTGTGTGGAATTCTGCATTGG
The DNA here is from genome assembly GCF_048418815.1 of Hemitrygon akajei. Taxonomy (NCBI): domain Eukaryota; kingdom Metazoa; phylum Chordata; class Chondrichthyes; order Myliobatiformes; family Dasyatidae; genus Hemitrygon; species Hemitrygon akajei. Next base: position 2,134,393 of record NW_027331979.1, on the reverse strand, counting down.
TACGTTCCAGTGAGACAGGGAGGTTATGGAGGGTACAGGTTCAGGGCATATTTGTGTGGAATCCTGCATTGGTAAGTTCCAGTAAGACAGGGAGGTTTTGGAGGGGTACAGGTTAAGGGCATATTTGTTTGGAGTTCTGCATTGGTACGTTCCAGTGTGACTGGGAGGTTATGGAGGGTACACATTCAGGGCATATTTGTGTGGATTTCTGCATTGGTACGTTCCAGTGAGACAGGGAGGTTATGGAGGGTACAGGTTCAGGGCAAATTTGAGTGTAGTTCTGCATTGGTACGTTCCAGTGAGACAGGGAGGTTATGGAGGTTACAGGTTCAGGGCATATTTGTGTGGATTTCTGCATTGGTACGTTCCAGTGAGACAGTGAGGTTATGGGCGAGTACAGGTTCAAGGCATATTTGTGTGGAATTCTGCATTGGTACGTTCCAGTGAGACAGGGAAGTTATGGCGGGGTACAGGTTCATGGCATATTTGTGTGGAGTTCTGCATTGGTACGTTCCAGTGAGACAGGGAGGTTATGGAGGGGTACAGGTTCAGGGCATATTTGTGTGGTGTTCTGCAATGGTACGTTCCAGTGAGACAGTGAGGTTATGGAGGGTACAGGTTCAGGGCAAATTTTTGTGTTGTTCTGCATTGGTACGATCCAGTGAGACAGGGACGTTATTGAGGGTACAGGTTCAGGGCAAATTTGTGTGTAATTCTGCAGTGGGACGTTCCAGTGAGACATGAGGTTATGGACGGATATAGGTTCAGGGCACATTTGTGTGGACTTCTGCATTGGTACGTTCCAGTGAGACCGGGAGGTTATGGAGGGGTACAGGGTCAGGGCATATTTGTGTGGAGTTCTGCATTGGTACGTTCCAGTGAGACAGGGAGGTTATGGAGGGGTACAGGTTCAGGGCAAATTTGTGTGTAGTTCTGCATTGGTACGTTCCAGTGAGACAGGGAGGTTATGGAGGGAACAGGTTCAGGGCATATTTGTGTGGAGTTCTGCATTGGTACTTTCCAGTGAGACAGCGAGGTTATGGAGGATAAAGGTTCATGGCAGATTTGTGTGGAGTTCTGCAGTGGGACGTTCCAGTGAGACAGGGAGGTTATGGACGTGTACAGGTTCGGGGCATATTTGTGTGGAGTTCTGCATTGGTACATTCCAGTGAGACAGGGAAGTTATGGAGGGGTAAAGGTTCAGGGCATATTTGTGTGGTGTTCTGCAATGGTACGTTCCAGTGTGACAGTGAGGTTATGGAGTGTACAGGTTCAGGGCATATTTGTGTGGAGTTCTGCAGAGGGACGTTCCAGTGAGACATGAGGTTATAGACGGGTACAGGTTCCGGGCACGTTTGTGTGGACTTCCGCATTGGTACGTTCCAGTGAGACCGGGAGGTTATGGAGGGGTACAGGTTCAGGGCATATTTGTGTGGAGTTCTGCATTGGTATGTTCCAGTGAGACAGTGAGGTAATGGAGGGGTACAGGTTCAGGGCAAATTTTTGTGTTGTTCTGCATTGGTACGATCCAGTGAGACAGGGACGTTATTGAGGGTACAGGTTCAGGGCATATTTCTGTGGAGTTCGGCAGTTGTACGTTCCAGTGAGACAGGGAGGTTATGGACGTGTACAGGTTCAGTGCATATTTGTGTGGAATTCTGCATTGGTACGTTCCAGTGAGACAGGGAAGTTATGGCGGGGTACAGGTTCATGGCATATTTGTGTGGAGTTCTGCATTGGTACGTTCCAGTGAGACAGGGAGGTTATGGAGGGGTACAGGTTCAGGGCATATTTGTGTGGTGTTCTGCAATGGTACGTTCCAGTGAGACAGTGAGGTTATGGAGGGTACAGGTTCAGGGCATATTGGTGTGGAGTTCTGCGTTGGGACGTTCCAGTGAGACAGGGAGGTTATGGAGTGGTACAGGTTCAGGGCATATTTGTGTGGAATTCTGCATTGGTACGTTCCAGTGAGACAGGGAGGTTATGGAGGGTACAAGTTCAGGGCATATTTGTGTGGAGTTCTGCATTGGTACGTTCCAGTAAGACAGGGAGGTTATGGAGGGTACAGGTTCAGGGCATATTTGTGTGGAGTTCTGCAGTGGTACATTCCAGTGAGACAAGGAGGTTATGGAGAGTTTCAGGTTCAGGGCAAATTTGTGTGGAGTTCTGCATTGGTCCATTCCAGTGAGACAAGGAGGTTCTGGGTGGGTACAGCTTCAGGGCATATTTGTGTGGAATTCTGCATTGGTACATTCCAGTGAAACAGGGAGGTTATGGAGGGTACAGGTTCAGGGCATATTTGTGTGGAGTTCTGCATTGGTACGTTCCAGTGAAACAGGGAGGTTATGGAGGGTACAGGTTCAGGGCATATTTGTCTGGTGTTCTGCAATGGTACTTTCCAGTGAGACAGGGAGGTTATGGAGGGGTACAGGTTCAGGGTATATTTGTGTGGAGTTCTGCGTTGGTACGTTCCAGGGTAACTGGGAGGTTATGGAGGGGTACAGATTCAGGGCATATTTGTTTGGAGTTCTTCATTGGTACATTCCAGTGAGACAGGGAGGTTATGGAGGGGTACAGGTTCAGGGCATATTTGTGTGGAGTTCTGCATTGGTACGTTCCAGTCAGACAGGGACGTTATGGAGGTGTACAGGTTCAGGGCAAATTTGTGTGTAGTTCTGCATTGGTACGTTCCAGTGAGACAGGGAGGTTATGGAGGGTACAGGTTCACCGCATATTTCTGTGGAGTTCTGCAGTGGTACGTTCAGGTGAGACATGGAGGTTATGGACGGGTACAGGTTCAGGGCATATTTGTGTGGAGTTCTGCATTGGTACTTTCCAGTGAGACAGGGAGGTTATGGAGTATTAAGGTTCATGGCTGATTTGTGTGGAGTTCTGCAGTGGGACGTTCCAGTGAGACAGGGAGGTTATGGACGTGTACAGGTTCGGGGCATATTTGTGTGGAGTTCTGCATTGGTACATTCCAGTGAGACAGGGAAGTTATGGAGGGGTAAAGGTTCAGGGCATATTTGTGCGGAGTTCTGCATTGGTACGTTCCAGTGAGACAGGGAGGTTATGGAGGGGTACAGGTTCAGGGCATATTTGTCTGGTGTTCTGCATTGGTACGTTCCAGTGAGACAGGGAAGTTATGGCGGGGTACAGGTTCAGGGCATATTTGTGTGGAGTTCTGCATTGGTACGTTCCAGTGAGACAGGGAGGTAATGGAGGGGTACAGGTTCAGGGCATATTTGTGTGGTGTTCTGCAATGGTACGTTCCAGTGAGACAGTGAGTTTATGGAGGGTACAGATTCAGGGCATATTTGTGTGGTGTTCTGCGTTGGGACGTTCCAGTGAGACTGGGAGGTTAACGTGGAGAACAGGTTCAGGGCATATTTGTGTGGATTTCTGCATTGGTACGGTCCAGTGAGACAAGGACTTTCTGGGTGGGTACAGGTTCAGGATATATTTGTGTGGAGTTCTGCATTGGTACGTTCCAGTGAAACAGGGAGGTTATGGATGGGTACAGGTTCCGGGCATACTTGTGTGGAGTTCTGCATTGGTACTTTCCAGTGGGACAGGGAGGTTATGGAGGGTACCGGTTCATGGCATATTTGTGTGGAATTCTTCAGTGGGACGTTCCAGTGAGACAGGGAGTTTATGGACGTGTACAGGTTCAGGGCCTATTTGTGTGGAATTCTGCATTGGTAAGTTCCAGTGAGACAGGGAGGTTTTGGAGGGGTACAGGTTCAGGGCATATTTGTGTGGTGTTCTGCAATGGTTCGTTCCAGTGAGACAGGGAGGTTATGCACGGTACAGGATCAGGGCATATTTGAGTGGAGTTCGGCATTGGTGCGTTCCAGTGAGACAGCGAGTTTATGGAGGGTACAGTTTCAGGGCATATTTGTGTGGAGTTCTGCATTGGTATGTTCCAGTGAGACAAGGAGGTTATGGGCGAGTACAGGTTCAAGGCATATTTGTGTGGAATTCTGCATTGGTACGTTCCAGTGAGACAGGGAGGTTATGGAGGGTACAGGTTCAGGGCATATTTGTGTGGAATCCTGCATTGGTAAGTTCCAGTAAGACAGGGAGGTTTTGGAGGGGTACAGGTTAAGGGCATATTTGTTTGGAGTTCTGCATTGGTACGTTCCAGTGTGACTGGGAGGTTATGGAGGGTACACATTCAGGGCATATTTGTGTGGATTTCTGCATTGGTACGTTCCAGTGAGACAGGGAGGTTATGGAGGGTACAGGTTCAGGGCAAATTTGAGTGTAGTTCTGCATTGGTACGTTCCAGTGAGACAGGGAGGTTATGGAGGTTACAGGTTCAGGGCATATTTGTGTGGATTTCTGCATTGGTACGTTCCAGTGAGACAGTGAGGTTATGGGCGAGTACAGGTTCAAGGCATATTTGTGTGGAATTCTGCATTGGTACGTTCCAGTGAGACAGGGAGGTTATGGAGGGTACAGGTTCAGGGCATATTTGTGTGGAATCCTGCATTGGTAAGTTCCAGTGAGACAGGGAGGTTTTGGAGGGGTACAGGTTAAGGGCATATTTGTTTGGAGTTCTGCATTGGTACGTTCCAGTGTGACTGGGAGGTTATGGAGGGTACACATTCAGGGCATATTTGTGTGGATTTCTGCATTGGTACGTTCCAGTGAGACAGGGAGGTTATGGAGGGTACAGGTTCAGGGCAAATTTGAGTGTAGTTCTGCATTGGTACGTTCCAGTGAGACAGGGAGGTTATGGAGGTTACAGGTTCAGGGCATATTTGTGTGGATTTCTGCATTGGTACGTTCCAGTGAGACAGGGAGGTTATGGAGGGGTACAGGTTCAGGGCATATTTGTGTGGAGTTCTGCATTGGTACTTTCCAGTGAGACAGCGAGGTTATGGAGGATAAAGGTTCATGGCAGATTTGTGTGGAGTTCTGCAGTGGGACGTTCCAGTGAGACAGGGAGGTTATGGACGTGTACAGGTTCGGGGCATATTTGTGTGGAGTTCTGCATTGGTACATTCCAGTGAGACAGGGAAGTTATGGAGGGGTAAAGGTTCAGGGCATATTTGTGTGGTGTTCTGCAATGGTACGTTCCAGTGTGACAGTGAGGTTATGGAGTGTACAGGTTCAGGGCATATTTGTGTGGAGTTCTGCAGAGGGACGTTCCAGTGAGACATGAGGTTATAGACGGGTACAGGTTCCGGGCACGTTTGTGTGGACTTCCGCATTGGTACGTTCCAGTGAGACCGGGAGGTTATGGAGGGGTACAGGTTCAGGGCATATTTGTGTGGAGTTCTGCATTGGTATGTTCCAGTGAGACAGTGAGGTAATGGAGGGGTACAGGTTCAGGGCAAATTTTTGTGTTGTTCTGCATTGGTACGATCCAGTGAGACAGGGACGTTATTGAGGGTACAGGTTCAGGGCATATTTCTGTGGAGTTCGGCAGTTGTACGTTCCAGTGAGACAGGGAGGTTATGGACGTGTACAGGTTCAGTGCATATTTGTGTGGAATTCTGCATTGGTACGTTCCAGTGAGACAGGGAAGTTATGGCGGGGTACAGGTTCATGGCATATTTGTGTGGAGTTCTGCATTGGTACGTTCCAGTGAGACAGGGAGGTTATGGAGGGGTACAGGTTCAGGGCATATTTGTGTGGTGTTCTGCAATGGTACGTTCCAGTGAGACAGTGAGGTTATGGAGGGTACAGGTTCAGGGCATATTGGTGTGGAGTTCTGCGTTGGGACGTTCCAGTGAGACAGGGAGGTTATGGAGTGGTACAGGTTCAGGGCATATTTGTGTGGAATTCTGCATTGGTACGTTCCAGTGAGACAGGGAGGTTATGGAGGGTACAAGTTCAGGGCATATTTGTGTGGAGTTCTGCATTGGTACGTTCCAGTAAGACAGGGAGGTTATGGAGGGTACAGGTTCAGGGCATATTTGTGTGGAGTTCTGCAGTGGTACATTCCAGTGAGACAAGGAGGTTATGGAGAGGTACAGGTTCAGGGCAAATTTGTGTGGAGTTCTGCATTGGTCCATTCCAGTGAGACAAGGAGGTTCTGGGTGGGTACAGCTTCAGGGCATATTTGTGTGGAATTCTGCATTGGTACGTTCCAGTGAAACAGGGAGGTTATGGAGGGTACAGGTTCAGGGCATATTTGTGTGGAGTTCTGCATTGGTACGTTCCAGTAAGACAGGGAGGTTATGGAGGGTACAGGTTCAGGGCATATTTGTGTGGAGTTCTGCAGTGGTACATTCCAGTGAGACAAGGAGGTTATGGAGAGGTACAGCTTCAGGGCATATTTGTGTGGAATTCTGCATTGGTACTTTCCAGTGAGACAGGGAGGTTATGGAGGGGTACAGGTTCAGGGTATATTTGTGTGGAGTTCTGCGTTGGTACGTTCCAGGGTAACTGGGAGGTTATGGAGGGGTACAGATTCAGGGCATATTTGTTTGGAGTTCTTCATTGGTACATTCCAGTGAGACAGGGAGGTTATGGAGGGGTACAGGTTCAGGGCATATTTGTGTGGAGTTCTGCATTGGTACGTTCCAGTCAGACAGGGACGTTATGGAGGTGTACAGGTTCAGGGCAAATTTGTGTGTAGTTCTGCATTGGTACGTTCCAGTGAGACAGGGAGGTTATGGAGGGTACAGGTTCACCGCATATTTCTGTGGAGTTCTGCAGTGGTACGTTCAGGTGAGACATGGAGGTTATGGACGGGTACAGGTTCAGGGCATATTTGTGTGGAGTTCTGCATTGGTACTTTCCAGTGAGACAGGGAGGTTATGGAGGATTAAGGTTCATGGCTGATTTGTGTGGAGTTCTGCAGTGGGACGTTCCAGTGAGACAGGGAGGTTATGGACGTGTACAGGTTCGGGGCATATTTGTGTGGAGTTCTGCATTGGTACATTCCAGTGAGACAGGGAAGTTATGGAGGGGTAAAGGTTCAGGGCATATTTGTGCGGAGTTCTGCATTGGTACGTTCCAGTGAGACAGGGAGGTTATGGAGGGGTACAGGTTCAGGGCATATTTGTCTGGTGTTCTGCATTGGTACGTTCCAGTGAGACAGGGAAGTTATGGCGGGGTACAGGTTCAGGGCATATTTGTGTGGAGTTCTGCATTGGTACGTTCCAGTGAGACAGGGAGGTTATGGAGGGGTACAGGTTCAGGGCATATTTGTGTGGTGTTCTGCAATGGTACCTTCCAGTGAGACAGTGAGTTTATGGAGGGTACAGATTCAGGGCATATTTGTGTGGTGTTCTGCGTTGGGACGTTCCAGTGAGACTGGGAGGTTAACGTGGAGAACAGGTTCAGGGCATATTTGTGTGGATTTCTGCATTGGTACGGTCCAGTGAGACAAGGACTTTCTGGGTGTGTACAGGTTCAGGGCATATTTGTGTGGAGTTCTGCATTGGTACGTTCCAGTGAAACAGGGAGGTTATGGATGGGTACAGGTTCCGGGCATATTTGTGTGGAGTTCTGCATTGGTACTTTCCAGTGGGACAGGGAGGTTATGGAGGGTACCGGTTCATGGCATATTTTTGTGGAATTCTTCAGTGGGACGTTCCAGTGAGACAGGGAGTTTATGGACGTGTACAGGTTCAGGGCCTATTTGTGTGGAATTCTGCATTGGTAAGTTCCAGTGAGACAGGGAGGTTTTGGAGGGGTACAGGTTCAGGGCATATTTGTGTGGTGTTCTGCAATGGTTCGTTCCAGTGACACAGGGAGGTTATGCACGGTACAGGATCAGGGCATATTTGAGGGGATTTCGGCATTGGTGCGTTCCAGTGAGACAGCGAGTTTATGGAGGGTACAGTTTCAGGGCATATTTGTGTGGAGTTCTGCATTGGTATGTTCCAGTGAGACAAGGAGGTTATGGGCGAGTACAGGTTCAAGGCATATTTGTGTGGAATTCTGCATTGGTACGTTCCAGTGAGACAGGGAGTTTATGGAGGGTACAGGTTCAGGGCATATTTGTGTGGAATCCTGCATTGGTAAGTTCCAGTAAGACAGGGAGGTTTTGGAGGGGTACAGGTTTTAGGGCATATTTGTTTGGAGTTCTGCATTGGTACGTTCCAGTGTGACTGGGAGGTTATGGAGGGTACACATTCAGGGCATATTTGTGTGGATTTCTGCATTGGTACGTTCCAGTGAGACAGGGAGGTTATGGAGGGTACAGGTTCAGGGCAAATTTGAGTGTAGTTCTGCATTGGTACGTTCCAGTGAGACAGGGAGGTTATGGAGGTTACAGGTTCAGGGCATATTTGTGTGGATTTCTGCATTGGTACGTTCCAGTGAGACAGTGAGGTTATGGGCGAGTACAGGTTCAAGGCATATTTGTGTGGAATTCTGCATTGGTACGTTCCAGTGAGACAGGGAGGTTATGGAGGGTACAGGTTCAGGGCAATTTTGAGTGTAGTTCTGCATTGGTACGTTCCAGTGAGACAGGGAGGTTATGGAGGTTACAGGTTCAGGGCATATTTGTGTGGATTTCTGCATTGGTACGTTCCAGTGAGACAGGGAGGTTATGGAGGGGTACAGGATCAGGGCAAATTTGTGTGGTGTTCTGCATGGGAACATTCCGGTGAGACAAGGAGGTTCTGGATGGGTACAGGTTCAGGGCATATTTGTGTGGAATTCTGCATTGGTACGTTCCAGTGAGACAGGGAGGTTATGGAGGGGTACAGGTTCAGGGCAAATTTGTGTGTAGTTCTGCAGTGGGACGTTCCAGTGAGACATGAGGTTATGGACGGATATAGGTTCAGGGCACATTTGTGTGGACTTCTGCATTGGTACGTTCCAGTGAGACCGGGAGGTTATGGAGGGGTACAGGGTCAGGGCATATTTGTGTGGAGTTCTGCATTGATACGTTCCAGTGAGACAGGGAGGTTATGGAGGGGTACAGGTTCAGGGCAAATTTGTGTGTAGTTCTGCATTGGTACGTTCCAGTGAGACAGGGAGGTTATGGAGGGAACAGGTTCAGGGCATATTTGTGTGGAGTTCTGCATTGGTACTTTCCAGTGAGACAGCGAGGTTATGGAGGATAAAGGTTCATGGCAGATTTGTGTGGAGTTCTGCAGTGGGACGTTCCAGTGAGACAGGGAGGTTATGGACGTGTACAGGTTCGGGGCATATTTGTGTGGAGTTCTGCATTGGTACATTCCAGTGAGACAGGGAAGTTATGGAGGGGTACAGGTTCAGGGCATATTTGTGTGGAGTTCTGCATTGGTATGTTCAAGTGAGACAGTGAGGTAATGGAGGGGTACAGGTTCAGGGCAAATTTTTGTGTTGTTCTGCATTGGTACGATCCAGTGAGACAGGGACGTTATTGAGGGTACAGGTTCAGGGCATATTTCTGTGGAGTTCGGCAGTTGTACGTTCCAGTGAGACAGGGAGGTTATGGACGTGTACAGGTTCAGTGCATATTTGTGTGGAATTCTGCATTGGTACGTTCCAGTGAGACAGGGAAGTTATGGCGGGGTACAGGTTCAGGGCATATTTGTGTGGAGTTCTGCATTGGTACGTTCCAGTGAGACAGGGAGGTTATGGAGGGGTACAGGTTCAGGGCATATTTGTGTGGTGTTCTGCAATGGTACGTTCCAGTGAGACAGTGAGGTTATGGAGGGTACAGGTTCAGGGCATATTGGTGTGGAGTTCTGCGTTGGGACGTTCCAGTGAGACAGGGAGGTTATGGAGTGGTACAGGTTCAGGGCATATTTGTGTGGAATTCTGCATTGGTACGTTCCAGTGAGACAGGGAGGTTATGGAGGGTACAAGTTCAGGGCATATTTGTGTGGAGTTCTGCATTGGTACGTTCCATTGAGACAGGGCGGTTATGCAGGGTACAAGTTCAGGGCATATTTGTGTGGAGTTCTGCATTGGTACGTTCCAGGTAGACAGGGAGGTTATGGATGGGTACAGGTTCAGGGCATATTTGTGTGGAGTTCTGCATTGGTACTTTCCAGTGGGACAGGGATGTTATGGAGGGTACCGGTTCATGGCATATTTGTGTGGAATTCTGCAGTGGGACGTTCCAGTGAGACAGGGAGTTTATGGACGGGTACAGGATCAGGGCATATTTGAGTGGAGTTCGGCATTGGTGCGTTCCAGTGAGACAGGGAGTTTATGGAGGGTACAGGTTCAGGGCATATTTGTGTGGAGTTCCGCATTGGAATGTTCCAGTGAGACAAGGAGGTTATGGGCGGGTACAGGCTCAAGGCATATTTGTGTGGAATTCTGCATTGGTACGTTCCAGTGAGACAGGGAGGTTATGGAGGGTACAGGTTCAGGGCATATTTGTGTGGAATCCTGCATTGGTACGTTCCAGTTAGAGAGGGAGGTTTTGGAGGGGTACAGGTTCAGGGCATATTTGTGTGGAATTCTGCATTGGTACGTTCCAGTGAGACAGGGAGGTTATGGAGGGTACAAGTTCAGGGCATATTTGTGTGGAGTTCTGCATTGGTACGTTCCATTGAGACAGGGCGGTTATGCAGGGTACAAGTTCAGGGCATATTTGTGTGGAGTTCTGCATTGGTACGTTCCAGGTAGACAGGGAGGTTATGGATGGGTACAGGTTCAGGGCATATTTGTGTGGAGTTCTGCATTGGTACTTTCCAGTGGGACAGGGATGTTATGGAGGGTACCGGTTCATGGCATATTTGTGTGGAATTCTGCAGTGGGACGTTCCAGTGAGACAGGGAGTTTATGGACGGGTACAGGATCAGGGCATATTTGAGAGGAGTTCGGCATTGGTGCGTTCCAGTGAGACAGGGAGTTTATGGAGGGTACAGGTTCAGGGCATATTTGTGTGGAGTTCCGCATTGGAATGTTCCAGTGAGACAAGGAGGTTATGGGCGGGTACAGGCTCAAGGCATATTTGTGTGGAATTCTGCATTGGTACGTTCCAGTGAGACAGGGAGGTTATGGAGGGTACAGGTTCAGGGCATATTTGTGTGGAATCCTGCATTGGTACGTTCCAGTTAGAGAGGGAGGTTTTGGAGGGGTACAGGTTAAAGGCATATTTGTTTGGAGTTCTGCATTGGTACGTTCCAGTGTGACTGGGAGGTTATGGAGGGTACACGTTGAGGGCATATTTGTGTGGAGTTCTGCATTGGTACGTTCCATTGAGACAGGGCGGTTATGCAGGGTACAAGTTCAGGGCATATTTGTGTGGAGTTCTGCATTGGTACGTTCCAGGTAGACAGGGAGGTTATGGATGGGTACAGGTTCAGGGCATATTTGTGTGGAGTTCTGCATTGGTACTTTCCAGTGGGACAGGGATGTTATGGAGGGTACCGGTTCATGGCATATTTGTGTGGAATTCTGCAGTGGGACGTTCCAGTGAGACAGGGAGTTTATGGACGGGTACAGGATCAGGGCATATTTGAGTGGAGTTCGGCATTGGTGCGTTCCAGTGAGACAGGGAGTTTATGGAGGGTACAGGTTCAGGGCATATTTGTGTGGAGTTCCGAATTGGAATGTTCCAGTGAGACAAGGAGGTTATGGGCGGGTACAGGCTCAAGGCATATTTGTGTGGAATTCTACATTGGTACGTTCCAGTGAGACAGGGAAGTTATGGAGGGTACAGGTTCAGGGCATATTTGTGTGGAATCCTGCATTGGTACGTTCCAGTTAGAGAGGGAGGTTTTGGAGGGTACACGTTGAGGGCATATTTGTGTGGAGTTCTGCTTTGGTACGTTCCAGTGAGACAGGGAGGTTATGGAGGGTACAGGTCCAGGGCAAATTTGAGTGTAGTTCTGCATTGGTACGTTCCAGTGAGACAGGGAGGTTATGGAGGTTACAGTTTCAGGGCATATTTGTGTGGAGTTCTGCAGTGGTACGTTCCAGTGAGACAGGGTGGTTAAGGTGGAGTACAGGTTCAGGGCATATTTGTGTGGATTTCTGCATTGGTACGTTCCAGTGAGACAGGGAGGTTATGGAGGGTTACAGGTTCAGAGCAAATTTGTGTGGAGTTCTGCATTGGTACATTCCAGTGAGACAAGGAGGTTCTGGGTGGGTACAGGTTCAGGGCATATTTGTGTGGAATTCTGCATTGGTACGTTCCAGTGAGACAGGGAGGTTATGGAGGGGTACAGGTTCAAGGTATATTTGTGTGGAGTTCTGCGTTGGTACGTTCCAGTGAGACAAGGAGGTTATGGAGGGGTACAGGTTCAGGGTATATTTGTGTGGAGTTCTGCGTTGTTACGTTCCAGGGTAACTGGGAGGTTATGGAGGGGTACAGGTTCAGGGCATATTTTTTTGGAGTTCTTCATTGGTACTTTCCAGTGAGACAGGGAAGTTATGGAGGGTACAGGTTCAGGGCATATTTGTGTGGAGTTCTGCAGTGGGACGTTCCAGTGAGACATGAGGTTATGGAGGGGTACAGGTTCAGGGCACATTTCTGTGGATTTCTGCATTGGTACGTTCCAGTGAGACAGGGAGGTTATGGAGGGGTACAGGTTCAGGGCATATTTGTGTGGAGCTCTGCATTGGTACGTTCCAGTGAGACCGGGAGGTAATGGAGGGGTACAGGTTCAGGGCAAATTTGTATGTAGTTATGCAGTGGGACGTTACAGTGAGACATGAGGTTATGGACGGGTACAGGTTCAGGGCACATTTGTGTGGACTTCTGCATTGGTACGTTCCAGTGAGACCGGGAGGTTATGGAGGGGTACAGGTTCAGGGCATATTTGTGTGGAGTTCTACATTGGTACGTTCCAGTGAGACAGGGAGGTTATGGAGGGGTACAGGTTCAGGGCAAATTTGTGTGTAGTTCTGCATTGGTACGTTCCAGTGAGACAGGGAGGTTATGGAGGGTACATGTTCACCGCATATTTCTGTGGAGTTCTGCAGTGGTACGTTCCAGTGAGACAGGGAGGTTATGGACGGGTACAGGTTCAGGGCATATTTGTGTGGAGTTCTGCATTGGTACTTTCCAGTGAGACAGGGAGGTTATGGAGGATACAGGTTCATGGCAGATTTGTGTGGAGTTCTGCAGTGGGACGTTCCAGTGAGACAGGGAGGTTATGGACGTGTACAGGTTCGGGGCATATTTGTGTGGAGTTCTGCATTGGTACATTCCAGTGAGACAGGAAAGTTATGGAGGAGTAAAGGTTCAGGGCATATTTGTGCGGAGTTCTGCATTGGTACGTTCCAGTGAGACAGGGAGGTTATGGAGGGGTAAAGTTTCAGGGCATATTTGTGTGGTGTTCTGCAATGGTACGTTCCAGTGTGACAGTGAGGTTATGGAGTGTACAGGTTCAGGGCATATTTGTGTGGAGTTCTGCAGTGGGACGTTCCAGTGAGACATGAGGTTATGGACGGGTACAGGTTCAGGGCACGTTTGTGTGTACTTCCTCATTGGTACGTTCCAGTGAGACCGGGAGGTTATGGAGAGGTACAGGTTCAGGTCATATTTGTGTGGAGTTCTGCATTGGTATGTTCCAGTGAGACAGTGAGGTAATAGAGGGGTACAGGTTCAGGGCAAATTTGTGTGTAGCTCTGCATTGATACGTTCCAGTGAGACAGGGACGTTATGGAGGGTACAGGTTCAGGGCATATTTGTGTGGAGTTCGGCAGTTGTACGTTCCAGTGAGACAGGGAGGTTATGGACGGGTACAGGTTCAGGGCATGTTTGTGTGGAGTTCTGCATAGTTACTTTCCAGTGAGACAAGTAGGTTATGGAGGATACAGGTTCATGGCATATTTGTGTGGAGTTCTGCAGTGGGACGTTCCAGTGAGGCAGGGAGGTTATGGACGTGTACTGGTTTAGGGCATATTTGTGTGGAGTTCTGCATTGGTACGTTCCAGTGAGACAGGCAAGTTATGGCGGGTTACAGATTCAGGGCATATTTGTGTGGAGTTCTGCATTGGTACGTTCCAGTGAGACAGGGATGTTATGGAGGGATACAGGTTCGGGGCATATTTGTGTGGTGTTCTGCAATGGTACGTTCCAGTGAGACAGTGAGGTTATGGAGGGTACAGGTTCAGGGCATATTTGTGTGGAGTTCTGCTTTGGGATGTTCCAGTGAGACTGGGAGGTTAACGTGGAGAACAGGTACAGGGCATATTTGTGTGGATTTCTGCATTGGTACGGTCCAGTGACACAAGGACTTTCTGGGTTGGTACAGGTTCAGGGGATATTGTGTGGAATTCTGCATTGGTACGTTCCAGTGAGATAGGGAGGTTATGGAGGGTACAGGTTCAGGGCATATTTGTGTGGAGTTCTGAAGTGGGACGTTCCAGTGAGACAGGGAAGTTATGGAGGGGTACAGGTTCAGGGCATATTTGTGTGGAGTTCTGCATTGGTACGTTCCAGTGAGACAGGGAGGTTATGCAGGGGTACAGGTTCAGGGCATATTTGTGTGGAGTTCTGCAATGGTACGTTCCAGTGAGACAGTGAGGTTATGGAGGCTACAGATTCAGGGCATATTTGTGTGGAGTTCTGCGTTGGGACGTTCCAGTGAGACAGGGAGTTTATGGACGGGTACAGGTTCAGGGCATATTTGTGTGGAGTTCTGTATTGGGTCGTTCCAGTGACACAGGGAGGTTATGGAGGGGTACAGGTACAGGGCATATTTGTGTGGAGTTCTGCATTGGTACGTTCCAGTGAGACAGGGAGGTTATGGAGGGTACAGGATCAGGGCATATTTGAGTGGAGTTCGGCATTGGTGCGTTCCAGTGAGACTGGGAGGTTATGGAGGGGTACAGGTTCAGGGCATATTTGTGTGAATTTCTGCTTTGGTACGTTACAGTGAGACAGGGAGGTTATGGAGGGTACAGGTTCAGGGCATATTTGTGTGGAGTTCTGCATTGGTACGTTCCAGTGAGACAGGGAGGTTTTGGAGGGGTACAGGTTCAGGGTATATTTGTTTGGAGTTCTGCGTTGGTACGTTCCAGTGTGACTGGGAGGTTATGGAGGGGTACAGGTTCAGGGCATATTTGTTTGTAGTTCTGCATTGGTACGTTCCAGTGTGACCGGGAGGTTATGGAGGGTACACGTTAAGGGCATATTTGTGTGGAGTTCTGCATTGGTACGTTCCGGTGAGACAGGGAGGTTATGGAGGGGTACAGGTTCAGGGCATATTTGTGTGGAGTTCTGCATTGGTACGTTCCAGTGAGACAGGGAGGTTATGGAGGTTACAGGTTCAGGGCATATTTGTGTGGAGTTCTGCATTGGTACGTTCCTGTGAGACAGGGAGGTTATGGAGGGGTACAGGTTCAGGGCAAATTTGAGTGTAGTTCTGCATTGGTACGTTCCAGTGAGACAGGGAGGTTATGGAGGGTACAGGTTCAGGGCATATTTGTGTGGAGTTCTGCAGTGGTACGTTCCAGTGAGACAGGGAGGTTATGGTGGAGTACAGGTTCAGGGCATATTTTTGTGGATTTCTGCATTGGTACGTTCCAGTGTGACACGGGTGTTATGGAGAGGTATAGGTTCAGGGCATATTTGTGTGCAGTTCTGCAGTGGTACGTTCCAGTGAGACAGGGAGGTTAAGGTGGAGTACAGGTTCAGGGCATATTTGTGTGGATTTCTGCATTTGTACGTTCCAGTGAGACAGGGAGGTTATGGAGGGGTACAGGTTCAGGGCATATTTGTGTGGAATCCTGCATTGGTACGTTCTAGTGAGACAGGGAGGTTTTGGAGAGGTACAGGGTAAGGGCATATTTGTTCGGAGTTCTGCATTGGTACGTTCCAGTGTGACTGGGAGGTTATGGAGGGTACAGGTTCAGGGCATATTTGTGTGGAGTTCTGCAGTGGTACGTTCCAGTGAGACAGGGTGGTTATGGTGGAGTGCAGGTTCAGGGCATATTTTTGTGGATTTCTGCATTGGTACGTTCCAGTGAGACAGGGAGGTTAAGGTGGAGTACAGGTTCAGGGCATTTTTGTGTGGATTTCTGCATTGGTACGTTCCAGTGAGACAGGGAGGTTATGGATGGGTACAGTTTCAGGGCAAATTTGTGTGGAGTTCTGCATTGGTACATTCCAGTGAGACAAGGAGGTTCTGGGTGTGTACAGGTTCAGGGCATATTTGTGTGGAATTCTGCATTGGTACGTTCCAGTGAGACAGGGAGGTTATGGAGGGTACTGGTTCAGGGCATATTTGTGTGGAGTTCTGCAATGGTATGTTCCAGTGAGATAGGGAGGTTATGGAGGGGTACAGGTTCAGGGTATATTTGTGAGGAGTTCTGCGTTGGTATGTTCCAGGGTAACTGGGAGGTTATGGAGGGGTACAGGTTCAGGGCATATTTGTTTGTAGTTCTTCATTGGTACATTCCAGTGAGACAGGGAAGTTATGGAGGGTACAGGTTCAGGGCATATTTGTGTGGAGTTCTGCAGTGGGACGTTCCAGTGAGACATGAGGTTATGGACGGGTACAGGTTCAGGGCACATTTGTGTGGATTTCTGCATTGGTACGTTCCAGTGAGACAGGGAGGTTATGGAGGGGTACAGGTTCAGGGCATATTTGTGTGGAGCTCTGCATTGGTACGTTCCAGTGAGACAGGGAGGTTATGGAGGGGTACAGGTTCAGGGCAAATTTGTGTGTAGTTCTGCAGTGGGACGTTCCAGTGAGACATGAGGTTATGGACGGGTACATGTTCAGGGCACGTTTGGGTGGACTTCTGCATTGGTACGTTCCAGTGAGACCGGGAGGTTATGGAGGGGTACAGGTTCAGGGCATATTTGTGTGGAGTTCTGCATTGGTATGTTCCAGTGAGACAGGGAGGTAATGGAGGGGTACAGGTTCAGGGCAAATTTATGTGTAGTTCTGCATTGGTACTTTCCAGTGAGACAGGGACGTTATGGAGGGTACAGGTTCAGGGCATATTTGTGTGGAGTTCTGCAGTTGTACGTTCCAGTGAGACAGGGAGGTTATGGACGGGTACAGGTTCAGGGCATATTTGTGTGGATTTCTGCAGTGGGACGTTCCAGTGTGATAGGGAGGTTATGGACGTGTACAGGTTCAGGGCATATTTGTGTGGAGTTCTGCATTGGTACGTTCCAGTGAGACAGGTTAGTTATGGCGGGGTACAGGTTCAGGGCATTAAGCAGATCCACATAAAAAGATGTCACCGGAAAACAGCATCCACCGTCAGAAGTCGTCACCATCCTGCCATGCTCTTTTTGCGCTGCTGTCATCGGGTAGATGGTACAAGAGCCTCAGGACTCTCACCGCCACGTTCAAGAACAGTTACTACCCATCAGCAATCAGACCTTTGATCAACAGGTGATAATGTACGCTCACATGCCCATCCATTAAATAATCTGACAACCAATGATTTGACTTCAGAAACTTTTATATATTGATTAGCTGAGTATGCCAGGAGGAGCTCAGCAGACCAGGCAGCATCTGTGGAAAAGCGTAAGCAGTCGACGTTTCGGGTCGAGATCCTTCACCGTGTATTTTTTTCCCCTGAATAAATCACTCACCCAGAATTCGGTGTAGGGTGACCTGTTGCAATACGATGAACAGTGTCAAAAACATAATCTTATCCTTCAACAGTTTTTCATATCCACCTCAACAACCCAAGGTTTGTTTACAGAAGCAACGTCGCCTCGATTGAACGCTTAAAGACAAATTTTGTCAGTAGTGGGATTCGAACCGACGACCCCAGACGTCGGAAGACTTCATTCCTTGAGTCTGGCGCCTTAGATCACTCGGCCATCCTGACAACTTTTGATGTGTGTTTGAGAACGGAATAAATGCCTGATTTGTAAGAAACGTCATATCCACTCAACCACATATATCATCCTGTCAATCGGAAATGAAAGCGAGAGTGTTACAGTTTGTTCAGGTTAGGCAACTTCTGTGTAAAGTAAAGCTGTAAAATATTACAATTCGAAGACTCGTGAGACGCGTCTCGGCAAGAATTTGGGAAGGACGTTTGTTGAGATGGATGAGAACGCCTGGAAGACTCATCGCTTTCGCATTTAGGGAAGCGGAGAAATAAACGTTTATAGACAGTTCTGAATCTAAAAACTATGTGGGAATTGATCGCAACAATGTCAACAGAAACTGAACGCAGGAGGTTCAATTATATCCGGCAACGCTGATTTACAGATGGATGTTGGAAAGTAGACTATAGGGCCCAATAATCTGATGAATTTGGAATAAAGCGAAGGTTCAATGACAGTCAGAATGTTTTTCAGGTTTGTAGGTCAATGATTAATCTGAGAATGGAGACGGAAACAGCGTCTTTTGGACGTTAGAGCAGCGGCCTTTCTGAGAGATGAGACGCTTAACAGAACGTAATTCGCTCAGGTTCTCAGATCCAGTGTTAAAGGCACAGAACACATTAAAGTAAGACAGGGACAAGCGGGCAGCCACCGTCTAAGTTGAAGGCTCCTCGCGGGATGTGGGAGGCGGGGAGACCTCCGGAGTTCCTGATGACGACACCTGAGAGAAGTGCACACAGCTGCATCTTGTAACAATCCACCCTATGGCGTGATGGACTAGGACACATAGATTGGTAGATACACCCACGGTGCAGGACATAGGGAACTGTGGGACAGTCAGGAAGAGGAAAGGATTTAAAGAGGCAGTGCAGACTATCCCTATGGCCATCACCATCAGAAACATCTGGATGCGGTTTGTGGTTGGATGACCTTGTAGGAAAAAGCCACAGCGGTCGGACCTCTGGCACTGAGTCTGGTTTTCTGACTCAAAAGGGAAGGGGAAGACAGATTCCTGGATGGTATGTTACCTCCCGGGTGCCAGGGTCAGGGACGACTTGGATCAAATCTGGAATATTTTTAGCAGGAGCGTGAGCAGGCAGCGGTTGTGGTCCGTTTAGGTACCAATGACATCGGAGTGACGACTTTATGCAATGGAAATTCAGAGAGTTAGGTGCTGAGGAGGAGGGCAGGATCTTCGGGGTTGTGACAGCGACACGTGGCGTGTCCTAATGAGGCGAGAAATGGAATTATGATACAGATTAACACGTGGCTAAGGGTTTGGTATAGGAGACAGGCCATACGATTTTTCGAGTACTGATCTCTTTTCCATGGAAGCTGAGACCTGTGGATAAAGACGGTTTGTGTGTGAACTGGAAGTGTAGTAATATCGTGTCGGAAAGTTAGCTAGAGCTGCATGATGAAGCTTAAACTACATTTACAGGGGAATTGGAACCAGGGTGCCAGAACAGCTAATGCGGAAATTGTGCAGACATGTTGATAAGATCTCGCACAACGTCAGGAATGCAATCATTGAGCAAGGTCCAACTGGTGACCTGAGGTGCGTATGTTTCAGTCGTAGAAGTATCTGAGAATAAGCCGATGAACTCACTGCTTAGATCAAAACCTGGAATCATGGTATCTTAGCCGATAATGAGACTGGGTTGCAGGAGAGTCTGGTCTGGCAGTTCAGTATTTCAGAGTTCCTTTGCTTCAAAAGTGATAGAGCGGGATGGACTAAAGGAAGGGAGTAGAGTTAATAGTCAGGGAAAATTCTCGGCTGTCTTCCGTCAGTGCAGATGCTGAATTCGACTAATCCAGGTTCCTTTCCTTCGCGGGGTCGTTTAACGCGCTCAAAGGCACGGACAGCCGCTCAATTGGTGAAACCGTGAACAAGGAAAGGTATGATCACGTTAATGGGGAAAGATTACTGACCACCCAATGGACAAGAGTATTTAGACGGCCAACTTTGAGGAGATATCGCAAACAATTGCAAAGGCATTACGGTTGTTAGAGTAGGTGTTTTTAACATTCCTCCCGTTGACTGTTAATTCCACACTTGTAAAGGACAAGATGGGTAGGAGATCGTCCAACATGTTCAGGATAGTTTTTATCGTGCGCTGACGGCCCAACGAGAGCGTGCGCGATACTTAAACTGCTATGATGAAATAAATGAAACAGGACAAGCGAAAGAAGCTTTATTTAACGAACACTTTGTATATCGTGATCACAATGCCATTGGTTTCAATATAAATATGGGAAAAAAGATCGTTCTAGTCCGTGCGTTGAGATTTTTCATTGGGGAAGGTCAATTTGGACGGTATTGAAAAACATTTAGCTATTGTCGATTGAGGCAGGATGTTTTCTGGTAAGAGGGACGCGTTCAGAAATGAAAATCGGAGCGCAGAAAGCTCGTATGGGCCTATCAGAAATAAAAATATAGACAACAAGAGTAAATAACCTTTGTTTTCAAGAGTAATGGTGTTTTGGCACATCGCTACCGATGCCGGCGGAGACGGGCGAGGTCCCTCACTATGATTTGGCTGCTGTTTTCACTAAAGACACGTAGACCTCTGGGGGAGAGTTTGTGGTGTAGAGGACACTAAATGAGCCTAATTCGGCCGGATTGTTATGTCTTCAAGTCATTCCAACAGATTTTTGAGGCCAAATTTTCTCTTGACGGAACCATGCTGTCTCTGGTCTACTTCATCATGTGTCTGAGACTTCACCCTTAATGATTGACTCCAACACCTTCTCATCCGCTGTGGTCAGACTGTCCAGCTTAGAATCTTCCTGTCTTCTGAATCTCCATGCTTGAAATGTGAAGTGATATTTCCAATTTTCCAGTCCTCCAGAAAAATTCTAGAACCGAGTGGTTGTTGCAAGATCATCACTAATACCCCACCATGTCTTCAGCCAGCGCTTTTTAAACTCTGGGGTGTGCAGCATCTGATCGTTCCAGTCTACCTTCGGACACTTGAGTTAGTCACTTACCATCTCTCCGGTCATGGTAACTTCACACACTTCATACCCCTGACACCTGTAACTTCCATCACGCGGCTGGTGCTTTCCAGACTGAAGACTGATGCAATATACTATTTAGTTCGTCCGGTATTTCAAGGTCCCACAGCGCTACATCTCCAGCATCGCTGCCAACGATCTCGCTACTTTTGATACTTTATGTATCAGAAGAAATTTTTGGTAACTTTACTAATATTATTAGTCAGCTTACTTTCGTACTCTATTTTTACCTTCATAATGCCTTTCCAGTACTCCAAATTCCAACTAATTTTGCTCAATTGTACTTTTTATTACTCAATTGCTCTTTTGCTTTTTTATATTGGTTTTGAAATCTCGTATTAAGACTTTAAGATATAAGAAAGAAGTAGGCCATACGGCCTATTCAGTCTGCTTCGCCAGTCAATCATGGACTGATCCCAAACATCCATCATTCTCACGATCCTGTCTCTTCACCCCATAACCTTTGAGGCCCTGGCTAATCAAGAACCCATCCAACCCTGACATAAATACACCGAGTGGCCTGGACTCCACAGACGCTCGTGGCAACAAATTCAACAGATTTACCACCCTCTGACTAAACAAATTTCTCCTCATCTCAGTTTTAAATGGACGTCCTTCAATCCTGAAGTCGTGTACTCTTGTCCTAGAATCCCCTACAATGGGAAATAACTTCGCCATTTCTGATCTGTTTAGACATTTTAACATTCGGAATGTATATGATATCCGGCTCAATCTCCTGAACTCCATGGAATACCACCCAAGAGCTGCAAAATGTTCCTCATACGGTAACCCTTTCATTTCTCGAATCATTAAGGTGAATCTTCACTGAACCATCTCCAACAGCAGTATACCTTTTCTAAAATAAGAGCCTCAAATTGCACACAATACTCTACTGTGGTATCACGAGTGCCTTATAGAGCCTCAACATCACATCCCTGCTCTTATATACTATAGATCGAGAAAGTAATGCCAACAGTGCATTCGACTTCCTCAGAAACGTTTCAACTTGGAGGCTAACCTTCAGGGTATCTTGCCCAAGAACCCCCAAGTCCCTTTGATCTCTGTATTTTGGATTATCTCTCCATCCAAATAATTGAATGCACGTTTACCTTTTCCTTCAAAATGCATGGCCATACAATTTCCAACATTGTATTTCATTTTCCACTTCTTTGCCTGTTCTCCTAAATGATCTAAGTCGCTCTGCAAGCTCTCTGTTTCCTCGACACTTCCCGCTCCTCACTTAAGCTGCACCGGTGAAACACTACTGGTAACCGGCACCCAGACCAGTTGCGCAGGAGTTTACTTTCAGAAATCTATACAGGCTTTGTCCTGTCTTGTCATGTGCCTGCAGGTACTCCGTAATCTCATCCCTAACATCGATTCCGACAACTTCCCAACCACTGATAACTGGCTAACAGGCCTTTTTAAATAGTGAAATAACGTTTGCAATTTTTCTGTCATCCGGTACGCCAGAATCTATGGATTCTTGAAAGATTATTGTTAATGCCTCCACAATCTGTAGAATTAAAAATGTGGGGGTATAGCTCAGTGGTAAAGTATCTGACTGCAGATCAAGAGGTCCCTGGTTCAAATCCAGGTGCCCCGTTCAAAAATAAACAAAAGTGACCACAGCGATGATATAGAATGTAATTTCATTTATTGAAGATTAATTGCGCTAATGTGAGGTGCTAAATTTTGCTTGGACTGATCAAAATAGGCCACACATGGTAAATGGTAGGACACTGAGGAATGCAGTAGAACAAAGTGATCTAGGAATAATGATGCATAGTTCCCTGAAGGTGGCATTTCATGTGGATAGGTTGGTGAAGAAAGCTTTTTCTATGCTGGCCTTTATAAATTAGAGAATTGAGCATATTGAGAATTGAGATGTAATGTTAAAATTGTACAAGACATTGGTGAGGCCAAATTTGGAGTATTGTGTACAGTTCTGGTCACCGAATTATAGGAAAGATGTCAACAAAATAGAGAGAGTACAAAGGGCATTTACTAGAATGTTAGCTGGGTTTCAGCGCCTAAGTTACCGAGAAAGGTTGAACAAGTTAGGTCTTTATTTGTTGAAGCGTAGAAGGTTGAGGGAGGCCTTGATAGAGGTATTTAAAATTATGAGGGGGATAGATAGAGTTGACGTGGATGGGCTTTTCCCATTGAGAGTAGGGGAGATTCAACCAAGAGGACATGAGGAGAGTAAAGCGGCAAAAGTTTAGGGGTAACACGAGGGGGATCTTCTTTATCAAAGAGTGGTAACTGTGTAGATCGTGCTTCCAGTAGAAGTGGTAGAGGCAGGTTCGATATAGTCCTTTAAAAAATGGATAGGTATATGGACAGGAAAGGAGTGGAGGGTTATTGGCTGAGTGCAGGTCGGTGGGATGAGGTGAGAGTACCCGTTCGGCACGGATTAGAAGGGCCCGGATGGCCTGTACCCGTGCTGTAATTGTTATATGGTTATATGGTTATTCTCTCCCGCTACTTTCGTCAGAACCTGAGGGAGCATTCCATCAGGTCCAGGAGATATTTCGACCCTCAGAGCAGTTAGCTTCCTGAGCACCTTCTCAGTCGTAATTTTTCCTGCTCAAATTTCACTTCCCTGGCACTCCTGAATGTCCGGTATAGGGCAGACGTCTTCCACTGTGAACACTGATGCAAAATACGCATTCAGTTCGTTCCTCTATCATCTCTGCATCTCTCATTGCAATATCTCCCGCGTCATTTTCTATTAATCCAATATCGACCCTCGAATCTCTTTTACCCTTAATGTACTTAAAACAGATTAGTATCTTCATTGATATTAATCACCAGCTTCCTCTTGTAATTCATCTTTTCCTTCCAAATGACCTTCTTTGTTTACTTCCGCAGGTTCTTAAAAGCTCCCCAATGTTTTATCTTTCCAATAGCTGTGGTTTCCTTTTACGTCCCCTCTTTTGCTTTTACTTCGGCTCTGACTTCACTTGTCAGCCACCGTAGTGTCCTTCCTCCCTTTAAAAATGTATCATTATTTTTCTTTCCTGCAAATGTCCCTTTCCAGTCAACTTCGGCCAGTTTCCCTCCCATGCCGTTGTAATTTCCTTTATTCCACTGACATACCGACACATTGGATTTTATTTTTCCTTCTCAAATATCAATATGAACTTGATAATAATGTGATCTCTGTTCCCTCAGGCTCCTTTAACCTTCAGCTCTCATACCAGCTCCGATCATTGCACAACACCCAAACCAGTACAGCCGATCCGCTAGTGGGCTGAACAACAAGCTGTTGTAAAAAGCCATCCCTTAAACATCCCGCAAATTCTCTCTCTTGTAGTCCAGTAGTGACGTGCTTTTTCCAATCCGCTTTCATGTTAATATTTCCGATGATTATCATGACATTGCCTTTCTGACGCGCATCTTCTATCTCCTGCTGTAATTGGTAAACCAACAGGCTGTTTGGAGGCCTGTGAATAACTGCCATTAGGGTCCCTTTACCCGTCATTTCTTAACTCAACCCGTGGAGACTCTACACCTTCCCATCCAATCGTATATCCTTGGACGTTCAGCTCCCGATGGCAGCCATCCCTTAGCCAAGTTTCAGAGATAGCCACAACTTCATATTTGCCAAACTGCAGCTGAATTTTCAGATCGTCCATTTTATTCCTTATGCTGCGTGCACTCATCCTACTTAACGGCGACCTGTTCAAGCATATCAGCCTGTTCTAGTTTGCTCACTTTTGTCAAGGTCTTTCTGAATCGTGAATACTGAGAGAAAGTATTCATTAATGACCTTTCCTACCTCTCCGAAACTAGGCCCATGTTTCCTCTGTTATTCCTGATCGGTCCTGTCGTGACACATGTAATCCTTCAGTTCCCACATATGTGGGAAACGCCATGGGTATTTCATCCACTTCTTAGCGATATTTTAACCCTTTCTGATCGTAGATTCCTTTCCCTCTAACTGTAGGAATGCGTTGCCCAGCGCATCTGTGCCGCCGGCTCTCCGCACTCACCCGGCCAAGCACTGCCGCTTTCTGAGATCGGTTCTCTGCTGACCAAAACAATCCCGTCAATAAAGTGACAGCGGTTGCACTGAGGAACGTTCTCCTCACCTCTCTCTGTTTCACCTTTCAGTAACGAGGTCTGGTTCGTTGCCACTGGCGAAATGGATTGCCCACTCATGTGAGGACGAGCCCTGGATCGCCCGCCTTGCTTCGTATCAATCACCGCTTTCGGCACGCTCTCCACTAACAACGTGTTCCCATACCGCTATTCAGTAATCACAGCAATGGCCTGTTCACCCAGCCTGGCCTCGGCACCCTGTAACCAACACGTGACGGATCATCACCCACTCTCACAGTAACCGCAATGTGGCGAGATTAGGAGCCCAGTTCCCGGACTTCCGGCCACCATGGTCCTCCACTGACCCAGGAACATCGGACCGCGCTGATAAGGGAAGCAGCCCTGAGAAAACTGTGCCCATGTCGGGAACAGACAGTTGTGTCCTGTCCCGGGGTCTTTTGCATCCCTGGTGCAAATGTGAGATCCGGAACACATTATAAACCCCGTGCCATGCAGGTTGACGCGTAGGGTCTTGAGGGATGTTTGTGTCTCCTCGGTGAACTCAACTGGGGAAGATGAAGGCCGCTGGTCAATTCTGTCTCACCGCCCGGGTTGTCGGCGCTGGAGCGGTGCACACACTGGGCAGAACGGGCAGCGGGTGTTCGATGTGATCTACCGCTGTCTCTATAAAACTACAATAATTCTCCTGTGCTCTGATTATGGGAAAGGGTTACAGTTTTCCGGTGTTCACATTCTCTGGTATCGGTACTGACTATACACTATCCCGCTGATCGCCGCCCCGCCGTAGTACAACCGTTACTCCATCCAGCTGCATGACTCAATAAAGCTGACGCTGTTTGCATTAAACTGGTCTCCGTCTCTTGACAAAACCTCGCTGTATTCGGTACCGGCGAGCCTTTGGGACTGTCCGTGAAGCCCCACCGAGCGCATAGAGTAGCCTGCTCTCAGAGCAGACAATGCAGTGGCCTGAATCAGCCCATCCCAATTCCCTCCCAACGCCTAGTCACTCTGAGGCAGCTGTCAGCTGCTGGTGAAGCCGCTTGGGGAGTGGGAGTGTGGGAATGCACAGACACACCGACGCAGATAATGTCACCAGTGGGATTTCTCTCAAGGGCCCGATGGGCTAAACAAACTCCCCTCATGATGATATCACCTGCCGTGGCAATACTCTGGTCTGAAGGGATGGCTGAGGTGGGCAGAGTGCAGGTGTATATTAGCCGGGTAACGGACAGGGCCTCCCCCATTCCGGGGCAAGCGGCTTTCCTACGCTCCTCCCCCACCAGTCCCAGGGCTATAAATCACCACTGGGCCAGACTCCGAACCCGTCTCACTGGGAGACAGTAACACTAGGGATGGAGGACGGGGCCGGTGGGTGTTTGGGACTCAGGGTCATTAATGTTCACTGTGGAGAGAGGAGCATTCACTGCGGGACAAGGAGAAGAAGGCTGAGAGTGAGGGCGGGAGGCGGGGATAAATGACTGCTCGGGGAGAGAAATGGGTTGGGGCCAAAGTAAGGGTGAATGCTCGGAAATGTGATCAGTAAAGGTTGCGTGGTGAGGGGGTGGTAGAGGTACCTATGGAGTGATTGGGGGGTATGGGGGGGGGCGTTTTGAGAACCGGTTAGCGAGCGTATAGGGAGGAAGTGCCGTGTTGTTGTCGGTGGGAAGTGGGGGGATAGAGGTGGCTATGGAGGTGATGGCGTTCGGAGAGACGGATCAGCGAAGGGTCAGGGGGAGAGCAGCGTGGGGTTGACGAAGGAGAGGGGAGTTGGAGGTGAATATTCGGAGAGTGTCATGCGGTTGAAGGTGGGGAGATCAGAATCAGAACTAGTCTTAATATCACAGTCCTATGTCTGGAATTTATTGTTTTCCGGCAGTAGTTCAGTAAAATAAATCCTGAAATGTTTTCCTAAATTAAGTGTTTTAAGGTAAATATGTAGTTCTTAAACAGGGAGTAATTAGTGAGGTAGTTTTGAGGGGTTCGTTGTCCACTTAGAAATCTGGTGCTGAAGGGAAATAAACTATCCCTGAAACTGGGAATGTGGTTCTTCAGACTCCGTCAATTTCTCATTGAGAGTGGCAATGAGAAGAGGGTATGAACGGGACTGAATACCCTTAATGACGGATGTCCCATTTCTAATCATCTCTCTTCGATGCCGGAGAGGCTGTTTCCCGTGATGCACTCGGCTGAGATGTCTGCAGCTTTTTTTTTATTATTTTCTGTGGAAGAGATAGAAGTTCGGCCGGGTGATCATTGAAAGATTCAGGGCGGAGTTGCGGATTTGGGAGATTGACCGCCCGTTAGCACAGTGAGGAGCGCGGAAGTCAGACGCAGACTGTGACCCTCAGTATACCGATATCCCGGCCCGGCCTGTTCTCCCAGAGCTCACAGTAGATCTCAGCAGAGGATGCCGCTCCAAGCAGCCCCAGCATTCTCTGCGACGATGGGTATTCAAACCTCTTCAAAGCTCCTCGTCTGCCGGACCCCGATGACATCAGTTCCCCGTTTTTTTTCAAATATTCATCCGTCTGTACCTTAACTATACCCTCTGGACCGTCCCCCATCTACAACGTCCACTAGTTCAGGGGTCAGAAAATTCTGCGGATAAGACAATGAGATATAAGAACAGAATGAAAACAATTAACACAGACGATCTGCTCCAGTTTTTAATCACGGCTGAATTGTGTTCCCTCTCAGCCCCTCTTTCCTGCCTTTTCCCGAACCGTATCCCTCAAGCCTTGACTAATGAACGATCTATTAACCTCTGCCTTAAATATATCCAATTAGCTGCCGGCAATAAAATCCACAGTTTCATCATGCTCTGGCAAAATAAATTCCTTTTCATCTCCTTCGCTCTATTTTGAGGCTGTCGTCTCCCAAGAAGTGGTCCCACTGACCAGTAATCTGAATCCGTGCGCCCTGCAGATGTTCCTCAGCCACGTATTTACATGGCAAATTATCCTCTTTTCATCCTCTGTACGGTACAGGGAGCTTTCCAGAGGTAACTACCGTTGATGTCTTGTTCTGTCTTTATTTTTCATTTAGCACCCTACAATCTCTCTTCAGGGCCTCCTTACTTTGATGATAGTTGTTGACATGAAGCAAGATATCTGACTGCCTACACCTCCACGTCAATGCCCTAGACCCTACGGGAGTAAACTTGACCTTTGCACCTGGGAGGGAACACACCATCCGGGTGTTTCTATGCACCCACGGAATCTCGACTCTACTGCTCTGGCGTTTTAATCTCCTTACAACACCGCAGTCCTCATCACCACTCTTCCTAAAAGTAAATGAGGTAAATGAGTGTTCACGGAGAGAACGAGTAAAGTAAGCGTGAAAGCTCGGAAACTTGTTCGGTCCATGAGAGGTGGGAGTTTGGAGTTGAATATGGTGGTGATTCGGGTCACAGACGTTTGAAAAGCCCGATCTGCGGGGGTCCAGGGAAGAGACGGCGTGTGGTTTCCGGTGGAAGGAGTCCTTGGAGCTGACGGTGGTGGTGATCGCTGGTGGTGGGGGGCGTGCGTGTGGCTGACGTTGGGTAGGTGGTGTGGTGGGGATTATGAAAGTGAGTATGCGGGTTGGTGTGGTTCGTAGAGATCGGTCAGAGAGGTTCAAGGGAGGGAGTGAAGTGTGGATGACGGTGGGAAGATCAGAATCAGAACCAGGTTTAATATCATCGGCTCATGTTGGACAATCTGTTGTTTTACGACAGCAAGTTAGTAAAATACATAGTTAGGTCTGAATATAAAATAAGTATTTCAATTAAATATTTAGTTCCTGTAAAGATGATAAATAGTGAGGTAGCATATATGTGTTCATTGTCCACTCAGAAGATTGATGCTGGAGGGAAATAAACTGAGCCCGAAACTTGGAATGTGGGTCTCCAGGCTCCGTTTACTCCTCCTTGACTGTAGCAACCATAGTAGAAAATCCTTCATGGTGGATGCCGCCTTTCTGATCATCGCGTTTGGCAGATGCCTTCTGTGCTGGAGATGCAGGTGGCGTTATGGAGTTGGCTGAGATTTCTGCAGTTGTTATGTCTTCCCCGAGGAAGTGATGGAAATTCGGCGGTATGATCATTCAATGTGCAGGGAGGGTTTTTGCGGTGTTGGGAGATTCATTGCTCATCCTGCTCATTAATGCAGTGAGAGACGAAGAGGAGACCGGCAGCTTGTGATTCCCAGTACCCTAATACTGTGTCCCTGCGCGGTTCTCCCAAAGCTTGCAGTAGATCACAGCAGAGGATGCCACTCGAACCCTGAACGCTGCCCTGGATAATCAAACCTGATCAACGCTCCTTGTGTATTCCGGGACCCCACTGACATCAGTTCCGCATCATTTAAATATTCAGCTGTCTCCACTTTAACTCTTCCCCATAGACCGTTCCGATGACCACCACAGCCACTAGATCAGGGTTTAGAAGATTCCGCAGATAAGACCATAAAATAGAGAAGCAGATCTAAGCAAATTGACCCAGCGTGTCTGTTTCGCCTTTTCATCATGGCTAATTCATGTTCCCTCTCAGCCGCAGTCTCATTTCTTCCCCCGTTTCCCTTCACGTCCTACAATCTATCAAAGTCAGACTTAAATATACTCAATTAACTGGCCTCCATTGTTGATTATGACAATGAATTCCACAATTACACCAAGTTCTGGCTAAAATAAAATTCTTCTCCTCTCCATCCCTCTATTCTGCGGCTGTATCCTCCCAAGAAGAGATCTCACTGTCCTATAAATCTGAAACCCTGTCTCCTGCAGTAGTAACTCAGCCACACATTCATCTGCCAAATTATCCTTTTCTTATGCTCTCTGCCGTGTGGCACGGGAAGGGCTCCAAAGATGACTACCATGGATGTCCTGTTCTACCGCTTTCATACAAACACATCTATAAAAGATAGAAACATAGACCGACAGCACAATACAGACCCTTCGACCCACAAAGTGCTGCCGAACATGCTCCTACCTTAGAAATTACTAGGCTTAAACATAGCCAACTAATATTCCTAAGCTCTATGTACCTATCCAAAAGTCTCTTAAAAGACCCTATTATATCCGCCTCCACCACCGTTGTCGGCAGCCCATTCCACGCACTCACACACTCTGCATAGAAAAAAAACAACTTAACTCTGACATCTCCTCTGTACCTACTCCACAGGACTTTAAAACTTTGTCCTCTTCTGGCAACCTCCAGCCCTGGGGAGAAAAAAAAAACAAAAGCAAGCCTCTGACTATCCAGACGATCAATGTCTCGAGCAACCCAAATTCATCCAGCAACCTAAAATCTCTCCTCAGTACCTCTTTATCTTTTAAATCGATGTCATTCGTACTGATAGGTACGAAGACATCCGGCTGCCTACGCTTCCACTTCAGAACTCCATTCACCCGATCTCAGACATCTCTTATCCGGGCACCTGAGAGGCAACAGACCATCCGGGAGTCTCTATCGCGCCTGCAGAATCTCCAATCTGCTCCGCGGACGTTTTAATTTCCTCTCAACCCTGTAGTCCCCTACAACACTCTTCGTGCCTAAGCGGCAGCACCAGACTCAGTACCAGAAACCCGGTCTCTGCGACCCACGTTCCTCCCTTGTAGGCAGTCATCAACGGTATCCACAGTGTATTATCACAGAGGGGAACGGGCACAGATTACTCCGCTGTAGCTCCCATTCCCTTTCATTCTACTGACAATATTGTCATTCTACTAACAATAAGTCTGACAATAATTCAGGGAAGCTACAGCTAGTTGCTTTTGATGGTAATGTGGTTATCTGTGAGACCATATCTGACGCACGGAACAAAACACTGCCACCGGAGACATTCTCTCCGCACTATTGTGCTTACATGGACGAGGCATGAAGAATTATGAAGAAAAATAGAAACGCACCTGATAATTAGCTCACCTAATTGCAGAATAGGGAGCAAGAAGACAACCGAATTGTAAATCTTTATGTCATTCATTTCTGACGTTTCATGAGCTTCAACACAGGATTCCACGGGTATCTCACCGCATTCTTTAGTTCCTCCCGGAATTTGCTTTGGGTCAGGACGTAAATGCACGTATTAGAACAGGAGCTGAGAATCTGCAGCATTCCGGATGTCGTTTCTGTGATGTAACGGGGATCAGTAACAGAATAAGCAAAACTCTATGAAATCGTTTGATAGATATAAAACATCAGTTGTGTTACCCACAACAATATGAAACTACCGGTAATGCTGAAGAGCAAAACGATGGATTTTCGTCGGTTCTCCATCTCCCGGTCCTTCTCATTCTCTGCACTCTTTTGTCCCCGGAGCCCCCTGCGGGCTCGACTGGCCACTAGAATTCGTCTGACAGTCAAAATGTTGAACCAGAAAATCAGAAAGAATGGGACATAAGGTGTACAAATAAAGGTGTACCATTATTTATTACCTTACGCTCTGATGCAAAACCCCAGGGGACATTCTACAAACAGGTCAGCACACTCACTGTCCCGATGACCACAGCCGCCGTTCTCTCGGTGCAATATTTTGTTCTCAGCTTCTCACAGCAAATAGCCACAAATCGATCGACGGTGAAAGCGACAGTCAGCCAGACAGAAGTCGCAGTTCTCGCAAAAATCAACCCGAAATGGAGTTTACCCACGGGACTGATGATCAGGAATGATTGGGGAAAATAATACCAAGCAGTCCACCTCAGCAGCGGATCGGAAATAACGACCAGGATATCGGCCAGGGACATTCCCACCAGGTAGCGAGTGACACATTTGGAGAGACCGCACTTTCCCCGATACAGGCTTGCAATCGTCATCAAGTTCGCTGTAACAGAGGCAGAGAAAAGCAAGAACAGAAAATACAGAGCAAAAACTAATTCAGCAGTTTGAGGGGATCCTGCAATATTTCCAGTTCATTGTCGCATTTAGTGAAAGTGTCAAGAGAGAGCGCATGTCTTCCAGAGACAGAAGAGGATTTTACACTGTAGAATGAAGTCAAAATGATGCCTATACCAATTCCGAAATCTGAAGTGACAGAGGAAAACTAAAGCCCGGTTTTCAACCTCCTCAAAGTCTTTTTTTTTTTTACCGCTGCCTTCGCGTCACGTTGGATGAAATTAGTAAATCCGGACGCTGATGGCGGGATTCATAACTGCCATGGCGCCCCTTGTCAGCGGCAGAACAGGCGGCGTGCGGAACAATGGCGGGCAATGTTCCAGCCAGAACAGAATATGTGGAAAAACACTTAAATTGTCTCTTCTCAGAAACACACACACACACACACACACACACACAAACACACACACACACACACACACACCGACAGAGATAGGAAAGAGAGAACAAGGTCGGGTGACAACGGTCAAATGACGATGTTACTGTTGCACAAACTGAAGAAAATGTACAGAAATGGGAGGTCCAAGGCAACACACAGTGAGAAAAGGAACATCTCTGCTGAGAATTGTGTGTGTGATGTTGCTGATGTAAAAGCTGCCTGAGGTCAGACGAAAGTTGTGAAGAAAAATTTCAGGCTGCCAAGTTATGGGCAGTCTGGTTAAATAATTCATCCTGTACCTGTCTGTCTTTTCTACAGTGTGAGAACGTAAGGTTCATACACTTTTACAAATTTCGTCCATAAATCTGGCACTGAATCATCATTTGTGATTATCTTCATGTTTTCTTCAATTTACATTTTACAAAACTATATTAATCAATACACCCATGCACACACCCCAAACATGTTATCCCCAAGTGCGTGAGCACCCCATATCCACGTTTTTGTGGGTGTATCTGGGGGTTCAGGTGGATTTGGCGTGATCTTGATATGTCTGCGGATGTGGCGGTCTCCTCATGGATTTTGAGATGCCTGGGGTTTTTGCTGTCAAGGCAGCCATCTCGTGTTTGAAACCATCCTGTGCCTGGATCATCCAATGTGTGGGTTGAGGTGTACATGCATTTTGGGGTGAGCTCTTATTTAGAGATCGGCGAAGATTTGGGGGTTCACACGGGTTTCCGTGATCTGTGCATATTTAGGTGTGTACTGTTGAGTATGGGGGTACACAGGGGTTTGTGGTGAGAAGCAAATTTCAGTGTGTCTGTCAATCTGTAAACATTTTTGGGGCATTTGTAAGGATTTTTTAATGTCGAGACAGCCATTTTCTGAACTGGTTGAAATGATTCCTGCTCTGAAATAATCCATTATGCATTTGGAGGTGACAGCGTGTTTTCGGTGCGCATTGATATGGGGATTGCGCAGATTTATAGGGATGTTTTCGGAATTCTGAGATCTCACAGAGTTTTGGTGTCTGCGGATTTGGAGTTGTGACCTGTCTAAATTTTGCATCATTTTCAGATACTTCCATAATAGATTTAGGACGTTACCTACAAATTTGCGAACCACAATAATTTACGAAGCCATCATGTGCACTACTCGGAATGATTATTTTCTGGGATTATGTAAAACGCATTTGAGGTTCCCAGCGGGTTTGATGCACACGTGGATTTTCGATGTGCTCTTTTTGAACGATCTGTGCGTATTTGGGTGCACATGAGTTTGAGATGCGAACTCAATTGGAAGTTGCGCAGACTGAAGGGTTTCTTCTCCGATAAAGGGATGCAACACGATTGGGGGTTTGTACATCTACACTCCATCCGCCGAACAGGCGGTATCTCCAAGTGGTCACCCATTTTAATTCCACTTCCCATTCCTATTGTGATATGTCCATTCATGAGTTCCCCCACTGTCACGATAAGGCAACACTTAGGTGCGAGGAACAACAGCTTATAATCCGTTTGGTTAGCTTCCAACCTGATGGCATGAACATTGCTTTGTCAAACCTCTCCTTCACCATTTTTCACCCCTTTGTCACTCTCACTTAATATCTCCTTGCCCGCCAAAGCCTCCCTATGGTCCTGCTCCCCTCGCCCCATTTTTTTTCTTTCCTCCATAGCCTTCTGTCTCTTTCAGCAATCAACTTCCTAGCACTTTGGGTCATCCATCCACCTCCACGTTTCACCTGTCGTCTGGGGTTTCTCTTTCCCCTCACACTATCTTTCAAATCTACTCCTCTGCTTTTTTTTCCCTCCAGTCCTGCTGAAGGGCTTCGGCCCGAAACGTCGACTGTGTTACATTCCATAGATGCTGCCTGGCCTGAGAAGTTTCTCCAGCATTTGGACTAATCCCGCCCACCACCCGACCTCCGTGTTGTTAGGTATTCAGTTATATGGGGCAGTAATGTACAGCATACACGACTGCATATACTGGTGCCTTCGATCCAGCTAATCGCACTCAGCCGACTCAAGGAGTTAAGTAAATCTCCAGTTGAATTCCATGGACAGGGGAGGAAGTTAAAATATGGGTGTCTTACGAATGCATTCCTGTGAATGACCGGGACACGCTGTTACATTATCACACCGGTCAGTGTTAAGGCTCCAGGGAAAATAACATTATCATCAGGGTCAAAGATGGTCAAATTCATGTGCACCATCATAC
Organism: Hemitrygon akajei; assembly: GCF_048418815.1. Taxonomy (NCBI): domain Eukaryota; kingdom Metazoa; phylum Chordata; class Chondrichthyes; order Myliobatiformes; family Dasyatidae; genus Hemitrygon; species Hemitrygon akajei. The sequence continues at coordinate 2,100,178 of NW_027331979.1, read as the reverse complement.
TCAGCAGCAGTATGCACGTATCTCGAAAATGCGTGCGAATCCCAAAATCTGCGCACTTCCCCAAGTAAGGACGCACATTCGATGACCCAGACGAAGAATCATTTCAAACACAAAATGGCTGCCTTGACACTAAATGCCCCACGCATCCCAAAGGTCGTGAGCACATCACCAAATCCGCCGACACACACAGATCAACTCAAATCCTTATGATCTCCCAGATACACCCACAGAAACGTGGCAACTCCATATTCGCCGACAAACCCCCAAATATGCTAACCCCAAATAGGAGCGTATCCTCATATTCAAGAACAAACCCCAAAATCCGTGTGCATCCATGTGCACCCCGAGACCCTGTACAACGCGTTTTCGCTGACACGCCTAATTTCTGCTCAATACCCAATGCAGCCCGCACCCTAAACTTGCTGACACCCCCACATGCCCATGAGATTTTTCCGAGCAAGATACATTCGAAACAGTTGAGAAATTAGCAGCCTCGACGTTAACAATCCGCACTCAACACATTCGGTTGCAAATCCTGATCCGCCAACACACCCAAATCTATGTGTATCCCCAAATACGTGTGCACGGCCATGTCTGAGACTAAATTTCGAGTGATGTCTAAATTTCCTCCTTAAATCTCACCGGCGGTTCTTTTCTCGCATTCCCTTCAAACTTGCGGCAATTTCTAAAAGCACAGCGCAGTACCTTTAAATATGAATTTAAAGTAGTTTAGCCCAGAGCGCCCAATTATCGGAATTTACTTTAGCAGAGGCTTTGCATTGCTAAAACAAAACTGCCCGCCATGAATCCAGAAAACCTGTGCACATCACCAAATCAGTGCGCACTCGAAACACGCCGACACACCACATATATGATAGATTATTCCAAGGCAGAATTCATGTCCAACATTTCAGAAAATGGCTGTTTCGACATTTAAAATTCGCACGCACCCCAAAATACGATGGCAACTGTCGATCGGTCGACAAATAACTCCCGGAATATACGAACATCATAACATCTAATTACGCCCCCGTAATTGACTACAAAACCCAAAATTTGCGCGTATCCCCAAATCCTTGTGCATATTTGCCGCCAACCCCTAAATCTACGAACACCCGAAATCAGTGCTCACCCCTATATTTGAAGATTCAACTTTAAATCCGTGCGCATTCTCAAATCCAAGTTCACATCATAGCAGTGTGCACCACTTATTCTCAGACACTGCCCAATATCTGCGCGGCCCAATTCAGTGCGCACCCCAAAACCGCTAACATCTTGACTTGCAGTTTAGAATCCTTTCAAGAATTCAGAAAATGGATGCCTTAACATGAAAACGCGCACACAGCCCAAATTCCACGTGCAACTTCTGATCCGCCAACAAGCCCAAATCTTTATCTCACACCATATCCGTGTTTACATGTATACAATCCCGAATCCATATACACCTGAAATATGTGCACCACCACTAGGTGCGCACCCTAAAATTCATGCGAATATCATACCCGCGGAGAAACCCACTTGTACTTTAGATTATCCCAGAGGAAGTATCATTTAACATACTTCATGTCAAATTTCAAATTTCATTCATTATTCACGTGATCTAAATGAGACAACTTTGAGATTCGGCACACCTCAAAACTGCAGACACCCCAAATACGTGAGAAATCCATGTGCATCTCCAAATGCAAATACATCCCCACAACTTCAAAACCGTGGACACACACAAGCTAATTAAATTATCTCAAAATAATAATTTCAGACATACACAAGATGACACAATCTGTGTACAACGAGCCCCACAAATGAATGTGGGGGTTTCAGCGTGTTTGGGCTGTGCATGGATTTGGTGATGCGCACCAATTTGACGAAGCACATGGATTTGGTGATGTTCGCTGATTTGGGTTGCCTTTTCAATCATGAGTTTGACGGATCAAAATTTGCGTGCGCATTATTAACGTCGAGGCTGCCATTTTCTCAATTGCTTTTATTGATTGTTACTCAGGGAAAATCTGATGTACAAGTGGCGGAGTCCGTGGGTTTCGGGTTCGCACTGAATTGCAGATTGCGCAATTTTATTTTTTGTCGTCGAATACGGGTTCCACACGGTCTTGTGGTTCATATGGATGGATTTAGGAGCGTTCTCTAATAAAGGATTGCAAACTGATTTAGGGGAGTGTTCCGATATAAGGGTGCGCACCTTTTTAGGGATAGCAAATTTAGGGTAGTTAGCGAATATGTGAGTCTCCACGTTTTTGTGAGCGCATATCGATTTGTTGACACGTAGGGACTCTGGGATACGTGGTGGTTTTTACTGTTAAGACAGCCGTTTTGTGTTTGCAATGATTATCCGTCTGGGTGCTCTCGTATTTGAGGATGTGCGCAGATTTGGGGGTGAGGACGGATTTTAGTGATCAGTGTCCAGTTCGGGGTGTAGTCTTGAATATGGGGCTACACACGGATTTGGGTTGACATGCAGATTTGTGTGTGTCGCCGATCTGCAAAAGGATTTTGGCGCACATATGGCTTTCTAACCTCGAGACGGTCATTTTCTGAATTGATTGAAATGTTGCCTGTCTGGGATAATACATTATGCATCTCGGGTGTCAGCGGGATTGGGGTGCGCACCGATTTTGGGTTTGCGCAGATTTAGGGCTGCTTCGGCAAAAATGGGTGGCAAATGATTTGCGATGCGAAAAGATTAACTGAAAACAGTGGATTTGGGGGTACATACAGATTTGGTCTCTTTAGGAGAGTTTCGGCGAGGACGTGTGCACAGTGATGGGTGGATTCGGGACCACATACGTATCTGATGGTGCTTTCTGATTGGGAGGTTGCACAAGCTCCCATATCAACCAATATGGGTGCACAGGACGTCAGTATGGATTTGGGGTGCACACGGGTGCCTGACGATTGGGGATGAGATCAGGTTTAAGTGTGTGTCGGCGCATATAGGTGCACATGAATTTGCTGGTGTCGGTCGATTTAGGGTTGTGGTAAATCTCAAAGTCATTTCATTTATAGTGTCTTCAATAATAGCTGCACTATGTTCTCGCGGTTTCTTTAAGGTGAATGCTGTCACTCTAAAGTGACTCTTCCTTTGGGAAAATCAAATGTGTATAGGTGGGTGTCAGCAGGTTTGGTGGTGTACACGATCTTAGATGCTCCCGGATTTGGGGGTGTCTTTGGATTTAGGGTCCTGACAAATCTCGCGGTTGTTTCATTGATAGGTTCTTTATCAATAAATACACTTTCAGTTTTCTACTCTGCTCTTGCTTTGACTTTTAAGTTGGAGGTTGTTACTTTGTGAACTATTTGAAATTATTTCTCCTCTCTGATGACCTAATCTGAAAGTGGGAGGTGTTGACGAGTTCGGAGTGCGCACCCATTTGGGTGTGCATACGGACTTGGGAGTGCACGTGGATTTTTGGATGTCGCAGGAATTGGGTATAATGCCAAAATTCAAATTGTTTCTTTTACATATACTCGGATACACATTGGACTTTAACGTTGAGTTTTGTTCTTGCTGCTTTTAATGTGAATTAAGCTCTCTTGTGAAATGTTTGTAATGAATTTTGATCTAGGATAAATAATTGTACATGTAGCGGCGGACTCGGATTTGAGGGTTCTCAGAGATTTTAACAAGTGCGCGGCGAGTTTGGGTACACACGGATTTGGGTGGCGGTGGATTGGGGGGCGTGACGAATCACAAGGTTGTTTCACTTATAGATACTTTAATAATACAACTTGGAACTTTGTTCTAGAGTTTTGAACGTGCAGCTGTTTTGTGAACTGTTTGGCCTGACTTGTGATTTCAGATAATCCAGCGTGCATGTCGGTTTGTCGTCAGGACTGGGGTGCATATGGATTTAGGGTGAGCTCTTATTTGGTCATGCGCACAGATTTATGGTTGAATACGGATTTGGGAATGTGCGCAGATTTAGGCGTCTGTTGTCTAATATGGAGCTGCACAGGTAACATCCAGATTTGTGCGTGTCAAACGATCTGGAGTTGCAGATGCATTTCGGGATGCGTGCTGATTTTAATGTCGAAACAGTCATTTTCTGATCGATTTGAAATGATTTCTGCTCTGAGACAATCTATTATGCATGTTGGGGAGTCAGCGTGTATAGAGAGAGCACTGATTTTTGGGATTACGCAGATTTAGGGCGGTGTCGGCAAATATGCCCTCACACACCAGTCTGGGGATGCGAACAGATTTAGTGACGTGTCGGACAATATAGAGGTGCCCACTTATTTGTAACGCTTATTGATCTAGGTGCATGCAGGCCAGTATGTGGATGTTTACAGATTTTAGCAAATATGTCCTCACACACTAATCTGAGGATGCGAACAGATTTAGTGATTCGGAATTATTAAATATCTGAAGGTTGTTTCATCCATAGATAATGTCAGAATCAATGCACCTTGAACTTTCAGCATTATTATTGTAATTTTATGCTGGAGGCAGGCATTTTGTGAACTGTTCGAAATGATCGTTGCCCTCTGATACTGTACGGTGCACGTACGGTTGTCAGCGGGTTTGTGATGCCCATTGAATTGAAGATTACACAGAGTTAAGGCAAAATAGTCAAATATGTAGTGCACACAGTTTTGGCGCTGCGCCTGGACTTGGGCATGCGTCAGATTTCGGGGTGTGCTCTGGAATATGGGGTGTACACGGATTAGTAGATGAGCACAGATTCGGGTATCTCGGCGTATTTAGGATAGCACAGCATTTTTGTGTGCGTACGCATTTGCGGTGTATTTGGGTTTGTGACGAATATCACGGTTCTGTCACTTGTACACTGGTGTATCTACAGATTTGGAGGTATGATGAATTTCGAGGCTGTTGCCTTGTGGCAGAAACCTTGTGCGCTCTCTGAAATGATCCTTGCTCATGGATAATCCAATCTGCATTGGAATGTGTCAGAGAGTTTGGGGAGAACAAATTTGTGGTTGCATGTGGATTTGGGGGAGCACACGAATTGAACTGACTGTGGATTTTTGTTTCCAACTCATGTGGGGGTTGCTTACGGATGTATTGCTGCGCAGAGACTTGGGGAAGGAACTTGTGTTTCGTGCACATTGATTAGGGGATGCACAAAGAGTTAGGGATTTGTCCGCCAACGTGGGTAGCACCATAATTTGGAGAAGCACTAAGATTTAAGGATAGGTATGCCAAATAAATTTGCACATATTTCATGTTTTTTTAAGTGTTTCTAAGTGTTTTGGTGCACTTAGATCGGGGATGTGCACAGATTTGTGCGCCGCGGTTGGTTTAGGGGTGCACACGAATTTCGTGTTGTCGGTCTATCCTATGAGCTTATATAGGAATTATGGAACTGTATTCTCAGATCCCTCTGCTCTCCCTCTTTCCTCAATTCCCTAACAATTATTGTATAAGTCTACCCAGGTAGCTCCGGCCAAAGTGCAATGGTTCTTGATCCCATCTGGATGGACTGTCACATTAGATTCCAACTGCAAAATGTTCGGTCCGTTTTTCCAGATGCTTCACTGACGCTGAAAGTTTTCATTAACTACTTCGCAGTCCACTCACGCTCTGAACCCAGGTGTCATCTGCAAATCAGATTTCTCATATTACAATTGACTTATATAACCTGTTCCTTAGAATGTTTCTCAATAATTTTGGGGGCGCACACAGATTTGGTATTGTCGGTGTATTTGAGGTGCATGCTAATTTGATTTGCGGACAGTGTGCAGATTTGGGTGTGTACGCATATTTTGTCATTTTGTGAAATGGTTTTAGGATAATCTAGTTTTCAATAGGTGCGTCCACGGGTGTCAATTTGTACAAAGACATAAGGGTACACACGGATTTGGAGGTGCGCTCGGATCTCAGTGTTCTCACAAATTTGGTGTGTCTGCGGATTTGTAGGTATGGCGAAGCTCAAAGTTGTTCCATTTATAGATAGAACAACAAAAATGTAATATGAACTTCGACACCTATCCTTGTGTTTCTTGTTTTCTTCTTTTTTAGGCAGCCATTATGTCACAATTTGAAATGATTCTTAGTCTGAGATAATCGAAAATGCATTTGGGTTTCTCAGCAGCTTCATACACACACACACACACACACACACACACACACACACAAGTACACACACACACACACACACACACACACACACACAAACACACACACACACACACACACACACACACACGCACACACACAAACACACACACACACACACACACACACACACACGCACACACACACACACGGGGTTTGGGGGGCGCTCTTACTTGAGGATGTGCGTATATTTTGGGTTACACACGGATTTGGGAATGTGTACAGATTTAGATGTATGTTGTCGAGTATGGGGATGCACGTGGATTTCGGGTTACTCACAAATTTGGTTGTGTCAGCGGTTTTGAAGTTGATCACAAATTTGTGGCTGTGTGCAGAGTTTAAAGTCCAGGCAGCCATGTTCTGAACTGTTTGAAATTATTCCTGCTCTGGGAATATCTGATGTGAATGTGAGAGGAATCAGCGGGTTTGGGGTGCATACTGAATTGGACATTGAGCATATTTAAAGTTACCTTCACGAATATGTGGATGCAAATCTATCTGGCAGTTGAGCAGATTTGGGGGTGTGTTATCCAGTATGGTACGCACACGGAAATGGTGCTGTGCGTAGATTTAGGCTGTGTTGTCGAATATGGGGGAGCACACGGATTTGGGATTAACAGTTTAAAATGTTTCTTAATCTGAGATAATCTAATGTGCATATGCGGTTGTCAGCGGGTTGAGTGCACATGGAATTTGGGGCTGCGCTCTTATTTAGTGACGTGAGCAGATTTGCAGGTGCACACGGATTTGGTGATGTGTCTGGATTCAGCGCTGCATCGTCTAATACAGAGATGTACACTGATTTGACGATGTGTACAGATTCAGCGGTGTGTTGTCGAATACAGGGGTGCACACTTATTTGGGGATGTGCATATATTTAGGGGTGTATAAGCCAATACCGGGATGTTTACCGATCACGGGCTTCTCAGAGATTTGTAACTTTTGTCGATTTGGAGTTGCGACGCATCTTAAGGTTGTTGTATTGAAAGATACTTCTAAAATAAATGCACTTTGAACTTTCAACAGTAATCTTGTTATTCTATGCTGCAACCTGCTATTTTGTGAACCGTTTGAGATAACTCTTGCTCCACATATGGCTCACCTGGATTTGGAGTTGCTCACGCATTCCGGGCTGAGTGCCAATTTTTAACGTTGAGGCCCATTTCCTTACCCAGTTATATTCCGGCTGGATTTAGTCCTAAAACTGCTATAGAAAGTGCGGAAAGGACAGATG